>NC_050570.1:35759065-36099899 GCF_013265735.2 Oncorhynchus mykiss
CAGACAGTATCACCAGCAAAACACACCCACACCATCACACCTCCTCTTCTATACTTCACGGTGGCAACCACACATGCGGAGATCATCCGTTCACCTACTCTGCGTCTCACAAAGACACGGCGGTAGGAACCAAAAATCTCAATCAGACCAAAGGACAGATTTCCACCGGTCTAATGTACATTGCTTGTGTTTCTTGGCCCGAACAAGTCTCTTCTTATTATTGGTGTACTTTAGTATTATTTGCAGCAATTCGACCATGAAAGCCTGATTCAAGCAGCCTCCTCTGAACAATGATGTTGAGATGTCTGTTACTTGAACTCTCTGAAGCATCTATTTGGGATGCAAATAGAGAGGCTGGTAACTCTAATTAATTTATCCTCTGCAGCAGAGGTAACTATGGTCTTCCTTTTTTGTGTAGGTCTTCTTGAGAGCCAGTTTCATCATAGCGCTTGATGGTTTTTGCAACTTCATTTGAAGAATCTTTCAAAGTTCTTGAAATTTTCCAGATTGACTGACCTTCATGTCTTAAAGTAATGATGGATTGTCATTTCTCTTTGCTTATTTGAGCTGTTCTTGCCATAATATGGACTTGGTATTTTACCAAATATATCCATATTCTGTATACCTTGTCACAACACAGCTGATTGTCTCAGAAATTACACAAATGTACTTTTAACAGGGCACATCTGCTAATGGAAATGTGTTCCAGGTGACTACCTCATGAAGCTGGTTGAGAGAATGCCAAGAGTGTGAAAAGCTGTTATCAAGGCAAATGGTGGCAACTGTGAAGATTCTCAAATATAAAATATATTTGGATTAGTGTAACACTTTTTTTTTTTGGTTACTACCCGATTCCGTGTTATTTCCAAGTTTTGCTGTCTTCGCTATTATTCTATAAAGTAGAAAATAGTAAGAATAATGAAAAACCCTTGAATGAGTAGGTGTGTCCTTTTGACTGGTGCTGTATATCTGATTTTCTCTCTCTCTCTGTGTCTGTCTGTCTCTAGCTGATGGATAAAGAGTGCTACAGAGACATTGAGAAGATCAAAACCATCGGCAGCACATACATGGCTGCAGTAGGCCTAGTACCTACCACTAAACTACAGTATGTTATAACGTGTGTGTGTTTGCACAAGCATGTGAGTGTGCGTGCGTGCGTGTTTACATACAGTGCATACATATTCCATAAATATTGTCAACCTTGATAGCCTAGCAGGTTGCCTAGTGATTAAGAGTGTTGGGCCAGTAACCGAAAAGTCGCTGGTTTGAATCACTGAGACAGCAAGGTGGAAAGATCTGCCGTTCTGCCCTTGAGAAAGGCAGTTAACCCCCAACAACTGCTCCCCGAGTGCAGTTGATTAAGGCAGCTCCCCCCCCCCCCCCCCTCTCAGAGGACACATTTCGGTTGCATGCATTCAGTTGTGCAACAGACTAGGGAAAGGGGTATAACTAATAAGTTGAATTCATTCAACCAAAATGTGTCCTCCTCATTTAACCCAAACTCTCTGAATCAGAGAGAGGCGGGGGACTGACTTAATCGACATCCATGTTATCAGCACCTGGGGAGCAGTTGTTGTTCCGGGTAAACTGCCTTGCTCAAGGGCAGAACAGCAGTTTTTTAATCCACCTTGCTGGTTCAGGGATTCAAACCAGAGACCTTTCAGTTAATGCTCTAACTCTCTTAATCTTTTTGAGAATTATTTTATTACTTGTTAAACAAAATCTCTTTCTCTGAGCAATTGTGTTAGTATTACAAAAGGCACTCGCACATCTGCGCAATATTATATGCAGGTGCATGGCAACAATTGAACAAGATGAAGGAAAAAGGAAACCGCACACTGCTCTTGATAGTATCACTGATATTTAATAAGCTTACGTATCGGTATTGGTAGATTGCGTAAAAGGGCCTGGCTGATTTTCTTTTGTGGCTGACAGTTGGCGTAAATTGCGATCTCTCCTATACACAATAAGTGGTGGATTTTTAAATTCAGCTGGGCAAAATTGGGGATGATAAAATATGCCAGTGTTTCTTGACCAAAAAGTGGGAGGTGTGGGAGGTGTGGTCAAGAAACACTGGCATATTTTATCATCGGACCCAGCTTTGCCGGCTGAATTTAATAAATCCACCACTCTAGTCGCTGTACATTTCAATGACCATGACATTTCTACCTTTTAGATTTTGTGGCATAGAGAAAGTTAAGATATCAGACAGGTGATATCAATAATACTCTGAGTAAAAGAGAATGTTTTTTGATTTTCACCCTCCAGATATTATTTCCTAAAGGATTTTTACATTTTTATTTTACCCCTTTTTCTCCCCAATTTTGTGGTATCCAATTGTTTTTAGTAGCTACTATCTTGTCTCGTCTCAACTCCCGTACGGGCTCGGGAGAGACAAAGGTTGAAAGTCATGCGTCCTCCGATACACAACCCAACCAAGCCGTGCCATCCAACCCGGAAGCCAGCCGCACCAATGTGTCGGAGGAAACACCGTGCAACCTTGGTTATTTATTTTATACACAGTCTTTTTTGCACGTCATTATCAAGAGCGCCATAAATTATGGACCTCACTGTATGTGCATGTCTAAAAATGTCTTGTTACCTCAATATAGACCACTTTAATGAGTCCCGAGTCTAAGGGTCCTCAGATACTGTTTAATTTGCGTGCTGTCACGTTTCCACTCTCAACATTCTCCATGAGAGCAGATTGAGAGAGAAGACGGAGAGAGAGCGAATGAGCGAGAGGATTAACCGCTACTGTGGTGTCAGCATATCTGCCTTTTATAAAACAAACGTCTGGCTTTACGTTAAACCCTCTAAGGTGGTCAAACAAAACAGCCATTTTAAAACTTAGAAGTATATGCAAGCTTTACAGTCCGCGAGCCAGCGTGACTTTTAAATCCTTCTGGTATTGGCTGCGTCAGCTGCATTAAATAACTTCTGTGAAAAGTCAAAAATGTGTTATTTCTCTCTTTTTGTCCTGTGATTCCAAGGCTAAGAAGTCCACCTCCTCACACTTATGCACAGTGGCAGATTTGGCTATTGAGATGTGTAATGTACTGGATGCCATCAACTACCAGTCGTACAATGACTTTGTCTTGAGAGTCGGTAAGTGAAAACACACGCACGCCATACATGCACTCACACTGACACACACACAGGACCACACAGTTCTGATAATATAATGGAGCCAGAGGGAATGGCAGGCCGTTTTACGGGCTCCTGTCCAATTGTGTTATTTTGTGTATTTTTTGGCACTGATCTGAACTTTTTTTGTACATAATATTTCCTCCATCATTTCCTGTGACCAAAAATAACTTCTGGACATCAGAACATCTATCACTAACTCAATGAGTCGGAGATGAAAGACATTGATTATAGCGGAACAAGCCAAATCCCAGACAATCGAAGAAGGAGGAGATGCCACTATAGAGGCCAGAGTTTGGGATACCTGACGAGATTACGTTGGAGAGGTGAGAAATTTCCTTTACCCTCCGCTCTATTCACTGGAGAATAAAATGGATGAGCTCTGTTCGAGACTATCCTATCAACGTGATCTGAAGAACTGTAATGTCCTATGTTTCTCAGAGTCGTGGCTGAACAAGAACATGGTAAATATACAGTGCCTTGCGAAAGTATTCGGCCCCCTTGAACTTTGTGACCTTTTGCCACATTTCAGGCTTCAAACATAAAGATATAAAACTGTATTCTTTTGTGAAGAATCAACAACAAGTGGGACACAATCATGAAGTGGAACGACGTTTATTGGATATTTAAAACTTTTTTAACAAATCAAAAACTGAAAAATTGGGCGTGCAAAATTATTCAGCCCCCTTCAGTTAATTCTTTGTAGCGCCACCTTTTGCTGCGATTACAGCTGTAAGTCGCTTGGGGTATGTCTCTATCAGTTTTGCACATCGAGAGACTGAAATTTTTTCCCATTCCTCCTTGCAAAACAGCTCGAGCTCAGTGAGGGTGGATGGAGAGCATTTGTGAACAGCAGTTTTCAGTTATTTCCACAGATTCTCAATTGGATTCAGGTCTGGACTTTGACTTGGCCATTCTAACACCTGGATATGTTTATTTTTGAACCATTCCATTGTAGATTTTGCTTTATGTTTTGGATCATTGTCTTGTTGGAAGACAAATCTCCGTCCCAGTCTCAGGTCTTTTGCAGACTCCATCAGGTTTTCTTCCAGAATGGTCCTGTATTTGGCTCCATCCATCTTCCCATCAATTTTAACCATCTTCCCTGTCCCTGCTGAAGAAAAGCAGGCCCAAACCATGATGCTGCCACCACCATGTTTGACAGTGGGGATGTGTGTTCAGGGTGATGAGCTGTGTTGCTTTTACGCCAAACATAACGTTTTGCATTGTTGCCAAAAAGTTCAATTTTGGTTTCATCTGACCAGAGCACCTTCTTCCACGTGTTTGGTGTGGCTTGTGGCAAACTTTAAACTACACTTTTTATGGATATCTTTAAGAAATGGCTTTCTTCTTGCCACTCTTCCATAAAGGCCAGATTTGTGCAATATACGACTGATTGTTGTCCTATGGACAGAGTCTCCCACCTCAGCTGTAGATCTCTGCAGTTCATCCAGAGTGATCATGGGCCTCTTGGCTGCATCTCTGATCAGTCTTCTCCTTGTATGAGCTGAAAGTTTAGAGAGACGGCCAGGTCTTGGTAGATTTGCAGTGGTCTGATACTCCTTCCATTTCAATATTATCGCTTGCATAGTGCTCCTTGGGATGTTTAAAGCTTGGGAAATCTTTTTTGTATCCAAATCCGGCTTTAAACTTCTTTGCCTGGTGTGTTCCTTGTTCTTCATGATGCTCTCTGCGCTTTTAACGGACCTCTGAGACTATCATAGTGCAGGTGCATTTATACGGAGACTTGATTACACACAGGTGGATTGTATTTATCATCATTAGTCATTTAGGTCAACATTGGATCATTCAGAGATCCTCACTGAACTTCTGGAGAGAGTTTGCTGCACTGAAAGTAAAGGGGCTGAATAATTTTGCACGCCAAATTTTTCAATTTTTGATTTGTTAAAAAAGTTTGAAATATCCAATAAATGTTGTTCCACTTCATGATTGTGTCCCACTTGTTGTTGATTCTTCACAAAATAATACAGTTTTATATCTTTATGTTTGAAGCCTGAAATGTGGCAAAAGGTCGCAAAGTTCAAGGGGGCCGAATACTTTCGCAAGGCACTGTAAATCTAGTTGTTTTGTCTATACATCGGCAGGACAGAACGGCTGCATTAGGGAAACTTAGAAGAGGGGGAGTGTTTCTCTTTTTTAACAGTAACTGGTGTGTGATCTCTAATATTAAGGAAGTCTCGAGATTCTGCTCACCTGAGTTAGAATACCTCATGATAAGCTGTAGACCACACTATCTACCAAGAGTGTATCATATATATTTTTCGTAGCTCTCTATTTACAACCACAAACCGATGCTGGAACTAAGACCGCACTCAACGAGCTGTATAGGGCCATAAGCAAACAAGAAAATGCTCACCCAGAGGCGGTGCTCCTAGTGGCCAGTGACAGGAAAACTGAAATCCGCTGTCCTCGGTTGCAACACTCACTACTGACTTCCAAACTGCCTATGGAAGCAACATCAGCACAATAACTGTTTGTCGGGAGATTCATAAAATGGGTTTCCCTGGCCGAGCAGCCACACACAAGCCTAAAATCGCAATGCCAACCGTCGGCTGGAGTGGTGTAAAGCTCAACGCCATTGTACTCTGGAGCAGTGGAAGCGCGTTCTCTGGAGTGATGAATCACGCTTCACCATTTGGCAGTCCGAAGGACAAATCTGGGATTGGTGGATGCCAGGAAAACGCTACCTGCCCCAATGCAAAGTGGAAACTGTAAAGTTTGGTGGAGAAGGATTAATTGTCTGTGGCTGTTTTTCATGGTTCAAGCTAGGGCCCGTAGTTCCAGTGAAGGGAAATCTTAACGATACAGCATACAATGACATTCTAGACGATACTGCGATTCCAACTTTGTGGCCACAATTTGAGGAAGGCCCTTTCCTGTTTCAGCATGACAATGCCCCTGTACACAAAGCGAGGTCCATACATAAATGTTTTGTTGAGATCAGTGTGGAAGAACTTGACTGGCTTGCACAGAGCCCTGACCTCAACCCCATCTAACATCTTTGGGATGAATTGGAACCCCGACTGCGAGCAAGGCCTAATCGTCAAACATTAGTGCCCGACCTCACTAATGCTCTTGTGGCTGAATGGAAGCAAGTCCCCACAGCAATGTTCCAAAGCCTTCCCAGAAGAGTGGAGTCTGTTAAAGCAGGAAAGGGGGGACCAACTCCATATTAATACCCATGATTTTGGAAGCAGATGTTCGACAAGCAAGTGTCCACATACTTTTGGTCATGTAGTGCTGTATCTGTGCTGGCATGTGTGGTTGGTGGAGCTGTTAACGTGGGTCCAGTGGTAGCAGTGATCGGAGCGCGGAGGCCTCAGTATGATATCTGGGGGAACACAGTTAACGTGGCCAGCAGAATGGACACCGCCGGAATGGACACCGCCGGACTACCGGGCAAGATACAGGTTCACTACCCCAAACACTCACACGTGAACGTAGTCACGTAGTCACACACACACACACATACACACACACACACACACACACACAGGTGATCATTCAGTTGTTGTTTATCATGTGTCCTACATCACCCCCAGGTGACAGAAGATGTGCGCTGCATCATCAGGGGTCACTATGACTTTGTGTGCTGCGGTAAGGTCAGTGATAAGGGCAAAGGACAGATGCTCACCTATTTATTGGAGGGGCGCAACCTGGATTGTTCCCGGACCAGTCAGTATAACCGTTCAGCCAATAGCAACATTCGCACCAAACTGAGCCCCGCCCCCACCGTGACCGCCTATGCCACTATCCCGAACCCCGGCACAGTCCCCACAGCAACCATCTCCACCAACAGCACCATCCTTTACCTGCCATCTGTGGCTGATCCCAAGGCAAGTGAGTGACTTCGAGACTGTCTCTATGGTGACCAAGGAACCTTCCTTGACAGGGAGAGAGAGATAGAGATCGAGAGATAAAGAGTGGAGTAGACAGGATTTGACTAAAAGTGAAAAAAGCTATTTTGGCACATTTTCTACTAGTCCAGTCTGAAAAGTACTAACCTCACTCTAGCTTAATTTCCATCCCTGAGGAGGGGTGGATACAGTGGTTGAGTGAAGGGTACTTCTGTATGTTATTACTATAACACTACGGCTTTTTGTCTGTGTGTGGACCTCTGGGCCTCAGGAAGACTTCCACACCTGGTCTGACTAAATCTGAGAATGGGATGGATCTGTCCCACTGGGTGTGGACTGGATCTGCATGTTCCAATCTTCTCCGTCTAACTAACTGTTTAAGTAACTGTTTAACGAGCTAACTACAGGGTTACTACATTAACAGATCGCTGGATGTAACCTGGCTGTTCTCTTCGAAATAGCAAGGCCACGGATGTTCTGTCATGTACTGTACTGCACAGTCAATGTTTTCACGGCAGACCCTCCCACCCTTATCCACAACCAAGATGGCAACAAAATCGACATAGAGCATTGTGTTTAACTACATTTAACTATCGTTCAACTAATTGCAGCTTCTACTGTGCTATATGCAACACACAATTCCAGAGTAAATCCAGTAAAAGCCAGCCTGTTACCTAACCATTAGTTTGCCTTACCTAACCTTCTTTCCCTCTTATGCATCTTATATCAGAGCTGTTGCCTTAGCGACGGGCCACTCTACAGGCTGAGTTTACTGAGAGCTTTGTAGTTATATTGCCTTTCAGATCAGATGTAGATTGCATCTAGGCATATGCATGTCACAGACAGGGCATTTCTTAGACCATATATTTCTCCAAAAGAAACTGACAGACCACATTGTCTATTGCAAAGTAAAGGAGTCTTTATTACAGCTTTTTAAATGTACAAGTCTTTGCATTTTGAGAAGGACAGCTATTCTCTTAGAGATGGGGAATTGCCTTGTATCAGTTGGGATTCAGCGATGCTCACCAGTATTGTTGGATGCATGACGACATGTTAGTGCCCAGTTTACTGTGTGTTTTATATTAGAGTAGATAACTGATGCTTATATCTTCCAGAATCTTCCGTCACTCCAGTAATTCCATTAAATGTGTAGCAATAACACCGCTTGTGTTCTGAAACAGAACGTCCCCTTCCCTGCCCTGTCTGCATGCAGTAGCAGTGTTGCCAACTGTTTTTGAGTGAAAATCACTGTTGGTTCCTTGATTTGTTGCTAGAAGTCATTCGATTCAATTTGGACGTTGCCGCAACGTCAGCTGGCTCAGTGTGCTCCAATCCTGATTGGAGAACTGTTTATTGTATGAGCATCCTTGATTGGATAGCTCTGTTAAAGAGCATCCTTGTTGGATATTCTTGAATGGAAAGTGATGTTAACTGTTAGAGAATCCTGATTCCTGATTGGATAGTGCTGTTAACTGGATCATCCTGATTGGATAGTGCTGTTAACGTGTAAACGCATGGATTGCCAATAAGCCAAGTTTGTATTTCTGTGCAAAAAAGAAAACATGGCATACACTAGGTTTCCATCCAATTTGCGATAGATTTTCACGCAAATATTCTAAAATATGCATGAAACAATATGCGCATTTTCCCACCAGAGATGTGTTTCCATCAAACGGATCTATTGCAGATAAAAGGCTGTGTGCGATGACGTAGTGCACATAAAAATTAAAATATAAAAATAGAAGTTAATTGGGTTTCCATCGCATTAACTCTATTGATGGATTTGTCTCAAATGTTTGCGTTATATAGCAAATATGTCCAGTCTGGTCTTGGCAGGTGTGCTCTAGCTAACAGTTTGCAGATCCAGTGCGGGTAGGCTACCTACATTATGAGATTATTATAGATAATAGCGATATGATTTTTATTTGTCAAACGGCAGCCAAGTATCGATCATTGGTCACCAAAATAAGAGCCTCGATATTTATTGGACAGGAGCATCAAGCTCAATCACCTTGCACATTCACCACCCTGTGAAGGTCATCAATACGTATTTAATCTGTAGCCTGATAAACTGCAGTCCTTCCCGAGTCGTAGTGGGAGGACCACACAGCGTGACTCCAAGTTTACTTCGATATGATGGTTATTATATCAATATTTGCGCTTAAAGGTGTTTCCACCAACATTTCTTGCATCATTAATTTTACAGACACAAAAAGATCCCACCATGTCGAACAAACATTGTCTTTCCCAATTTATTAAATTGTACCGGCATTTCCTGTTTCCATCAGGCAGGTCGTGATTTTTTTTTTATGGGTCAGGTAATTCATTTGCAAGAAAGGGTTGGATAAAAGCCTGGTTATAGAGTTCTTTTTTGTGTGTTTTTGTGTTCCATCTCGTCTGTATGAGGTGAAGACACATCAACGCAGATAGACCAACAGACACAACAGACAGACACTATATTCCAGTACTTCTTCAGTCCACCTGCATGCACAAACTAAGCCAAGCAAAGCAGTGCTCGTGAATCTATTGCGCTTTTGGGCCTGTGACTTATTTTGGGTGCGTTGTGGTGTGGTCATGTGATCTACAATTTGATGTTTGCAGGAGTTGAACTAATGTTTGAAATTGACTTACGTTTTTATGAGATCATGTTGGATCTAACTGGAACATTACAAGATGGGAGGAGGGCGAGAGCTTGGTCATGATGATATGGAGTAGGTGATGAATCAATATGCCACCATAAACATATCAAACATATGGGCAGTGTCTCAAATGGAACCCAATTCCATATACCACGATTTGGTCAAAAGTAGTTCACTATACATTGTAAACCCCAAGACATTTTTGTATTTTTTTTACCCCCTTTTCTCCCCAATTTCGTGGTATCCAATTGTTAGTTATTACTATCTTGTCTCATCGCTACAACTCCCGTACGGGCTCGGGAGAGACGAAGGTCGAAAGTCACGCATCCTCCGAAACACAACCCAACCAAGCCGCACTGCTTCTTAACACAGCGCGCATCCAACCTGGAAGCCAGCCGCACCAATGTGTCGGAGGAAACACCGTGCACTGCGCCCACCACAGGAGTCGCTGGTGCGCAATGAGACAAGGATATCCCTACCGGCCAAGCCCTCCCTAACCCAGACGATGCAAGGCCAATTGTGCGTCGCCCCACAGACCTCCCGGTTGCGGCTGGCTGCGACAGAGCCTGGGTGCGAACCTAGACCACTGCGCCACCCGGGAGGCCCCCCCAAGGCATTTTTAACTCAAATGCTTTTAGTAAGTTGAACTCAAAAGTAAATGAAAAGTAATTATTACTTAAAATGTTTGTGGTACTGACTCAAAACTAAATGAAAAGTCACATCAGCTAAATTAACTTTTTATCCAGCATGTTCTACTGCAGGTAGATAAAAAAAACATATATTTTTTAATAGCTGTGTTTTTGCATGTCCATTGAGTGATTGAACTTATGCTACATCAAGATAAATAAAAATAAAAAGTTAAACTAATCCAATCATTTAGTTAGATTTTTTGCACCCGTTACTGAAATGGTTATCCAGTTTAAATGCCTTAGGTAGTTGCCTCACACTGTTCCTAACCCTCACAGTCATTATGAACGCATGTTGAATATCCTAACTATTTCAATAGGAATAACACATCACTTTGCAAGCCAGGATAATGTGACTTGCAGGTGTGGTTGCAAAACTCTGGTAAATTTCCCAGGTTTTCCTGGAATCCCAGTTGGAAGATTCCTGGAAATCCTCAAACCAGGATTTTTTCAAAAGTGTTATGTTGGAATTTTGGTAATGTTACCAGAACTGTGCAACCTACTTGCAGGCCTGATATGGCCTGTAAACCTTGAGTTTCAGACCACTGTATTGGGTTAAAGCTAGTCCTCAGAATAACGATTTTTATTGACAAAGATAGTTTAATTATAAATGCCAATATTCATCTAGGAACTAACTTAGTTAAGGCCACAGGACTGAAAATGAACGAGTCATAGTGGAAGGACCGCACAATCATGTCTCTGTCACTAACAAATACAGCCATGGCTGGTAACTCTACAATTCACTTGAAAAGACAAGGCACAATGAAAAATGTATTGGAGGCGTGGCTTAGTGGGGGCATTATTCAAAATGTTTAAGCTAATATAACTCAAATCTGGACTCCCTTGTGCGTGGCTGGGCAATTCCAGTCCTAGGGGGCCTGATTCGTGTCACACTTTTGCCCGAGCTAATACACTTGACTCCAATAATCAACTAATCATGATCTTCGGTTTAGAAGCAATTAAACTGAACAAAAAAACATGCAACAATTTCAACAATTTTACTGAGTTACAGTTCATATAAGGAAATCAGTCAATTGATATAATGTCATTAGGCCCTAATCTAGGTGGAGCCGGGCACAGCTAATCAAAATTAGTTTTTCCCCACAAAAGGGCTTTAATTACAGACAGAAATATTCCTCAGTTTCATCAGCTGTCCTGGTGGCTGGTCTCAGACAATCCCGCAGGTGAAGAATCCGGATGTGTGATGCATATTTTAGAGTGGCCTTAAATTGTCCCAAGCACAAGATGTCTAATGATTACGCTGTTTAATCAGCTTCTTGATATGCCACACCTGTCAGGTGTATGGATTATCTTGGAAAATGAAAAATGCTCACTAACAGGGATGTAAACAAATTTGTGCCCACATTTTTTGCAAAATAAGCTTTTGTGCATATGGAACATCTCTGGGATCTTTTATTTCAGCTCATGAAAGATAGGACCAAAACTTCATGTTGCGTTTATATTTTTTGTTCAGTATAGTTTAATCAGCTGTGTTTGCTAAGGATGGGGGGGAAAGTGTGACATCAATCCAGGCCCGATGACTGGAGTTGCCTATCCCTGCCCTATAGGGTCATAGTGACTCTTACCGGTTTTGATAATAACTGCAAAATCACTTTAAGTAACTGTACTCAGATATATTAAGTACAACAGGTTTCCTCCAAAGTTTTGAGTAGAGACAGCACATTGGGGTTTACAGTGTATAGGGAGTTGGGTGGCATTTGGCATGGTCCCATTCAGTGCTCATCTGTAGCACCCAGACCTGTGGCTACGGGGTTTCGCTGATAACTTTCTCTGTTTGATAAACGTCTGCAATTTTACTGTTTTTATTAGTCATTTGCGGCAGTGGCACTGTATTATCCTCAAAGCAGACAAAGAAGGTGTTTAGTTTGTCTGGAAGTGAGATGTTGGTGTACGTGATGTGGCTGGTTTTCTTTTTGTGGTCCGTGATTACCTGTAGACCCTGCCACATACGTCTCGTGTCTGAGCCGTTGAATTGTGACTCCACTTTGTCCCTACACCGACATTTTGCTTGTTTGATTGCCTTGCGGATGGAATAACTACACTGTTTATGTTCGGCCATATCCCCAGTCTTCTTTCCATGGTTAAATGTGGTGGTTCGCGCTTTCAGTTTTGCGTGAATGCCGCCATCCATCCACAGTTTCTGGTTAGGGTAGGTTTTAGTAGTCACAGTATGTACAACATCTCCAATGCACATCCTTATAAACTCACTCACCGAGTCAGCGTATAGATCGGGAACATTTCCCAATCCGCGTGATCAAAATAATCTTGAAGCGTGTGTTCCGATTGGTCAGACCAGCATTGAATGTTTCTAGTCACGGGTACATCCTGTTTGAGTTTCTGCCTATAAGATGGTAGGAAGCAAAAAATATTTGGCATGGGTCCTAAGATTCTCAAAAGGTTCTACAGCTGCAACATCGAGTGCATCCTGACTGGTTGCATCACTGCTTCGTACGGCAATTGCTCAGTCTCTGACCGCAAGACACAACAGAGGGTAGTGCGTACGGCCCAGTACATCACTGGGGCTAAGCTGCCTGCCATTCAGGACCTCTACACCAGGCGGTGTCAGAGGAAGGCCCTAAAAATGGTCAAAGACCCCAGCCACCCCAGTCATAGACTGTTCTCTCTGCTACCGCATGGCCAGCGGTACTGGAGTGCCAAGTCTAGGACAAAAAGGCTTCTCAAATGTTTTTACCCCCAAGCCATAAGACTCCTGAGCAGGTAATCAAATGGCTACCTGGACTATTTGCATTGTGTGCCCCCCAACCCCTCTTTTTTACACTGCTGCTACTCTCTGTTTATCATATATGCATAGTCACTTTAACTATACATTCATGTACATACTACCTCAATTGGGCCGACCAAACAGTGCTCCCGCACATTGGCTAACCGGGCTATCTGCATTGTGTCCCGCCACCCACCACCCGCCAACCCCTCTCTTTTACGCTACTGCTACTCTCTGTTCATCATATATGCATAGTCACTTTAACCATATCTACATGTACATACTACCTCAATCAGCCTAACTGATGTGTCTGTATGTAGCCTCGCTACTTTTATAGCCTCGCTACTGTATATAGCCTGTCTTTTTACTTTTTTATTTCTTTACTTACCTATTGTTCACCTAATACCTTTTTTGCACTATTGGTTAGAGCCTGTAATTAAGCATTTCGCTGTACACCTGTTGTTTCCGGCGCACAAATAAACTTTGATTTGGTCCGAACAAAGGATCCGCTTCGGGAAAGTCGTATTCGTGGTCGTAATGTTGGTAAATTGACGTCACTCTTATATCCAATAGTTCTTCTCAGCTGTATGTACTATCACTTTAGATTTTATGGGCTAACAATGTAAGAAATAATACATTAAAAACAAAATACTGGGCCTCCCGGGTGGCGCAGTGGTTAAGGGCGCTGTACTGTGCCATCAGAGACTCTGGGTTCGCGCCCAGGCTCTGTCATAATCGGCCGCGACCGGGAGGTCCATGGGGCGATGCACAATTGGCCTAGCGTCGTCCGGGTTAGGGAGGGCTTGGTCGGTAGGGATGTCCTTGTCTCATCGCGCACCAGCGACTCCTGTGGCGGGCCGGGCGCAGTGCGCGCTAACCAAGGTTGTCAGGTGCACTGTGTTTCCTCCGACACATTGGTGCGGCTGGCTTCCGGGTTGGATGCGCACTGTGTTAAGAAGCAGTTCGGCTAGGTTGGGTTGTGTATAGGAGGACGCATTTCTTTCAACCTTTGTCTCTCCCGAGCCCGTACGGGAGTTGTAGCAATGAGACAAGATAGTAGCTACTACAACAATTGGACACCACGAAATTGGGGAGAAAAAGGGGTAAAAATTCAACAAAAAAAAACAAAAAATACTGCATAGTATTCCCTAAGGACTCGAAGCGAGGCGACCATCAATGTTGGCTCCATCATCATTTCCAGTCAATATGGAGATTGAGAAACCCTGTGTAATCTACAGGAAACACCTGTTGTATATGGGACACCACACAGTATGTGTGTGGTATGACCCCATTACAACCAGACAAAATGCAGATTCAATAATAAAACAAGACAATACAAGTAAAAGTTGTGTCTAGTAAAAATGTGATGTAGAGTGCTAGGTCTCTCTCCATCTCTCTCAAGCCCGTATGTCAGTCTGGACTTCCTCTTGCAAGTCTCAAGGTTCTGGCGCCATACATGTTTCTCTAAACACATAATCACTGTTCTATTACCAATGACAGTTAGGATAGGTGATCTGACAAACAAACAAATACTATGTTGAAGTTTGAACAGGTCAGATAAAACCTACCTAATTCTGGTCTCCCCATCATTGGTGAGCAGGCAAGAGTTGAGGCTGTCAGCTCCCAGTGAGCATAGAAGTGTAGATCAGCTCCTGGCCCCTTATCAAAGATCACTGATTACATTATCAATGGTGGTTATGATTAGCTGTGTGAAACCAACCTGATCGCTGCGTGCACCTTTCGATTTCACTTCAGATATAAATTACGAAGTGAAATAGAATGGTCAACACAGCAATCGGGCTGGTTCCACCAGGTTAGGTTATACCCTGGACATTATATGCATCTAGGAAGTAGAAAATAAGCTTGTTTGTTTGTATAAATTATGTTTTACATTTGGGTTATCAAATGTATCAACGTAATGAAGCTTCTGTATTTGTATAAATGATGAGCCTGTGAAAGCTGTTGCCGCTGAGAGGTGAAGGTTGCTGGCTGGATACTTGCCAACATGTGGCTGACTGTTCCATACCTAGGAAATAGGGTTTAATATTTTCCAGGTATTTGACACATTTTCAATCCCGGGAATAAATCACTTTTATGCACATCTCCCTCACTAACTTTAAGCATCAGCTGTCAGAGCAGCTTACCGATCGCTGCAGCTGTACACAGCCCATCTGTAAACAGCCCATGGCCTGGTGTCAAGAAGGGCAGCAAAGAAGCCACTTCTCTCCAGGAAAAACATCAGGGACAGACTGTTATTCTGCAAAAGGTACAGGGATTGCTGAGGACTGGGGTAAAGTCATTTTCTCTGATGAATCCCCTTTCCGATTGTCTGGGGCATCCAGAAAAAAGCTTGTCCGGAGAAGACAAGGTGAGCGCTACCATCAGTCCAGTGTCATGCCAACAGTAAAGCATCCTGAGACCATTCATGTGTGGGGTTGCTTCTAAGCCAAGGGAGTGAGCTCACTTACAATTTTGCCTAAGAACACAGCCATGAATAAAGAATGGTACCAACACATCCTCCGAGAGCAACTTTTCCCAACCATCCAGGAACAATTTGGTGAGGAACAATGCCTTTTCCAGCATGACCTTGCCATAAAGCAAAAGTGATAGCTACGTGGCTCGGGGAACAAAACATCGATATTTTGGGTCCATGGCCAGGAAACTCCCCAGACCTTAATCCCATTGAGAATTTGTGGTCAATCCTCAAGAGGCGGGTGGACAAACAGAAACCCACATATTCTAACAAACTCCAAGCATTGATTATGCAAGAATGGGCTGCCATCAGTCAGGGTGTGGCTCAGAAGTTCATTGGCAGCATGCCAGGGTGGATTGCAGAGGTCTTGAAAAAGAAGTGTCAACACTGCAAATATTAACTCTTTGCATCACCTTCATGTAATTGTCAATAAAAGCCTTTGACACTCATGAAATGCTTGTAATTATACTTCAGAATTCCATAGTAACAAATTACAAAAATATCTAAAGGCACTGAAGCAGCAGACTTTGTGAAAATTAATATTTGTGTCATTCTCAAAACTTCTAGCCACAACTGTACTATCCGTATGTGATTGATACTGATGTCTCTGAATAAGGAGAGACTTGGCACTCGGCAGTAAAGTTTTACTAGACACAACCTTTACTTGTTTTGTCGTTTTTCTCATTGAATTGAATGGTATCAGTCTATATTCAGAGGAAGAAACACTTTTTTTCCTGCACCAATCAGGGAGCTCCTGTTGTATATTGGACAACACAGATAGGTGCAGTGAAACGTGTTGTTTTACAGGGTCAGGAATAGTAGTTTGGTACCCCTGGAGCAAGTTAAGATTAAGTGACTTGCTCAAGGGCACATCAACAGTTTTTGAACCTTGTTGGCTCAAGTTTTCAAACCAGTGACATTTCGTTTTACTGGCCCAATGCTCTAACTGCTAGGCTACCCGCTGTCCGCGCGAAGGTATGACCACTCTGCCATGTTTTCCAAGGTAGCTCCATTACCACCAGAGAAAATTCCGATAGGCATAGTATTTGTATCTGCTAGGAATTACAATGAAATATTAAATGTGTACATTGTTATATTAGCAGAACACTGCTTCTATGATATTATGTTAAGGGTTGTTTATTCTACATGGACTTCTGGCATCTCACCATATATCTACCTGCCTGTAGTTATTGAACTCAACCTGCAGGAGCTTTGTTTCATGTGGTTGAGTGGGGGGAAACAGCTGCGGGCAAGGTTCTGACACATTGGTGTGACTTGGTGGTGGTAAGGACACACCTGAGAATCACCCACATCAAACCATACCACCAAGCCAACTCATGCTTGTCTTCGGTCATGGCCGCTAGCATTTCTTGAGGAACGAGCCAAAAAAACGTGGCCAAATCAGCAGGTGCAGTTCCCCTTTCTCCAAGAACTCTTCAATTAACCAAAGGTGCAAATATGAACCATTGACTAGCAATGGTCCCTTGAGGAACTGCAGGGGTCCCTTGCGGATCCGCTAATTCTAAGAGTGTTTCCTTAGGGGAACGTTCAAAACTCTGTCTTTCTCTATCAGATGTAATACGTCTTCAAACAAACATATTTGATATACCTTTGCTCTGGACAGCCAGTGATGTTGATGGACAGGTGTTTTATATTCAATATTTCCTGTTAGTTACATTTTGATATTTTCAAATATGATACAGGTCGAAGTATTGTGATATGTTTAGGTGTTACTGACTATGTGGAGACATTGCATGCACACCTGAATGACGATCAAGTATTTTCAATGTGTAATATTTATTTTGTAAAGTAAAAAGTTAGTATAGATTTGATATGTTTTATGTGAATGTACATTTCTTTTGGAGAAACTCTTTTACACTATAAGTGTTTGCACAGCTATCATGTTGAAATATGAAATACTATCATATGAAATACTAATCGACACGAGATCTTGCGTCAGTCTCCTCGAACCTTTGTGTGTGTGAGGCAACCAGAGTAGTTGCATATGGAGAGGTCACTCAACTCATAACACATAACGTTACATAACGCTCGGCCCAGCAGAAGAGAAAAATACATTTAAGGAGAGAGAGAGGGGGAAAACAACACAACATGGGGTCTGAGGCTATAGGTCACAGGAGGCCTCTCTCCCTGTGTTGTGGTTGGTTGTGTTGTAGCAGTCGGTGGACTTCAAATGGGACAAACACTGACAACATAACAGGAATGTTGTCCAGGGAAGAGAGAAATGTTGCTTATGTCACTGATCCCCATTTGCATAGCATTAACCTCCATTCTTACGCCAGACTATTTATTCCACTCAAGGGCAGAATGGCCAAGAGATCTGCAAATATGGGGATAAACAAAACACATAGAGACACACACACTTTCTCTACTTCTCTTACAAACACTCAAACCCACACTCTGGCTCTCTCTCTCACACGCACGCACACTTCCCATATGTGGGGCAGAGCCAGCAGCTTGTGTGGTTAGGAGTGTGTGAATGGTGCCAACAAAGTGTTCCAGTTAATATGTGCATGTGTGTTAAGAGAGCTGAGGGGATGTTTTTAAGTCCTGCTACAGGAAGAGGCTCCCTCCAAACATCCAGCACAGATTGGGAATGTGGCACTTGCTGTGCATATGAGTGTTTTGTATTTCCATTCAACAGCCGGAATTGAACAGAATTAGGTCCTTCCTTCACCTACATTTTTCCTACTTCACCAACATTATCCCTCCACCTACATTATCCCTCCACCTGCAGTGGCTTGTGAAAGCATTCACCCCCCTTGGCATTTTTCCTATTTTGTTGCCTTACAACCTGGAATTGAAATCGTTTTTTGGGGGGTTTGTATAATTTGATTTACACAACATGCCTACCACTTTGAAGATGCAAAATATTTTTATTGTGAAACAAACAAGAAATAAGACAAAAAAACGAAGCTTGAGCGTGCATAACTATTTCCCCTCCCAAAGTCAATACTTGGTAGAGCCCCTTTATGCAGCAATTACAGCTGCAAGTATCTTGGGGTATGTCTCTTTAAGCTTGGCACATCTAGCCACTGGGATTTTTGTCCAATCTTCATGGCAAAATTGTTCCAGCTCCTTCAAGTTGGATGGGTTCCGCTGGTGTGCAGCAATCTTTAAGTCATACCACATATTCTCAATTGGATTGAGGTCTGGGCTTTGACTAGGCCATTCCAAGACATTTAAATGTTTCCCCATAAACCACTCGAGTGTTGCTTTAGAAGTAAGGTCATTGTCGTGCTGGAAGGTGAACCTCCGTCCCAGTCTCAAATCTCGAAGACTGAAACAGGTTTCCCTCAAGAATTTCCCTGTATTTACCGCCATCCATCATTCCTTCAATTCTGAGCAGTTTCCCAGACCCTGCAGATGAAAAACATCCCCACAGCATGATGCTGCCACCACCATGCTTCACTGTGGGGATGGTGTTCTTGGGTTGATGAGGGGTGTTGGGTTTGCGCCAGACATTGTGTTTCCCTTGCTGGCCAAAAGGCTACATTTTAGTCTCACCTGACCAGAGTACCTTCTTCCATATGGTTGGGGAGTCTCCCAAATGCCTTTTGGTGAACACCAAACATGTTTGCTTATTTATTTCTTTAAGCAACGTTTTTTTTCTGTCCACTCTTCCGTAAAGCCCAGCTCTGTGGAGAGTACAACTTAGTGGTCCTATGGACAGATGCTCCAACCTCCGCTGTGGAGCTTTGCAGATTTTTCAGGGTTATCTTTGGTCTCTTTGTTGCCTCTCTGATTAATGCCCTCCTTGCCTGGTATGTGACTTTTGGTGGGCGGTTCTCTCTTGGCAGCTTTGTTATGATGCCATATTCTTTCCATTTTTTAAGAATGGATGCTCCGTGGGATGTTCGAAGTTTCAGATATTTTTTTATAACCCATTCCTGATCTGTACTTCTCCACAACTTTGTCCCAGAGCTCCTTGGTGGTGCCCCTTGCTTAGTGGTGTTGCAGACTTTGGGGCCTTTCAGAACAGGTATATATGTACTGTGATCATGTGACACATAATCTGACACTTAGATTGCACACAGGTGGACTTTATTTAACTAATTATGTGACTTCTGAAGGTATGTGGTTGCACCAGTTCTTTTTAGTGGCTTCATAGCACCCTTCTTCCGTTTTTAATTTTTTAGAATTTTTTGAAAGAAGTTATTATTTTCATTTTACTTCACTATTTTGTTATGTTCATTAAAATAAATAAAAATAAAAATCAATTTATATTACAGGTTGCAATGCAACAAAATATGAAAACGCCAAGGGGGATGAATACTTTTGCAAGGCACTGTAGCTCTTCCACCTTGATACATTATCCCCAATTCACCCCTGCTTTATCTATGAAGATTCACAGACCTGAGTGACATAGCAGGTGGTTGTCATAGTGACATGACCTGACCTGATATCAGGGCTTTGTTATTCAATGAGTCAATGGATGTGCCCCAAATGGCACCCTATTCCCTATTTAGTGCATACACTGATCAAAAGTAGTGCACCACATTAGAGATAATGTGCAATTTGGGACACTGAAAAATAGTCAATAATTAACAAGGTTATATGAGTTCCCATTGACCAGGTTTTTCACCTAGTGATGGGGTCTGTGATCCATTCCAATAACAAATAACATTTTAAGAACATGCATGCAGACATGCACACACACAGACACACACATTTTGGTAACACTTTACTTGACACCCAGCGTTACTTTTTGTCTGGTTATTACACCTACATAAGAATGTCAAAACAGACATTTATTCAAATTATTTATTAAAGTTTTTTGTGGTTTTTGCAACTTTACTTGAAAAAAACTTTCAAAGGTCTTGAAATGTTCCGCACTGACTGACCTTCATGTCTTAAAGTAATGATGGACTGTCATTTCTCTTTGCTTATTTGAGCTGTTCTTGCCATAATTTGGACTTGGTCTTTTACCAAATAGGGCTCTCTTTTGTATAGCACACCTACCTTGTCACAATACAACGGATTTAATCAAATTCATCAAGAAGGAAAGAAATTCCACAAATTAACTTTCAACAAGGCACACCTGTCAATTGAAATGCATTCCAGGTGACTACCTCATGAAGCTGGTTTGAGAGAATGCCAAGAGTGTGCAAAGCTGTCATCAGGCAAAGGGTGGCTACTTTGAAGAATCTCATACAGTTGAAGGTCGGAGGTTTACATACACCAAAGCCAAATACACTTAAACTCAGATTTTCATCATTCTTGACATTTAATCCTAGTAAAAGTCCCTGTTTTAGGTCAATTAGGGTCACCACTTTATTTTAAGAATGTGAAATGTCAGAATAATAGTACAGAGAGATTTATTTCAGCTTTAATTTCTTTCATTCTTTCATCATATTCCCAGTGGGTCAGAAGTTTACATACACTCAATTCGTATTTGGTAGCATTGCTACCACGTTTTGGGTAGCTTTCGACAAGCTTCCCACAATAGGTTGGGTGAATTTTGGCCCATTCCTCCTGACAGAGCTGGTGTAACTGAGTCAGGTTTGTAGGCCTCCTTGCTCACACACGCTTTTTCAGTTCTGCCCACAAATGTTGTATAGGATTGAGGTCAGGGCTTTGTGATGGCCACTACAATACCTTGACTTTGATGTCCTTAAGCCATTTTGCCACAACTTTGGAAGTATGCTTGGGGTCATTGTTTATTTGGAAGACTCACTTTAACTTCCTGACTGATGTCTTGAGATGTTGCTTCAATATATGCACATCATTTTCAACCATCATGATGCCATCTATTTTGTAAGGTGCACCAGTCTCTCCTGCAGCAAAGCACCCCCACAACATTATGCTGCCACCCCTGTGCTTCACGGTTGGGATGGTGTTCTTCGGCTTGCAAGCCTCCCCCTTTTCCCTCCAAACTTAACGATGGTCATTATGGCCAAATAGTTTTATATTTGTTTCATCAGACCAGAGGACATGTCTCCAAAAAGTATGATCTTTGTCCCCATGTGCAGTTGCAAACTATAGTCTGTCTTTTTTATGGCGGTTTTGGAGCAGTGGCTTCTTCCTTGCTGAGCTGCCTTTCACGTTATGTCGATATAGGACTCATTTTACTGTGGAAATAGATACTTTTATACCTGTTTCCTACAACATATTCACAAGGTCCTTTGCTGCTGTTCTGGGATTGATTTGCACTTTTCGCACCAAAGTACGTTCATCTCTAGGAGACAGAATGCGTCTCCTTCCTGGGCGGAATGATGGCTGCTTGGTCCCATGGTGTTTATACTTGCGTACTATTGTTTGTACAGATGAACGTGGTACCTTCAGGCATTTGGAAGTTGCTCCCAATTATGAACCAGACTTGTGGAGGTCTACAATTTTTTTCTGAGGTCTTGGCTGATTTCTTTTGATTTTCCCATGATGTCAAGCAAAGAGGCACTGAGTTTGAAGGTAGGCCCTGAAATACATCCACAGGTACACCACCAATTGACTCAAATAATTTCAATTAGCCTATCAGAAGCTTCTAAAGCCATGACATAATTTTCTGGAATTTTCCAAGCTGTTTAAAGGCACAGTCATCTTTGTGTATGTAAACTTCTGACCCACTGGACTTGATACAGTGAATCATAAGTAAAATAATCTGTCTGTAAACAATTGTTTTCATCATTACTTGTGTCATGCACAAAGTAGATGTTCTATCCGACTTGCCAAAACTATAGTTTGTTAACAAGAAATTTGTGGAGTGGTTGAAAAACAAGTTGTAATGACTCCAACCTAAGTGTATGTAAACTTCCAGCTTCAACTGTATCTAAAATACATTTTGATGTGTTTAACACTATTATTCTGCAATGTAGAAAATAGTGAAAATAAAGAAAAACCCTGGAATGAGTCAGTGTGTCCAAAGTTTTGACTGGTACTCTGTCTTCGTGAGAGGCGAAGGAATTCCCTCTGATGGTAAACATGATATGTCCATATCCAGGTAAGATACGCTAAATACATGCGACTATACATATGATGTGAAAATTATACAAATGTAGATGTTCTAATTGTATGCTTCACATAAAAGTGATATGGCATTCCAGTAAGAGGATGGGGGCCTACTGTATGTCCAAAGCCTTACAGAACACATTTGATAGCCTTCATTTTCCTGTTCAATACTAATGGAAGCGCATTTAAAGGCATCGTCAAGGTTCTTCTGGCCTTGGTGACGCCAAGAAGATCTACAACTACCACCACTCAAGAGCCATAGAACTGCTTTTGGATCCTTGCTGCAAGATGGAGGATCTTGGGACGAGCCCTTGAGTTTGCCACAGAGAAAGCTAGGACCAGTGTGAGGGCCTGTGTGGCCCTCTACAATTACCTTTGCACTACAGACACTGACAACACAGCGTCATTGACATAATATAATCCACCCCACGTTTGTTGACCACTCCACACCCACTGGGGGGCGGCATCCAGGAGAGAGGAGACAGGTGGTACAAGAGGACACCAGCTTCCTGGACCCAAGAAACATGTCGGCAGACAGGGTAACCCGAGTTGCTATAGATGTGCACAGGATGCTGCTGTCACGTGTGGCACCCTGCAGTAAATGTTGCAATGTGATTTGGAAAACGTGAGCACATATGTTTTCTTCTTCTGGTTGCTGGCGGTTTGTATGACATCATGTTGTGAGCTACACTTTACAAATCACAATAAAGTCTACCATCATGACTGTCACTTCATCCTTGTTGTTTTAGTTTGTCCTTTATCCTTTACCTAACCTTGTTGTGTAGTGGCCTTTCAAAGAGGACTTTCCTGCAATGGTACATGGATGAGAATGGATGTCCAACTGTAGACAATGAGGTTAAACGCTCAAGTCATTTACCTAATCAACATAACACAAGGTAGTGCATGGTAATGTGAAGTGACCTTTCAATAGAGCCCTTCCTGCTTTGGTACATGGGTAAAAATGAGTTTCCAGTTGTAGACATTTAAAGACAGACCCCCAAGATATTAACCTCATCTTTCATGGTTCCACCAGTCACCAGAGGGCAGCAGAGACCATCCTAGAGACATTAATGACACCCAGGTGTGTCCTATTTACTCGTTATGATTTCCTTGTTTTCTGCTGTCCTTTGCAGAAGCTTGAATTGGTTACCATGTGCGGTTGGTCCATGAGTGAGGTGCTGAGTCTTAGTGTGTGTTGTTTTTCAAGTGTACTGTAATCCTGTGGCTACCATTTCTCAGTAAAGTATTATGTTTATCCTTAACCACTGATTCCTTATCTAGTCTCTTCTCTGCACCTGGGTCCAACCTCACCACGTCACATCATCTACATAGCTCATGTACAAAGCAGTACTACTGAGTGACTGATTCAGAACAGTAATATTTTATGCCACAAGTACAAATACATATTTGTTTTGGAAAATAGTGCAATGTAAAACAATCTAATACACTGGTGAACAGTGTGATGAAAGGGGAAATTAGTGAGGAAAAAGCACAAGGATAACACCAGTAATATATGAATATATGAATTAGTAGATATAATATTTTTTTTAAACATGCACCACCCTAACGTGTGAATAAGAAAAGGGCACAAGGTCCGGACCTCAGTATCTTCATATGTAGCTACGGCCCTGATCAGAAATAAAGGTCAAAGTGACATTGAACATTATCAAACTGGATTGTGTTTACTACAGAGAAGAGTTCATGCGAAACAGGACTGATGTCACACACATACACAGCCACACACACAAACACACCTGTCACTAAAGGATTAGTGTCCATTTATGGTAAGGTAAAGTTTTTGCCTGTGTATGATGTAGTAGAGCGAGGGTATCCGATGACAACCACCCAGAAAAAAACTGATGATTTAACACCAACGCACACAAACACATGCACACGCACAAACATGGGCACACACACATGAACATGGCCACACACACACAGTCACACACACTAACCCTGACCCTACCCTTAACCCCTAACCCAAACTCTTGACCCTAACCCTGAAGGTCTTGCATATTGGATTGTGCACTTAAATGTGTATGTATAGATGTGTGTGTGTGTGTGTGTGTGTGTGTGTGTGTGCACACTTGTGTGTGGGAAAAGCAGAAAATCAAGGCTCCCATGCTCCAGCATCCATTGTGTTTGGTTTCCTCTCTGCAACAGCTCTAATCAAATCAAAAATGTATTTGTCACATGCGCCGAATACTGTGAAACACTTTCTTACAAGCCCTTAACCAACAATGCAGGTCAAGAAATAGAATTAAGAAAATATTTACTAAATAAAGTTTAAAAAAAAAGAAATAATAATAATCCTGAAAGTAACCCAAGAAAATTACATAACAATAACCATTCCATATACAGGGGGTACCGGTACCGAGTCAATGTGCGGCAGTACGGGTTAGTTGAGGTAATTTGTAAATGGACTATGCATAGATAATTAACAGGAAGTAGCAACAGTATAAAAACAAAGGGGGGGCGGGGGGGTGGGTCAATGTAAATAGTCCATGTGGCCATTTGATGAATTGTTCAGCAGTCTTATGGCTTGGGGGTAGAAGCTGTTAAGGAGCCTTTTGGTACTAGACTTGGCGCTCCGTTACCGCTTGCCGTGCGGAAGCAGAGAGAACAGTCTATGACTTGGGTGACTGGAGTCTTTTGACAATAATGAGAAAATGATAGAGATAGACTGCGAGAAGAGAAGAGAGAAAGAGATATCTATCCTTCAAGATGGAGAGAAATGATAAATTCGAGACCTTAATCAAAAATGAGTTACTCACATATAAGTGATCTATAGATGGTTTTTCATGTCTGTGAAGTTAGATTAGAAAAGTAGTACATTAAGTAAAAAATATATTTTTACTACAAGGTTCTCTCTGAAATCCAATCACAAGCCTGAACAAATACAGATGGACCAATCAGAAAACGTCTTTGCCATCTCCCTCTAAGTATGGTGTAGGCTATTCTAGCCAGCGATAATGGCACACAAGCAAAAAACAACGCTGTCATAAACCATAAAGTAAATCACGTTGTCACATCATGACAGTAATTTGTCTGATGTTCATAATATATTTCTTAATGTATTGATGATGTGTTCTGACTATCTTGGTAAAATTGTGTTATTCTATCATTTATGTATTCACATATCTACAGTTTTCTTAAAAACAGAACATGTCTAATTCAGAAATGTCAGCTAGAATATTTTGGCTGAACCCAGATAGACATTTCAGAGCCAGAAGGTTCAATCTGTGATTGCTCCCCCTTCGAAAAAATGATTGACAAATGTTTTGGAATTTTCATACTCTGCACTTTAGGTTTGCTTAAGGTGAGGACCCTAATGGGCTATGAAAGATACATTCTTTACAAAACACTTCTGAGATCTGGGATGTGAAAACATTGATGCTCAATATCTCAGAACTATGCTTTGCGCAGATATGACCTAATAGTCCCGAGGTCACGAAATGACACTCTACACTGAATTAAGACCACCAAATGCCAAATGCCTGTTTAGACCTAATCACCATCTCTTCTTTCCAGTATACACTGGAAACCGTGATTTTGACAGTAGTTTACAGGCAGCTCGTGGCAAGTAAAATGTAGTATTTCATATTATAGTACACCTACTATAATATACATATGGTATCAAAGCAAGTGCTGTGTAATGACACAGTACAATAGCATAAAATTGACAGAATTATACTGTAAAAAAGTACATGCTACCATAAACGGAATTAATTGATGAAGGGATGAATGAAATTCGATGAGGAGGGGTTTGTATTTCACATAATTTTACTGTAATTACAAGGGATTTGTGCAAGCAGGTTGGCTGCTAGGCAAAGTGGTTTTATTTGGTGTTTTATATCACTTGCACTTTTAGAGGCCTTAACAAAGCCTACCAAATTAGCAGCTACTACAGGGCAAAACAGACCAAAAGAGACATGGACAAATTCTGTGGGGTGTATTTACAGTACCATTTGAAATACAGCAATTATTTACCTGCCCACAACATTTTCACACAGTGCACCATAATTTACAATATTCTGCAGTAAAACATACTTTACTGTTGATAATCCAAAAATGTACCATATACAGAAATGTACAGTTTTGCATTACAGTGCATTATTTTATTTCGTTTTGTCATTTTTCTTTTTCAGAGGGGGGTTACAGGTACAAAAACAATCAAATAACTGACAGCATAGGTTTCAAGTATCATGCTAGATAGTGTTAGCCTGGGAGAAGTTACAGGAGAGATTGTGTTACTTTCATCCCACCAATGTAAACTGATGACTTGGAATAAAAGAAAGTTTAAGCACATGTCATTGTGTCTTCTACTTCCTATTGCTTTTATAATTTTAGCAAAATATCAACGACTGACTGAATGTTTGAAAATTATATATGACATAATTAGAATTATGCCTTAATCAATTGACTTGATCGATCAGCTTCTCACATAATCTCTTATCAACAGATTAGTGGTTAAACATATCTTTATGATTCTGGGGGTCAATTACCTTATGTCAACCCATGGAAATGTGACAAGTATGATGAGTTTGCCGTTTGTGAAGAGAATAAAGATGTTTATTCTATCACGACGCGAGGAGCATGAATGACAAGGACACCTGATCGGTATGGGCTATGGTCTTCATGAATAGTCATGAAAAATTGTGAAAAGCATTCCTACTACATTCTGCAACACTAACTCAAAAAAGTTCTGGGACACTGTAAAGTCCATGGAGAATAAGAACACCTCCTCCCAGCTGCCCACTGCACTGAAGATAGGAAACACTGTCACCACTGATAAATCCACCATAATTGAGAATTTCAATAAGCATTTTTCATGCTATAGCCATGCTTTCCACCTGGCTACTCCTACCCCGGTCAACAGCACTGCATCCCCCACAACAACTCGCCCAAGCCTTCCCCATTTCTCCTTCTCCCAAATCTGCTCAGCTGATGTTCTGAATGAGCTGCAAAATCTGGACCCCTACAAATCAGCCGGGCTAGACAATCTAGACCCTCTCTTTCTAAAATTATCTGCCAAAATTGTTGCCACCCCTATTACTAGCCTGTTCAACCTCTCTTTCGTGTCGTCTGAGATTCCCAAAGATTGGAAAGCAGCTGCGGTCATCCCCCTCTTCAAAGGGGGTGACACTCTTGACCCAAACTGCTACAGACCTATATCTATCCTACCATGCCTTTCTAAGGTCTTCGAAAGCCAAGTCAACAAACAGATTACCGACCATTTCGAATCTCACCATACCTTCTCTGCTATGCAATCTGGTTTCAGAGCTGGTCATGGGTGCACCTCAGCCACGCTCAAGGTCCTAAATGATATCTTAACCGCCATCGATAAGAAACATTACTGTGCAGCCGTATTCGTTGATCTGGCCAAGGCTTTCGACTCTGTCAATCACCACATCCTCATCGGCAGACTCGACAGCCTTGGTTTCTCAAATGATTGCCTCGCCTGGTTCACCAACTACTTCTCTGATAGAGTTCAGTGTGTCAAATCGGAGGGTCTGCTGTCCGGACCTCTGGCAGTCTCTATGGGGGTGCCACAGGGTTCAATTCTTGGACCGACTCTCTTCTCTGTATACATCAATGAGGTCGCTCTTGCTGCTGGTGAGTCTCTGATCCACCTCTACGCAGACGACACCATTCTGTATACTTCTGGCCCTTCTTTGGACACTGTGTTAACAACCCTCCAGGCAAGCTTCAATGCCATACAACTCTCCTTCCATGGCCTCCAATTGCTCTTAAATACAAGTAAAACTAAATGCATGCTCTTCAACCGATCGCTACCTGTACCTACCCGCCTGTCCAACATTACTACTCTGGACGGCTCTGACTTAGAATACGTGGACAACTACAAATATTTAGGTGTCTGGTTAGACTGTAAACTCTCCTTCCAGACCCATATCAAACATCTCCAATCCAAAGTTAAATCTAGAATTGGCTTCCTATTTCGCAACAAAGCATCCTTCACTCATGCTGCCAAACATACCCTTGTAAAACTGACCATCCTACCAATCCTCGACTTTGGCGATGTCATTTACAAAATAGCCTCCAATACCCTACTCAACAAATTGGATGCAATCTATCACAGTGCAATCCGTTTTGTCACCAAAGCCCCATATACTACCCACCATTGCGACCTGTACGCTCTCGTTGGCTGGCCCTCGCTTCATACTCGTCGCCAAACCCACTGGCTCCATGTCATCTACAAGACCCTGCTAGGTAAAGTCCCCCCTTATCTCAGCTCGCTGGTCACCATTGCATCTCCCACCTGTAGCACACGCTCCAGCAGGTATATCTCTCTAGTCACCCCCAAAACCAATTCTTTCTTTGGCCGCCTCTCCTTCCAGTTCTCTGCTGCCAATGACTGGAACGAACTACAAAAATCTCTGAAATTGGAAACACTTATCTCCCTCACTAGCTTTAAGCACCAACTGTCAGAGCAGCTCACAGATTACTGCACCTGTACATAGTCCACCTATAATTTAGCCCAAACAACTACCTCTTTCCCTACTGTATTTAATTAATTTATTTATTTTGCTCCTTTGCACCCCATTATTTTTATTTCTACTTTGCACATTCTCCCATTGCAAATCTACCATTCCAGTGTTTTACTTGCTATATTGTATTTACTTTGCCACCATGGCCTTTTTGCCTTTACCTCCCTTATCTCACCTCATTTGCTCACATCGTATATAGACTTGTTTCTACTGTATTATTGACTGCATGTTTGTTTTACTCCATGTGTCGTTGTATGTGTCGAACTGCTTTGCTTTATCTTGGCCAGGTCGCAATTGTAAATGAGAACTTGTTCTCAACTTGCCTACCTGGTTAAATAAAGGTGAAATAAAAAAAATAAAAAAAATGAGGTGATAGAATGATGGTTAATTTAGCTATTATACGATCCGTTTTAGTCAAACTAATATTGTAAGGAAAAATATTGTGGTTGCGCAACATTGCAATGTTGACACATGGCTAATTTCCATACATATCAAACCTATAGCATTAATTATTCAAGTCGACACAAACATGAAATTATGGCTGATAGGACATTTGTTGAAAGTAACGAGCATTACAAACCAGAAGCATGGCGATAAGACAGATATTGTGCACCTCTCGCCAGGCAGTTTTACACCCGAACCCGCCGGCAGGTACAACAATAACTTTGCTGGAGTTCTGTTCATGGTCTATTTAATTTCAAGTCATTTACCCTAGAAATTAAATTGAAGTCGTTAATTGTTGAGAACACATATACTGCAAGTTGTTTCTCATAGAATAGGGTGTCTCTAGCTCTATCAATCTCTGAGTAATTAGGAAAAAGCTAAAAGTGTTACTTTTGTGCTGGTTCTCCCCCACAAGCATAGTCGCAGGGGTTGGAACCTAAATCATTTCCCAATCGTTTAGTTCTGAACCATTCTTTTTTGTTAATTTCGTTCCACTGTTCCGACCAGAAAAATAAAGTTCTGGACAGGGTTGAACGCCAGAAAAGTTATTACATTACTTCACCAATGGATAGAGCAGCATGCTATGGAGCGGGAAAGCTATTCAATTTTGCGGGTGAGAAGATGTGGGCATGAAGAGCTGGGTATCTTGTTGTAATGGCACTATCTGAATTAGGCGCACAGACTTATACCTATGGGGGAGCAGCTTCTATGAAGGCACTTTGAATGTCTTTGAACTTCAGAGAGTTGGCTTAACCAATGTTTGACCAGAGCTATCCCTTGACCATGACTAAGATCCATTGCATGACACATAATGGCGCCTAGAGTCTGAGAGGTAGACCAGAGCTAGCTAACAAGCTAGCTAACAAACGTGTATGTGCAGAGCGGTACCAGAATTAAAATAAAAACTTGTCTTACAAGGGGGGGTACTAAGCTAATATATGGAATTGTTTTAAGATTATCATTTAGTTATTGGATTTAGAATTTTAGGACCCCTTTAGGTATACATTTCATTTGTTGAATTTGGCTATAGCTCATTGAAATGCATTGGATGACACATGAAGAATGGTGCTGGGGGGGATGGCTGCCATTTTATGGGATCCTTACCAACTGAGCTATTTTTTTTTTATTTTCTGCATTGTTTGTAACTTATTTTGTACATAATGTTGCTTCTACCATCTCTTATGACCGAAAATAGCTTCTGGACATCAGAACAGCAATTACTCACGTCACAATGGACAAAGATGATTTATTTAATGAGACCGATGCAAAGGATATACTGCTTATCCAACACCAGGACTAAATCCCTGTCATTCGCGTGAAGAAAAGATGGAGATACCGGGGGCGGAGGTCAGGGGGCCTTGTGAGAATTCGTCAGCCAGTGGGTAAACCGCTACTACCCTCCATCTTATTAGCCAATGTGCAATCACTGGAAAATAAAATGGATGATCTATGATCAAGACTATCCTGTCAACGGGACATTAAAAACTGTAATATCTTGTGTTTCACCGAGTCATGGCTCAATGACAACACGGATAATATAGAGCTGGGTGGGTTTTCAGTGCATCGGCACGACAGAGCAGCTACGTCTGGCAAGACGAGGGGCGGAGGCGTGTGTCTATTTGTCTATTTGCGCAATGTCTAATACTAAAGAAGTCTCGAGGTATTGCTTGCCTGAGGTAGAGTACCTGATGATAAGCTGTAGACCACACTATCTACCGAAAGAGTTCTCATCTATATTATTCGTAGCCGTCTATTTACCACCACAAACTGATGCTGGAACTAGGACCACACTCAACAAGCTGTATAAGGCCATAAGCAAACACTAACCCTGACTCTAACCTCGTCCAGAACTGGCACTGCTAGTGGCCCGGGGACTTTAATGCAGGCAAACTTAAATACCTCATTTAAACCAGCATGCCACGTGCAACCACAGGGGGGAAAAAACTATAGACCACCTTAACCCCACACACAGAGATGCATACAAAGCTCTCCCTCGCCCTCCATTTGGCAAATATGACCATAATTCTATCCTCCTGTTTCCTGTTTACAAGCCAAAAATAAAGCAGGAAACACCGGTGTCTCGCTCAACACTGAAGTGGTGAGATGACGAGGACTGTTTTACTAGCACAGACTGGAATATGTCCCAGGATTCATCCAATGGCATTGAGGAGTATACCACCTCAGTCACCGGATTTTTCAATGAGTGCATTGACGACGTTGACCCCATAGTGACTGTACGTACATATCCCACCCAGAAGCCATGGATTACAGTCAGCATCCGCACCGAGCGAAGGGCTAGAGCTGCCGCTTTTAGGGAGCGGGACACTAATCCGGACGCTTATAAGAAAACCTGCTATGCCCTCCGTCGAACCATCAAACAGGCAAAGCGTCAATACAGGACCACGATTGAATCCCACTACACCGGCTCTGATGGTCGTCGGATGTGGCAGAGCTTGCAAACTATTAAAGACTACAAAGGGAAACCCAGCTGATAGGCTGCCCCCAGGTGGTAAGGGTGGGCAACAACACATCTGTCACGCTGATCCTCAACACTGGGGTCCCTCAGTCCCCTCCTGCACTCCCTGTTCACCCACGACTGCGTGGCCTAGCATGACTCAAACACCATTACACCATTATTAAGTTGCTGACAATACAACAGTGGTAGGCCTGATCACTGACAATGATGAGAAAGCCTATAGGGAGGAGTTCAGAGATCTGGCAGTGTGGTGCCAGGGCAACAACCTCTCCCTCATTGTGAGCAAGACAAAGGAGCTGATCGAACAGAAAAAGGAGGGCCGAACAGGCCCCCATTAACATCGACGGGGCTGTAGAGGAGCGGGTTGAGAGATTCAAGTTCCTTGGTGTCCACATCACCAACAAACTATCATGGTCCAAACACAACAAGGCTGTCATGAAGAGGTCACGACAATACTTTTTCCCCCTCAGGAGACTGAAAAGATTTTACATGGGTCCCAAGTTCCTCAAAAGATTCTACAGATACACCATTGAGTGCATCCTGACCAGTTGCATCACTGCCTGGTATGGCAACTGCTTGCCATCCGAACTTAAGGCTCTACAGAGGGTGGTGTATACTGCCCAGTTCATCACTGGGGCCAAGCTTCCTGCCATCCAGGACCTATATGCTAGGCATCAGAGGAGCGCCAAGTCTAGGTCCAAAAAGCTCCTTAACAGCTTCTACCCTCAAGCCAGAAGACTGCTGAACAATTAATCAAATGGCCACCAGGACTATTTATATTGACACCGCCCCCAGTTTTTACAATGCGGCTACTCACTGTTTATTATCTATGCATAGTCACTTTACCCTTACCTACATGTACAAATTACCTCAACTAACCTGTACCCCCGCACATTTACTCGGTACCGGTACCCCCTATATATAGTTTTGTTATTGTTATTTTATTGTTACTTTTAATTTTTGACTTTAGGTATGCTAGGGATGCTGCTGCATTAATTGTAATTTGTCTGTGTTACCCATATGCTGACACTGTTCCTGTCTCGTTTTATGTCCGTTCCATGTTAAATGTTTGACTCCCCATACCTGCTTCGCCTCTCCAGCGTCATCCCTTGACAGAATGAAGCAGTGGGGAACAGAGCTGGGGAACTGACAAATATAGGGGAGGTAATAAACAGGTGATGAGTGAGTCCAGGTGAGTCCAATATCGCTGATGCACGTGAAGAGGGAAGGCAGGTGTGCGTAATAGATGATGGCAGGAGTGCGTGATGCAGCGCAGCCTGGCGCCCTCGAGCGCCAGGGGGGAAGAGCGGGAGCAGGCGTGATAACATCCAACCGAAAGCACTCTCCAACGAACCATTTCACAAATAAACAACTGCAATGTCAGTATTGCCTCGTCCACAGCAAGTGACATCACCTTCATTCTGTCCCAAAAAACTCCATAACACGAACTTTGATTCTCCTTGCAGTTGATGTGTCTGACATTGGTGGCGGTGCTTGGCTAAAATCACTAGGGATGCCAGAAAAAGATGCCGTATTACAAACTATGGGTTGTGATAATTGCGTTGTTTGCTCTATAACCTGTTAATTCTCATGTGTCTTGAGACCGTGATACAGTATATAAGACTAAGTCCGAGACAATAAGAAAGTACTGTTGCAGAATACATTCAACCACACCTTTGTTTCATCACAAAACCGGAGAGAAACCTCTGTCCTGTGAAGTCCACGTATCACATTGCATGTAACAAACAGTTACATGATCTACAGTATGGTCAAGGAAGTTAATGTTTCCAACATTTTTGGACCACTAACCAACTATTGATTTAGAACCACAGAGAATTACCACAAGTCGCAAAGAAAACAGGAGCTGCCTCCATTATTCCAGCACCATTTAAACTTCAAAATTTAAACACCATCAAATCACCTATGCTGAGTCTATTACAGTGACAACTAAAAGTTACCAAAAACTATTTAGTCCAATCAACCTAAGCTAAATATGATATGGCTGTCCATGGTTCTGATTTGTGTGTGTAAGTAGAAAAACACGTTGACTCATACTTGTAGAGTAACGGCAATGCCATCCTCTCTCTCATGTTGACGAAACGGTCCATAACTCTGTCATACAGTACACGCTTTTATTTGTTGTTGTCCTAGGCCACCTGGCTAAAATGCTTGCTCGTTAGCCTAACTTCCTTTCGTGGGCAACATTAGCTAGTTAATATTGACTTTCTACATCTAGCTAGATATTTAACTTCCATCCTCTCAGGCCAGGGTGTCACGAATTACTAAGGTGGGTGGAATCAGGCACAGAGAGCAGGTTTAAATTATTAGACAGTTTATTCTCTGGCGCACAAAACAACGGTCAACCCAACACACAGGGTGAATAATCCAAAGCAGGACCAAAATAGTCCTGAGAATAAAACTCATGAACACCACCAAATAACAGGAATACAAAAACAATCCCGCACAAAACAAGGGCGGGACAACCTACTAAATATAAGGACGCTAATTAAACTAAAATACACACAGGTGAAACTAATAAGACAAAACCAACAGACAAACGAAAAAGGGATCGGTAGTGGCTAGTAGGACGGTGACGACGACCGCCGAGCACCGCCCGAACAGGCAGGGGAGCCAACTTCGGCAGACAGGGACACAATGTATGAATTAATGGTTGGCTCAGAATTGCTGTTATAATCATTGATCAGTTCATAGAATTAATTAAAACCACAAGTCAAATTCCCTATCTTCATCCATGGCTAATTTAGGAAGCTTCCCACCATTAGCTCTGACAAATTGAAAACCCTAGTCATTGGCGACTCCATTACCCGCAGTATTAGACTTAAAACGAATCATCCAGCGATCATACACTGTTTACCAGGGGACAGGGCTACCAACGTTAAGGCTAATCTGAAGATGGTGCTGGCTAAAGCTAAAACTGGCTAGTGTATCGAGTATAGAGATATTGTTATCCACGTCGGCACCAACGATGTTAGGATGAAACAGTCAGAGGTCACGAAGCGCAACTTAGCTTCAACGTGTAAATCAGCTAGAAAGATGTGTCGGCATCGAGTAATTGTCTCTGGCCCCCTCCCAGTTAGGGGGAGTGAGGAGCTCTACAGCAGAGTCTCACGACTCAATCGCTGGTTGAAAACTGTTTTCTGCTGTAGGTAATTGGCAATCTTTCTGGGACTCACCCACAAACAGGACCAAGCCTGGCCTGCTGTGGAGTGACGGACTCCATCCTAGCTGGAGGGGTCCTCTCATTTTATCTACCAACATAGACAGGGCTCTAACTCCTCTAGCGCCACAAAGAAATAGGGTGCAGGCCAGGCAGCAGGCTGTTAGCCAGCCTGTCAGTTTAGTGGAGTCTGCCACTAGCACAGTCAGTGTAGTCAGCTCAGCTATCCCCATTGATACCGTGTCTGTGCCTCGACCTAGGTTGGGCAAAACTAAACATGGCGGTGTTCGCCTTAGCAATCTCACTAGGATAAAGACCTCCTCCATTCCTGCCATTATTGAAAGAGATTGTGATACCTCACACCTCAAGATAGGGCTACTTAATATTAGATCCCTCACTTCAAAGGCAGCTATAGTCAATGAACTAATCACTGATCATGTGATTTGCCTGACTGAAACATGGCTTAAGCCTGATGATTTTACTGTGTTAAATGAGGCCTCACCTCCTGGTTACACTAGTAACCATATCCCCCGTGCATCCCGCAAAAGCGGAGGTGTTCCTAACATTTACGCTAGCAAATTTCAATTTACAAAAAAAAAATGACGTTTTCGTCTTTTGAGCTTCTAGTCATGAAATCAATGCAGCCTACTCAATCACTTTTTATAGCTACTGTTTACAGGCCTCCTTGGCCATATACAGCGCTCCTCACTGAGTTCCCTGAATTCCTATCGGACCTTGTAGTCATAGCAGATAATATTATAATTTTTGGTGATTTTAATATTCACATGGAAAAGTCCACAGACCCACTCCAAAAGGCTTTCGGAGCCATCATCGACCCAGTGGGTTTTGTCCAACATGTCTCTGGACCTACTCATTGTCACAGTCATACTCTGGACCTAGTTTTGTCCCATGGAATGAATGTTGTGGATCTTAATGTTTTTCCTCATAATCCTGGACTATCGAACCACCATTTTTTTACGTTTGCAATCGCAACAAATAATCTGCTCAGACCCCAACCAAGGAGCATCAAAAGTTGTGCTATAAATTCTCAGACAACACAAAGATTCCTTGATGCCCTTCCAGACTCTCTCTGCCTACCCAAGGATGTCAGAGGACAAAAATCAGTTAACCACCTAACTGAGGAACTCAATTTAACCTTGCGCAATACCCTAGATGCAGTTGCACCCCTAAAAACTAAAAACATTTGTCATAAGATACTAGCTCCCTGGTATACAGAAAATACCTGAGCTCTGAAGCAAGCTTCCAGAAAATTGGAACGGAAATGGCGACACACCAAACTGGAAGTCTTCCGACTAGCTTGGAAAGACAGTACCGTGCAGTATCGAAGAGCCCTCACTGCTGCTCGATCATCCTATTTTTCCAACTTAATTGAGGAAAATAAGAACAATCCGAAATGTATTTTTGATACTGTCGCAAAGCTAACTAAAAAGCAGCAGTCCCCAAGTGAGGATGGCTTTCACTTCAGCAGTAATAAATTCATGAACTTCTTTGAGGAAAAGATCATGATCATTAGAAAGCATATTACGGACGGACTCCTCTTTAAATCAGCGTATTCCTCCAAAGCTCAGTTGTCCTGAGTGCACAACTCTGTCAATACCTAGGATCAAGAGAGACATTCAAGTGTTGTAATACTATATCTCTTGACACAAAATAATCATGGCCTCTAAACCTTCAAGCTGCATACTGGACCCTATTCCAACTAAACTACTGAAAGAGCTGCTTCCTGTGCTTGGCCCTCCTATGTTGAACATAATAAACAGCTCTCTATCCACCGGATGTGTACCAAACTCACTAAAAGTTGCAGTAATAAAGCCTCTCTTGAAAAAGCCAAACCTTGACCCAGAAAATATAAAAAACTATTGGACTATATTGAATCTTCCATTCCTCTCAAAGATTTTAGAAAAAGCTGTTGCGCAGCAACTCACTGCCTTCCTGAAGACAAACAATGTTTACGAAATGCTTCAGTCTGGTTTTAGACCCCATCATAGCACTGATACTGCACTTGTGAAGGTGGTAAATGACCTTTTAATGGCGTCAGAACAAGGCTCTGCATCTGTCCTCGTGCTCCTAGACCTTAGTGCTGCGTTTGATACCATCGATCACCACATTCTTTTGGAGAGATTGGAAACCCAAATTGGTCTACATGGACAAGTTCTGGCCTGGTTTAGATCTTATCTGTCGGAAAGATATTAGTTTGTCTCTGTGAATGGTTTGTCCTCTGACAAATCAACTGTACATTTTGGTGTTCCTCAAGGTTCTGTTTTAGGACCACTATTGTTTTCACTATATATTTTACATCTTGGGGATGTCATTCGAAAACATAATGTTAACTTTCACTGCTATGCGGATGACACAGAGCTGTACATTTCAATGAAACATGGTGAAGGCCCACATTGCACTCGCTAGAAGCCTGTGTTTCAGACATAAGGAAGTGGATGGCTGCAAACTTTCTACTTATAAACTCGGACAAAACAGAGATTCTTGTTCTAGGTCCCAAGAAGCAAAGATATCTTCTGTTGAATCTGACAATTAATCTTGATTGTTGTACAATCGTCTCAAATAAAACTGTGAAGGACCTCTGCGTTACTCTGGACCCTGATCTCTCTTTTGAAGAACATATCAAGACTGTTTCAAGGATAGCTTTCTTCCATCTACGTAACATTGCAAAAATCAGAAACTTTCTGTCCAAAAATGATGCAGAAAAATTAATCCATGCTTTTGTCACTTCTAGGTTAGACTACTGCAATGGTCTAAATAAACTTCAGTTAGTGCTAAATACGGCTGCTAGAATCCTGACTAGAACCAAAAAATTTGATCATATTACTCCAGTGCTAGCCTCCCTACACTGGCTTCCTTTCAAGGCAAGGGCTGATTTCAAGGTTTTACTGCTAACCTACAAAGCATTACATGGGCTTGCTCCTACCTATCTCTCTGATTTGGTCCTGCCGTACATACCTACACGTACGCTACGGTCACAAGACGCAGGCCTCCTAATTGTCCCTAGAATTTCTAAGCAAACAGCTGGAGGCAGGGCTTTCTCCTATAGAGCTCCATTTTTATGGAATGGTCTGCCTACCCATGTGAGAGACGCAAACTCGGTCTCAACCTTTAAGTCTTTACTGAAGACTCATCTCTTCAGTGGGTCATATGATTGAGTGTAGTCAGTTTGTTATATCTGGAGTACTTCTCCTGTCCTATCCGGTGTCCTGTGTGAATTTAAGTATGCTCTCTCTAATTCTCTCTCTTTATTTCTCTCTCTCGGAGGACCTGAGCCGTAGGACCATGCCTCAGGACTACCGGGTATGATGACTCCTTGCTGTCCCCAGTCCACCTGGCTGTGCTGCTGCTCCAGTTTCAACTGGTCTGCCTGTGATTATTTTTATTTGACCATGCTGGTCATTTATGAACATTTGAACATCTTGGCCATGTTCTGTTACAATCTCCACCCGGCACAGCCAGAAGAGGACTGGCCACCCCACATAGCCTGGTTCCTCTCTAGGTTTCTTCCTAGGTTTTGGCCTTTCTATGGAGTTTTTCCTAGCCACCGTGCTTCTACGCCTGCATTGCTTGCTGTTTGGGGTTTTAGGCTGGGTTTCTGTACAGCACTTTGAGATATCAGCTGATGTACGAAGGGCTATATAAATACATTTGATTTGATTTGATTTGAGAAGGACTAAGGTACGAGACCTTAAACAAATAATCTGGAATAACCATTTCTGTAACGAGGGCAATAAATCCAAGTCACAGATTCAAATAGTTTAGAAAAATGTATGCCATTTACAGTGCCTTGCGAAAGTATTCGGCCCCCTTGAACTTTGCGACCTTTTGCAACATTTCAGGCTTCAATCATAAAGATATAAAACTGTATTTTTTTGTGAAGAATCAACAACAAGTGGGACACAATCATGAAGTGGAACAACATTTATTGGATATTTCAAACTTTTTTAACAAATCAAAAACTGAAAAATTGGGCGTGCAAAATTATTCAGCCCCCTTAAGTTAATACTTTGTAGCGCCACCTTTTGCTGCGATTACAGCTGTAAGTCGCTTGGGGTATGTCTCTATCAGTTTTGCACATCGAGAGACTGACATTTTTTCCCATTCCTCCTTGCAAAACAGCTCGAGCTCAGTGAGGTTGGATGGAGAGCATTTGTGAACAGCAGTTTTCAGTTCTTTCCACAGATTCTCGATTGGATTCAGGTCTGGACTTTGACTTGGCCATTCTAACACCTGGATATGTTTATTTTTGAACCATTCCATTGTAGATTTTGCTTTATGTTTTGGATCATTGTCTTGTTGGAAGACAAATCTCCGTCCCAGTCTCAGGTCTTTTGCAGACTCCATCAGGTTTTCTTCCAGAATGGTCCTGTATTTGGCTCCATCCATCTTCCCATCAATTTTAACCATCTTCCCTGTCCCTGCTGAAGAAAAGCAGGCCCAAACCATGATGCTGCCACCACCATGTTTGACAGTGGGGATGGTGTGTTCAGCTGTGTTGCTTTTACGCCAAACATAACGTTTTGCATTGTTGCCAAAAAGTTCAATTTTGGTTTCATCTGACCAGAGCACCTTCTTCCACATGTTTGGTGTGTCTCCCAGGTGGCTTGTGGCAAACTTTAAACAACACTTTTTATGGATATCTTTAAGAAATGGCTTTCTTCTTGCCACTCTTCCAGAAAGGCCAGATTTGTGCAATATACGACTGATTGTTGTCCTATGGACAGAGTCTCCCACCTCAGCTGTAGATCTCTGCAGTTCATCCAGAGTGATCATGGGCCTCTTGGCTGCATCTCTGATCAGTCTTCTCCTTGTATGAGCTGAAAGTTTAGAGGGACGGCCAGGTCTTGGTAGATTTGCAGTGGTCTGATACTCCTTCCATTTCAATATTATCGCTTGCACAGTGCTCCTTGGGATGTTTAAAGCTTGGGAAATCTTTTTGTATCCAAATCTGGCTTTAAACTTCTTCACAACAGTATCTCGGACCTGCCTGGTGTGTTCCTTGTTCTTCATGATGCTCTCTGCGCTTTTAATGGACCTCTGAGACAGGTGCATTTATACGGAGACTTGATTACACACAGGTGGATTGTATTTATCATCATTAGTCATTTAGGTCAACATTGGATCATTCAGAGATCCTCACTGAACTTCTGGAGAGAGTTTGCTGCACTGAAAGTAAAGGGGCTGAATAATTTTGCACGCCCAATTTTTCAGTTTTTGATTTGTTAAAAAAGTTTGAAATATCCAATAAATGTCGTTCCACTTCATGATTGTGTCCCACTTGTTGTTGATTCGTCACAAAAAAATACAGTTTTATATCTTCATGTTTGAAGCCTGAAATGTGGCAAAAGGTCGCAAAGTTCAAGGGGGCCGAATACTTTCGCAAGGCACTGTATATATGCATTGCTTAAGATTAATTAATTGATTAATGTACCTGCGAAAACATAGATATTGGAACAAACAATTCTAAAACTCAACATGTAATAGAGCATGCTGGGAAATATGATAATGATGGGCATGTTTTAGGTTGAACTTGTAACACAGGTTATTTTACACCACTGAATGTTAACTTAACTACAGTGTTAATTTAACTCTTGACTCAACACTAGAAATGTGACACTGAAAAATCAACACTAGTTAACGCTGGCCAATTTTCTGTGTGCTATGAAGGTGACACATCTGCAGGTTTTCATACATTGCAATAACATTTTAAAAATCTGAAGCACCATAGATGTCATGTCAAGAACCCCACACTTAACTCAAATGTTCTTTATCAGGAAAAGCTATCCAAGGAACCTTAAAACCTCTACAGGATCGGTGTACCCCCGCAGGATGGTTGAGCTAAAATGTGCTAACGTGACTAGCATGACGTTGTAAGTAACAAGAAAATTTCCCAGGGCATAGACAAATTTGATATGGGCAGAAAGCTGACATTCTTGTTAGTCTAACTGCACTGTCCAATTTACAGTAGCTATTACAGTGAAAGAATGCCATGCTATTGTTTGAGGAAAGTGCACAGTTATGTACTTGAAAATGTATCAATAAACCAATTAGGCATATTTGGGCAGACTTGATACAACATGTTGAACAGTAATGCAATGGTTCATTGGATCAGGATAAATCTTTACACATATACTGCTGACATATAGTGGCCAAACTCTAAATTGCATCTAAACTGGAATAATACATTGTGGCCTTGCTCTTGCATTTCAAAGCTGACAAAAAAAAAACGTTTTTTTCTTTGTGTTATCTTTAACCAGATATAATGTGTTATATTCTTCTACATTCATTTCACATTTCCACAAACGTCAAAGTGTTTCTTTTCAAATGGTATCAAGACTATGCATATCCTTGTTTCAGGTCCTGAGTTGCAGGCAGTTAGATTTGGGTAGGTCATTTTAGGCTGAAGAAGAACCATTTAACTACCTTTTTTTCAGTGCACAGAGAGCGCGTCATGTGGGCTCCGTCTGTTCCAATATAAATATTGAAGTGTTGTTGTATTGAAATAAGCTCACTGATCGGACGAACGCGGGCCAATCAGAAGCCCTCAGATCAGTACACCTTCTTTTCAGAAATCATTCATAATACCGATGCGTCAAACGTTTTTACGAGGACCCTGGTATAAATATGGCTGGAGTAGTTAGTCATTTTTTCAAAATGAAAGGATAGAGACTAAGGAACATAAACGAATCCTGGTTATGTGTCCTTTACCTAACCTTTTATAACTACTTTTATTCCTTGTTCTATATTTAGTCTACCAGACTCTCCGTTTACAATGAGTGGATTATTTCTGAAAAATGTATTGGTGGCAGCAGCGGTATGTTGCTCGGTGCTGGTCACTGCGGTACTGGGGTCTCTGTTGGGGTCCGCGGTGTTAGCTCAAGAGCCGATCCGATGCGCCCCGTGCGCGCCGGAGAAGCTGAGCGAGTGTCCAGTGGTGGCGCACGGCTGTATGGAGGTTCTGAGTGAGCCGGGTTGCGGATGCTGCCTTGTCTGCGCCCTGATGACGGGGGAACTGTGCGGAATCTACACGGCGCCATGCGGGTATGGACTGAGGTGCACCCCAATACCCGGCGACCTCCAGCCGCTGCACTCCCTTATTCGCAGCCAGGCGGTGTGTATGGCGAACCCCGAGCCCGAAAGGAGCCCAATTCCCCCAAACCCAGGTATTCAAACCCATATTGCAGAATGCTTATACATTGCATATATGTCATAAATCTGTAATAGACCTATGATAATAATAGCCAATGTGTTTTATCGTTTTAATAGTTGATTGATAATGATAGGCTAATAATAATTAGATTGCATATTATTCATAATTTACAAATGTATTTGTGCAGAAGTGCAATACTGTGATTTCTGCTTTTCCCCTTCTTGACACTCTCATTCCCTCTTTTCTCTGTCTGCCGCAGTGTCAATCGCCTGCTTCACGATCAGACATCCTGTCATCAGAAAGGCCTTCGATCCCCCGTCTGCCGCGGACGCGCAGGAGAGCATGAAAGCCAAAGTTAGCGCAATCAGGAAGGAACTGGCGGAGCAGGTGAGCGGTCATGGAACATTTATTAGCCGTTTTGCAACTATAATTCAACATGCTTAAAACTTTTGTAGTCAAAGCATGTTTGGCTGGTGGGTATTAAGCGTCATACCGCAAGGGGGCGTTCGAGTGCCTTTGAAGTTTGTGTGTGTGTGTGCACGCGCGTGCGTGCGTGCGTATGTGTGTTCTTCACCCTACCTATGACCTATCATGGAACTATTTGACTAAATAGGCTACCAGTGTTTTGCCACAACAGGCCTTGACTGTGTGGGTTGATAGGATAGAACAACAGCTCTAGATGACTAGTGAGATACTCTATCTAGTATGTCACCCATGTAGCCTGTTCAGAGTCACATTTAGAAGCGAATGAACATAGATAAAACACCTAAAATAAACAAAGTCCCCAAATATACAGAAAGTCCCCATCTCAAGTATGTGACCCTCCTTCTCTCTCCTCCCAGGCTCCCTGTCAAGTGGAGTTGCAGAGAGCTCTGGAGAAGATCGCTGAGTCACAGCAGAAGCTAGGAGACAATCTGACCAGGTTCTACCTGCCAAACTGTAACAAACACGGGCTCTACAAAGCCAAACAGGTAGATATACCTTATCTGTGTGTGTGTGTGCACTTGGCATTGGTGCGCAATTCATGATTCCTGTCAGTGTGAAATAATCTCACCTGGTTGTGTGTGTGTGTGTGTGTGTGTGTGTGTGTGTGTGTGTGTGTGTGTGTGTGTGTGTGTGTGTGTGTGTGTGTGTGTGTGTGTGTGTGTGTGTGTGTGTGTGTGTGTGTGTGTGTGTAGCCAATATTGTGCCAACTACAGCTCAGATTTGTATAGCAGTGTTTACACCTTTGAGCACATTCAGCTATATTCGCGTTGATGTCATTGCCTTGGCGCAGCGTGACTATACACGTGTGTCTCTCTGTGTGTGCTCCTGTACATTCGTGTCTTAGAGTTGGTGTGTGCTTACCTCGTACTGTAGGTTGAGGCTGCACACAGATGAGGGTCATAGCATATCTGAACAGGTGGTTAGGTGGAGGTGTGTTAAATTGTGAAAAAAATACCCAGGGATTCTAATCTCTTTCTCTCGCTCTTGCTCTCTCTCTCTTTCCTTTTCTCTCACCAGTGTGAGTCGTCTCTTGATGGACAGAGAGGCAGGTGTTGGTGTGTGTCCTCCTGGAATGGAAAGAAGATTCCAGGATCCACTGATCTGTCTGGAGATGCAGAATGTTCTGAAGAGATCAACCACTGATGCAGAACACACACACGCACGCACGCACACGCACACACACACACACACACACACACACACACACACACACACACACACACACACACACACACACACACACAGTAAACCACTGATTTTCTTTAGATACTTGTTATTTATTAATTGTCCATGGCGGTGTTTGATATTCAGGTACACACTATCACTGTGGAACTGATGTCCCCTGACCCTCAGCCCCGGACCCCTGACCCCCAATCCATGAATCCTGACCCCGTCCCTCCCCAACAAAGAGAAAATCATTTTTTTTTCGGAAAAGGAGATTTTTATATTTTAATACATTTTAACTCTACAGCCTTACTTATTTCACATTATGTACTGTATGTATTCATTTGTAATTGTATTTTAATATTTATATAATTTAGCCTTATTTTCATTATTATTTTTATCGTTATTATTATGTGTGCATTATTATCAGTGTATAAAGTGTATATATGTATCGACGCCCTGAGTTACTCCATGTTGCTCTGGGCCCGGTTTTCCAAAAGCATTTTAAGGCTAAGTTCATCTTCAAAACATTCATAGGAGCATCGTTACATTTCTGCACTGTTTCTCAAAACTATCATTACTAAAGTTGCACTTGAAAAAACACTCATTATTTACCGACTGCCTCAGACCACTCATAGAACATCGTTGGATGTGTTTTTCACTTTATACACAGAAGAGCTCTGCTAAACACAGAATCAAGATGCTTATCTGTCTCTCTGTGACCGTCGATAACTTCACAACGAAGTTGACTACAAATAGAAAGTTGCCAATGTCTTTGCCATTGTTACAAACAAGCAAGCGATTTAAAGATCCTTCAAATGAAAACCCGAGATGACTGCGTTAAAAGATAAATAGCCTTCCTACAGTATATTCTACATAGGCCTATATTTCAATGATATTGAAATCTATTGCATGTTCATTCAATTGAGTTTTGCTTTGCTATTTGGTACTTTTTTGCCTCAATATATCTCATGATATGTAGCCTAACATGTGATCTGCCAAATCTTGACAGTGCATTATTAAGGGAAAGGGGAATAGTGAGTCAGTTGTACAACTGAATGCCTTCAACTGAAATGTGTCTTCCACATTTAACCCAACCCCTCTGAATCAGAGGTGCGGGGGGGCTGCCTTAATCAACATCCACGGGAACAGTGGGTTAACTGCCTTGCTCAGGGGCAGAACCACAGATTTTTACCATGTCAGCTCGGGGATTCAATCCAGCAACCTTTCGGTTACTTTATAGGGTAAGAATTAGAATGAGCCACTAGGAGCTGATCCGTTGTCAGTATTGTGGAATAGTGATAATGACCTTGGTTGGTCATTGCAGGAAAGATGCATCCTTAAAACTCTCATAAGCCTAAATTCCATCGCTATCTGGAAACTGGGTCCAGGTCTTTTGAAGTTTGTCTGGTGGTTTACTTTTGAAACGAACCAAACATAAACAAAAGCACTGTGTGACCCAAATTCCTTTTTGAAGGATTTCTAAATATCATGTGACTTTTAATAGTTTTTTTATGTTCACTGACATGGTTTTGTTTGTTTTTATTTCTGATATGATTCATACATGATGACACTCGGCTACATCAGTGAATGCAGAAAATGACTCATTTGGACATTCTTACCTTTCAAGAAACTTAGTGTGGGTTTTGCAGAATTGCATGATGGGTAATGCTCCTGCATTGTCCCTTGTTCTGACGGGTGTCTACCTTGACCTACCTCTCTTTACTGACTGCCATCACTGTTCTTTATATAACATGAACGCATTATGAGAGAGCGAGAGAGCAATTATTCCAAAGTGACTGACTGCTCACTCATGTATATACACTTTTGTAATTGAGATGTGTAAAAAAAAAATGTATTTAATTAAAATGTTTAACCTCAAATATGTTATTTTGGTCATTGTGTTGCCAAACAAGACTACAATGAAAATAAGCCTTCTGGCTTTGTGTTTTTATCCTCAATCATTAATGTTGTCTTTGGCTGGAGCAGCCTACTATTTCTAATGATCAAAGACATTCAATCAATAAATCAATCAGTCTTTATGCTCCCTTACCAGAAGCCCTGTTTATACCTGCCGTTAACATGCGTCCTTTGTCCTGATTTTGTCCTGATCTTGACATGATCTTGTCTGTTTACACTTCTAAGATCTGATCACAATCAGATCACAATGCATCTTTTAATCATCTACTGACAAAAATGAGGACACAATCAGTGTGGACAAGATCCGTAAAAAAGGCTGCATGCTTGAACCAGGTATAAATAGGGCCAAAGAGTCATAGCTCAGCCCTGCCCGTCCGCGCTCTCTCTCTCTCCTCTCTCTCTGCCTTTTGACCCGCTCTCCGTTTGTCTTGGTTGAATGCAGGTTGAATGGTTGAATGCATTTTGTCTTGGTTGAATGCATTTCCCTCAACGTCCCCAACGTGCCACCACCACCACATTCATTTAAGTTTTTTACAAATTGACCTATCGCTTTGTCTATCGTTGTTGCCACATTCCAGGGATGAAGGAGAGAGAGAGAGAGAGAGAGAGAGAGAGAGAGAGAGAGAGAGACAGAGAGAGAGACAGAGAGAGAGAGAGAGAGAGAGAGAGAGAGAGAGAGAGAGAGAGAGAGAGAGAGAGAGAGAGAGAGAGAGAGAGAGAGAGAGAGAGAGAGAGAGAGAGAGAGAGAGAGAGAGAGAGAGAGAGAGAGAGAGGGGGCGAGAGAGAACGAGAGAGAGAGGGCGAGAGACAAGGATTTGATGAGAAAAACAGAACCTCTGAACCTTTTCATCAACTATCAAAAAAAAATCCTCTGGTCATCTTTTTGGTTGCCAACTGTTTCCCCATCTGCTTGAACATGTGATGTACACACTTTATTTAATGTAGGCCTACATACTATAACTCTGAATTAGACCGTATTGAGTGCTGAATGTACTACTCAGCTCTCTGAGGTAATATAGCCTGACTCGTAAAAACACCCTCAAGCCATTCAACAGTAAATACAAATTGTGTTAATTTTTTATTTAAAAAATACATTCAATATACATTATATTTGAACAAAATAATTTTCCATTCTCAAATGAAAGAATAGCTGTGTGATTTTCTAGTTTAGTAACATGAGAAGCTTCTATTCTTTAAAGAATCAAAACTCTTTAAATGATACAATTTGAATAAATAAATACATTTTTTTAAAAGTACAGTTACCCGTGAACAACAGAGATTCTTATGTGACCAGTGGACCCAGACTGAGACAGAATGGCATGGCGTGCACGTTGGCGTGCACAGAGAGAAGTAGTGGAGTTGTGACCTGAACTGACTGACAGAGGTCTACTGGATAACAGACCCATAGGAAAACACAACAGGATTGGGTTTAGCCACATTGTCAATTCAGGAAGTTAACATTTTGAAATGAACATTTTGCTCATTAAGAACTTTAGAATACTGTATTGAGTGCATTGAAACAATAATGACCCCAACTCTGTTATACACCTATTAGACAGACCAGTGACCTGAGTGACTGACTGATAGTTACCGTGGGCAACAGACCCGGAGATGTATGGAGTTTACAAAATAATGATACTGCTGAGAAACAGAAGAGATAGTGTTAATTCAAATATAAACATTAATTAGTAATTATACACTGAATCAACTTCCACTTTGTGGTAGGGGAGAGTGGGGTAAGTTGAGTCATTTTTTTTACATTCAACATCACTTGAATGTAATCACACATTAAGGTAAATATATAGTATTATTTCTTACAAAGCTATCTACATATATTTCAGGATGAAATTCATTTGACTTGGCAAAAATCTGTTTTTTTGGACGTAACTTGCTCACCACTTTTTCCATGTGGTTTCTTCCTTCACAGACTCCATGATCACCTCTTCCTAAATATTTGTTCAAATTGTTAATTTTGTGTATATTTTCCTAGAAACAAGGGTGGTTTCAACTTACCCTTTGGCTAGTCTTACCCCAATCTCCCCTACTATTCGAAAGTCACTGAATCCTTTATAAGAAAATAAAACGTAGTTTGGATCAGCATTTAATTATTTATTAGATAAATTACTTCTTTATTTACTTTATTTTATGTACAGTACATACAGTGCCTTCGGAAAGGATTCAGATCCTTTGACTGCTTCCACATTTTGTTAAGTTACAGCCTTATTCTAAAATTGATTAAATGCAACCATTTTTTCAGAAATCTACAGACAATACCCCATAATGGCAAAGCGAAAAAAGGTTTTTAGAATTTTAGCTAATTTATTTTTAATACATGTATATAAGTATTCAGACACTTTGCTATGAGACTCGAAATTGAGCTCAGATGCATCCTGTTTCCATTGATCGTCCTTGAGATGTTTCTACAACTTGATTGGAGTCCACCTGTGGTAAATTACATTGATTGGACATGATTTGGAAAGGCACAAACCTATCTATGTAAGGTCCCACAGTTGACAGTGCATGTCAGAGCAAAACCCAAGCCATGAGGTCGAAGGAATTGTCCGTAGAGCTCCGAGACAGGATTGTGTCGAGGCACAGATCTGGGGAAGGGTACCAAGAAATTTCTGCAGCATTGAAGGTCCCCAAGAACACAGTGGCCTCCATCATTCTTAAATGGAAGAAATGTGGAACCGCCAAGACTCTTCCTTAAGCTGTCTGCCCGGCCAAACTGAGCAATCGAGGGATAAGGGCCTTGGTCAGGGTGGTGACCAAGAACCTGATGGTCACTCTGACAGAGGTCTAGAGTTCCTCTGTGGAGATGGGTTAACCTTCCAGAAGGACAACCATCTCTGCAGCACTCCACCAATCAGGCCTTTATGGTAGAATGGCCAGACGGATGCCACTCCTCAGTAAAAGGCACGTGACAGCCTGCTTGGAGTTTGCCAAAAGGCACCTAAAGATTCTCAGACCATGAAGAACAACAATATTCTCTGGTCTGATGAATCCAAGATTCAACTCTTTGGCCAGAATGGCAAGCATCACATCTGGAGGAAACCTGGCACCATCCCTACGGTGAAGCACGGTGGTAACACCATTATGCTGTGGGGGTGATTTTCTGCGGCAACGACTGGGAGACTAGTCAAGATTGAGACAAAGATGAACGGAGCAAAGTACAGAGAGACCCTTGATGAAAACCTGCTCCAGAGCCCTCAGAACCTCAGACTAGGGTTAAGGTTCACCTTCCAACAGGACAACAACCCTAAGCACACAGCCAAGACAACGCAGGAGTGGCTTCGGGACAAGTCTCTGAATGTCCTTGAGTGGCCCAGTCTGAGCCCGAACTTGAACCCAATCGAACATCTCTGGAGACCTGAAAATAGCTGTGCAGCAACGCTCCCCAGTCAACCTGACAGAGCTTGAAAATGGAGACTGCAGAAAATGGGTGAAACTCACCAAATACAGGTGTGCCAAGCTTGTAGCGTCATACCCAAGAAGTCTCAATGCTGTAATTGCTGCCAAAGGTGCTTCAACAAAGTACTGAGTAAAGGGTCTGAATACTTATGTAAATGTGATATCTGGTTTTTTTGCAAAATGTTCTAAAAACCTGTTTTTGCTTCGTAATTATGGGGTATTGTGTGTAGATTGATGAGGGGAAAAAAGTATTTAATCAATTTTAGAATAACCTAACAAAATGTGGAAAAAGTTGAGGGGTTTGAATACTTTCTGAAGGCACTGTATGTCAATTCAGACACATAGCTTCCTCACCGTTAAATGAAGTGCTCTGACAAAATGTCATATAGTACCAGCGGGTAGGTTGGTTTGAAGTTGTTGTTGTTGTTTTTTTAACGTTACTTTGTAGCTGATTCAGTGCAACCAAGCTACTGGGCTAGCATTCCTTCTCATGCACTCTCCACTGTTAAAGTCTGCATCTGAAATGTCATCCAAATATGGTGCCATTTTGGACACAGGATATGTCAAAGCGCAATAGAGGAAGCAGGAAGCATCTCTAGGAGAACCACGCCCCTTTCCTCAGACCCCCTGTCTGCTTCTTGAGTGCATATTTGGTGCTGTGTCCATCTTGTGGAGTTGTTGGCATAAGATCATACAAGCATCTCCAAGAGCAATATAAATTAAAAGAAAACACCCTTTGAATTGAATGTAAATTCTGAGGAGTGCCGTTTGTTTATTAGGCTGAGTAAGATCACTGTCTGAAGTCCTGGTGTAGCATATATATATATATTTTTTGTTGTTGTTGATTGTAGTTCTTGTTGTTTTGTTCTACAGTGCTATAAACCTTGTCAAATGTTGCCACTATGGAAAAGGTACTGCATTATTGCGATGCTATGGGAGGCAGCTAGTCTAGCGGTTAGAGCTTTGTGGTAGTTTGAAAGGCTGGTAGCTTGAATCCCCAAGCTGACAAGGTGAAAAATCTGTTGATGTAAACAAGGCACTTAACTAATTGATCCGGGGTTGCCATTGATAATGGAAGACCTGGCATTGACCTCACTCTCCGAGGGTGTCTCAGGTGGAGTAGGGATATGCAAAAAAACACATTTCTAATTTCACGTGTATAATACACACTTGTATAATAAACAGGACAAACATAAGCACCCACCTAATTATTTATAATTGGTCCAAATTGGTTGGTTGGATGCAGCTGAAGTGCTTTAAGTGATTGCGCTTGGGCTCGAAGAATGGGGACCTATTGAAGAGAGAGCAATCCAGTCTCATCGAGCATGCCCAGTCTAAAGGACCCTACAACCGGCCATACTCACCATAAACAGGAAGAGGACTGCAGATAGAGGGACCAAGTTGTTCTGACAACAATGCTGGTCCTATTTCCTGACTGGAGGAGTGACGGTTTGGCAGCTAAGCTAGGCTCGGCTAGCCTACCAGCTAACTAACCAGACCAGACTCCAGGGCTGAATGGTGGTAAAACTACGTGAGCACCTATGAGGACTGCAGAAGGCAAAGGAAGGACTATGGGAAAGGGAGGGATAGGGGTTAGGGATGGGGGAGAGAGGGCGGAGAGGGTGAGGGGGGCAGTGTGGGGTTTTAAGGCACTGTTATTGGGCACTGTCTCCATTCGTTCCCCCCTAAACCTGTAAATGTGACGCAGCACATCGGGTTGGACAAGCTGGTTGCTTTGGAGACAGTGGGGAAGGCCAGTGTTGTCCAAGATGGCATGAAAGAGATCAGAGGCTGGCCAAACCATAAGCCTTCACTTTATAATGATGGACCCTGAGAAAGAGGAGGAGTTTCAGCATGACAGGATGGAAGGGGGCTGGATTTGGGTTTGGGTGTTCTAACATCTCTAAACTGATCTTAGTGAAAGACAGCATTTACACACGCATACACACACAAACACACATACACACATTTAGTTGGGTCACAGTCACTCACACTTTAAATACAGTGGAAAAGTCCCTCCATCTCTCTCTAAAAGAATAGTGGAGATGATTAGTTTCTCTCTCTCTTGTTTTCATTCAAGGTGAAGAGGTTCCCATAGCACAGAGCAGATAGCTATAGACGATGGACAGAAGGCTTGGCCTATAGGCTGTGCTCCACCAGTCTTCTCACTCCCTCCCCCCTCTGCCCCCCCCCCCCCCCCTTCCCTATCCGGCAGTCATGTGACCTGAGGTCAACAGTCTGAAGCTCTTTTGACTGTGCTTTGTGAAGGGCCGGAGTGAAAACAAGTCTCTCTCCTATTCCTCTCTCCTCCTTGCTTCGTTCTTTCTCTCCATCCATCCACTCTCTCTCTGCTTCTCATTTGTTCTCCAGGTTGTTGCACTGGGATTCTCCTCTCTCCTTTCCATCGTAGCTGGGGAGAGGCTGACCGTACTTATCCACACACCAGCAGTAACCTCGCTTCCTCCCTTTGGATGGACGGCACTGCAGAGAGAGAGACAGAAATAGAGTGAGAAATAAAGAAAGATAGAGTTACATTTAATTCAATATAACAACCAACATTCTATCATATAAAACGACCTTTCAACTTTGACAGACTAGAAAGGGACTTTTTTCTGTCAGATGTGTGCAGCCTTCAGCAAGCTGTATCTCATAGGCAGGTAACACCCGTATGGGAAGGACTAACACACTAACACCATTCAACTAGCCCTGGCAGCCTAGAAACACTCCGAGGGTGAAAGAGGAGAGAGGGATAGAGAGATAGTAACCTCCTGCCAAATGTATGACCATATTAGAGACACATATTTCCCTCAGATTACACAAATCCACAAAGAATTGGAAAACAAACCCAACGTTGATAAACTCCCATATCTACTGGGTGAAATACCCCAGTGTGCCATCACAGCGGCAATATTTGTGAACTGTTGTCACAAGAAAAGGGCAACCAGTGAAGAACAAACACCATTGTAACACAACCCATATTTATGTTTATTTATTTTCCCTTTTGTACCTCAACCATTTGCACATCGCTACAACACTGTATAGACATAATATGACATTAGAAATGTCTTTATTATTTTGGAACTTCTGTGAGTGTAATGTTTACTGTTCATTTTTATAGTTTATTTCACTTTTGTTTATTATCTATTTCACTTGCTTTGGCAATGTTAACATGTGTTTCCCATGCCAATAAATCCCTTGAATTGAGAGAGAGAGAACCTTTAGAGAGAGGGGGAGACCGGCAGACAGGGTAAAGGGTAGAAAGACACAGGGGATAGGGGGAGAGAGGGACGAAGTAAAGGGGGTGAGGACAGAGAGGGGAAAAAGGTCAGAGAGGGGTTGAAGTAAGAGGACAGAAAGGGGAAGGATGACAAAGAGGGGAAAGGACATCGATTTGAAACAGATTAGCGTTTTCACGGAAAGCACATCAATTGTTGATCCAACACAAGGTGTCAGAAAAAAAGGATGCGCCCCCCTCCTCAACGTAAAACATATTTTCACATGACCCTCATGGTAATGACTGGAGCGGAATCAGTAGAATGGTATCAAATACATCAAACACGCCGTTTCCATTCCATTTGCTCCGTTCCTGCCATTATTATGAACCGTTCTCCCCTCAGCAGCCGCCACTGACTACATGACCACGTGGACACCTGTTCGTGGAACATCTCATTACAAAATCCTGGGCATTAATATGGAGTTAATCAACACTTTGCTGCTATAACAGCCTCTGCTCTTCTGGGAAGCCTTTCCACTCGATGTTGGAACATTGCTGCGGGGACTTGCTTCCATTCAGCCACAAGAGCATTATTGTGGTTGGTCACTGATGTTGGGGGATTAGGCCCCCAACATCCCAAAGGTGTTGTTCGCAGGCCAATCAAGTTCTTCCACACCGATCTTGACAAACCATTTCTTTAATGACCTCGCTTTGTGCACGGGGGAATTGTCATGCTGAAACAGGAAAGGACCTTCCCCAAACTGTTGCCACAAGGTTGGAAGCACAGAATAGTCTACAAAGTCATTGTATGCTGTAGCATTAAGATTTCCCTTCACTGGAACTAAGGGGCCTAGGGTAAACCATGAAAAACAGCCCCAGACCATTATTCCTCCTCCACCAAATTTTGCAGTTGGCACTATGCATTCAGGCACTATGCATTTGGCCAGGTAACATTCCCCCAAACCCAGATTCGTCCGTCGGACTCCCAGATGGTGAAGCGTGATTCATCACTCTAGAGAACGCGTTTCCACCGCTCCAGAGTTAAATGGCAACAAGCTTTACACCACTCCAGCTGATGCTTGGCATTGAGCATGGTGATCTTAGGCTTCTGTGTGGCTGCTCGGCCATTGAAACCCATTTCATGAAGCTCCCGACTAACAGTTATTGTGCGGATGTTGCTTCCAGAGGCCGTTTGGACCTTGGTAGTGAGTGTTGCAACCGAGGACAGACAATCTTTACCCGCTACGCGCTTCAGCACTCGGCGGTCCTGTTCTATGAGCTTGTGTAGCCTACCACTTCACGGCTGAGCCTACTTATGAGCAGACCTACTTAATTGTCAAATGGCAGCCATGGATCGATCATCTTGTCACCAGACTAAGACCCTTGATATTTATTGAAAAGAGCATCAACCTCGTGTGAAGTTCATCATAACTTAATCTGTAGCCTAATAAACTGCATGCTTTCCCATGATGTGGTGTGATACATTTTATCAGACATGTAGGCTACTTGACTCGCATGAAAAGGCTGGATGGAAACCTGGTAAATTTTTTGAGGATGCTGGAATTATATTTTGGAAGAACGTGTGCATGCCTACAGGAGACTTTTGAAGTAGCCTGATCAAAATAAAATATGTTTATGCCACACATAAAAGGTAATTTTAAAAAAAGTTTAAAAAAATGTAAAAGCTAAACATTTAGGCTATATTGTAGCGGTAGGTTCTAGGTGCATGAGAAACAGCTGCTCGGATTGTTCCGGATGACTGTGTGATAACGATATCGGTAGCCGATGTGAGCAAGATCTTTAAACAGGTCAACATTCCCAAAGCAGTGGCGCCAGACGGATTACCAAGATGTCTACTCAAAGCATACGCGGACCGACTGGCAAGTGTCTTCACTGACATTCTCAACCTCTCCCTGACCGAGTCTGTAATACCTACATGTTTCAAGCAGACCACCATAGTCCCTGTGCCCAAGGAAGCAAAGGTAACCTGCATAAATGATTACCGCCTGTAGCACTCACGTCGGTAGCCATGAAGTGCTTTGATCAACTCACATCATGGCTCACATCAACAGCATCATCCCGGATACCCTAGATCCACTCCAACAGATGACATAATCTCAATCGCTCTCCACACTGCCCTTTCCCACCTGGACAAAAGGAACACCTATGGGAGAATGCTGTTCATTGACTACAGCTCAGAGTTCAACACCATAGCGCCTACAAAGCTCATCACTAAGCTAAGGACCCTGGGACTAAACACCTCCCTCTGCAACTGGATCCTGGACTTCCAGATGGGCCAACCCCAGGTGGTAAGGGTAAGCAACAACACATCTGCCACACTGATCCTCAACACTGTACTCCCTGTTCACCCATGACTGCGTGGCCAAGCGCGACTCCAACACGATCTGATCACCGACAACAACGAGACAGTCTATAAAGAGCAGGTCAGAGACCTGGCCATGTGGTGCCAGGACAACAACCTCTCCCTCAATGTGATCAAGACAAAGGAGATGATTGTGGACTACAGGAAAAAGAGGACCGAGCACGCCCCCATTTTCATCGACGGGGTTGCAGTTGGGCAGGTTGAGAGTTTCAAGTTCTTTGGTGTCCACATCACCAACAAAACTAACATGGTCCAAGCACACCAAGACAGTTGTGAATAGGGCACAACAAAGTTTACTCCCCCTCAGAAGACTGAAAATATTTGGCATGGGTCCTCAGATTCTCAAAAGGTTATACAGCTGCACCATCGAGAGCTGGTTGCATCACTGTCTGGTACGGCAACTGCTCAGCCTCCGACCACAAGGCACTACAGAGTGTAGTGCGAATGGCCCAGTACATCACTGGGGTCAAGCTTCCTGCCATCCAGTACCTCTATACCAGGCGGTGTCAGAGGAAGGCACAAAAATTGTCAAAGACTCCAGCCACCCTAGTCATAGACTGTTCTCTCTGTTACCGCACGGAAAGCAGTAACGGAACGCCAAGTCTAGGTCCAAGAGGCATCTAAACAGCTTCTACCTCCAAGCCATAAGACTCCTGAACATCTAATCAAATGGCTACCTAGGGGTTAGGGTTATTTACACCGCTGCTACTCTCTGTTGTTATCATCTATGTATAGTCACTTTAATAACTCTACCTACATGTACATATTACCTCAACTGACCGGTGCCCCCGCACATTGACTCTGTACCGGTACTCCCTGTATATAGTCTCGCTATTGTTATTTTACTGCTGCAATTTAATTACTTGTGACTTTTATTTCTTATTCTTATCCATATATTTTTTAACTGCATTGTTGGTTAGGGGCTCGCAATTTCACTGTAAGGTCTACATCTGTTGTATTCAGCGCGTGCGACTAATAAAAATCTGATTTGATTTGATTATCGCATATTGAGCAACAGCTGTCCTGGTTTGGGACACCAATCCCGTAGAAGTTAACTCTGTCTTGAACTGCATTGTTTGTTAAGGGCTTGTAAGTAAGCATTTCACGGTAAGGTCGTATTTGGCCCATGTGACAAATACAGTTGATTTGATTTGATCTGAGAGCGTGTGTTAAGCTTCCTGAATAACTGGGTCCGCTGGGAGGATATGTGGCCACATTATTGTAGGACGACTTGGGAGAATGATGATTTGCAACATTCAGTATCAGAAGTTCAAATACAGCCAGACTGGCCCGCTATTGCGCCCATCTAGACCGTACGAACTGTAGAGAGTCGACCCACGGCTGATCCAAATCGACTGACACATTGAAATCAAAAAGCTTTTGCGTCGTTATTCAAATGGCACTTTCACTGCAGCCTAGAATGTTGTGCTCACATGTAAACAATAATGCAATCATGCGTTGCGTTTTGCTGTTGCAGGCTACTATAGTCCAGGTAGGAGAATTGTATAGTGCCTAAACAAGATCAATAGGGGAGATTTTTGAACTGTGTGTTTAATGTCTTCTCTGTACATTCATGCGCAAATACGCACCTGGCGTGTCCGCAGCCTATCAGCTATTCCTATTTGTTCCTGTTAATTCATATTTAAAAAAATGTACGCAGCTTTGAATATTTGTATGTGTGGTATGACTGCTAGTTAGTCTACTGCAGATCTGGACCAACAATCCACCTACCACTATTGTCACTATGAGGGCAGGATAGACCACTGGCAGACTGTACTGACCTGTGGTATAGTAAAAGTTAGCACATTGAAAAGCGTAGTACATAAGGGAAGTACCAAACCACATTGATATAGGAGAGGAGCATGCAAGCTGATGAGGACATTTGGCTAGGATGGAAAAAATTAACCAGGGAAAAAATGCACAACCCTCCCCAAAGCAAAACAAAAAAGTTTGACAACCCTCCCTATTTTTGACCAACTCTCTCCCCCAGTAAATTGCGATCTGTCCCTAATGTAATAATAACACCTTTTCTCCACAGCCACCTGCCAGACTGTGTGTGTCCTATTGCTCCACTCCTTTCTTCCCCTGTTTGCTGACCTCAATTTATCTCTCTCCTCTCCACCCACCCTTATTTTCTCTCTCTCTCTCTTGCCTTTCTCAACTTGGATGTTATTCAGAATCGTGTGCAAGCCAGGCTTCAGCAGAACTCAAACATCACGTTCACGAACAAGAATGTGTGTGTACATGTGCGTGCGTGTGTGTCTCTATTTTTCTCTGAAAGGATCTGTGTATCAGGCTTGCAGGGTGCTACAGTAAGGGTTTTATTCAATCTGTAAAGCTGAAGAGTGGCAGATTCTGCGATACAAATGTAAAAGTAATTTTCGATTTAGCGGACATATAGAGCGAGGAGAGGATACGGCGTGAGCGACAGAGTGAAATAGTGTGATGGTAAACATGGAGTTGCTATAATATTTGTGAGAGTCAGTTGGAGGGCCGTGGGGAAAGGAGCACTGCTATTTTGGGCATCTGGCACAAGCTCAAAATCATCTGGAGCTGATTATGGCCCCCCCACACAAACACAAACACACCCACACAGGTACTTAGCCAGCCAGCCAGCCATTCAGCAAACCAGCCAGCCAGCCACCCAGTCAGTCAGTCAACTACCAGCCACCCACCATCCAATCATCCAGCCACCCACCCATTCGTCAAGCCCTCCAGTAAGCAAGCCAGCCAGTCAGACAGCGAATCAGACACCAGCCAGCCAGCCAGACAGCGAGTCAGACACCAGCCAGCCAGCCAGCCAGCTGAGCACTAGGATCAAAGACTGGAAAACAAATGAAAATACCTGCACCAACTACAGGACTCTGTCTGCTTCTGAAATTGCACCCTATGCCCTATATTGTGCACTACTTTAGACCAAGGCACTATAAAGGGAATAGGGTAACCCCATACTCTCAGTACTGTCATCTCGGCCCACAGAATGTCCTTCCTTCCCATCATTCCTTTCCCTCTTTTTCTCTTTCACCACAGCTCCTCCTCCCCTTCTTCCCTGCCTTGCTCCTCTCCTCTCCTCTCCTCTGGGGCAGGTCCTATTTTTTCTCTGACCAGCGGACGAGACAGGAGAAGAGAGCTTAACATTGTGTTCCTGAGATGGTTAATGATGATGGAGTCCTGGGAATGTGTGTGTGCATGCGTGCGTGCGTGTGCATGCTTATGTGTGTGTAGTTGTGTATGTGTGTGAGTGCGTTTCTGTGTGTGCATGCATGCATGTATGTGTAGGGGGAGGATTGTGTCACCCCCTCCCCCCAAAAATATACTATAGTATACTATGATCTAAATACTATAGTATTCACTTTTGTGGACTTTACTGTCTAGTCCAAAATACTACAATGAATACTGTAGTATACTTCAGTATACTGTTTCACTTTAGTATTTACAGTTAAATATAGTATAAATACTTAATGTAGTGTTTTGGTGGATTGTAGTATACTGTAGTATTTACTGTAGTGTTTTGCAGACATTACTGTAGTATTTACCATAGTGTTTTTGTTTTATTATCTTTGACATAGAAGTGGATGCTTTCTCCTTCAGTATAAATACTAAAAGAGTAAAATTTCGATAAACGATAAGTAGGTAGGATAGTACAAGCACTTCCGCTCTTTTTCATAACCTGTAGGGAATACAATATATGGTATATACTGTACTTGGCATGTAGATTTCTCACGTATGGGTGGCTCAAATTTCAATATGGGGAGGGGAATGGGTAGGGTACATGTAAATAATATACTGCAGTATTTACTATAGTAAAAGTGAGTGTAGTGTTTTTGCGGACTGTAGTGTTTTGCTGATATTGCTGTTGTATTTACTACAGTGTTTTTTTGTGTGGAAAATACTGTAGTATTTACTGTAGTATTTTACAGTATAGTAAAACATGATATAGCAAGTACTATACATGCTTAAGGGATAATACAGTGTGTAGTATAGTATTCTACAGTATACAACACTTTACCATAGAATTCTATGGTAAGTACTGTAGTATTCGTTCATGTGGCTCAGTATGTGGGAAAGAGGAAGAAGGAAAGAGAACGAGAGTAAGCGAGTGTGCACGTGTGCATTCCCTACTTGCTTGGCTACCTGTGAGTTTCCATTCAGTCTCTGTTTCATCTGTGAACTATTAGCAGTGTCATCTCCACTGGCTAGCATGTAGACTTTCTCTCTTTCTTAGTATCTTCTACCTAAACCTCCCTAGCCCAGCTTGATCCCAAATGGAACCATATTCCCTATTAAGTGAACTACTTTTGACCAGGGCCAATAGGGATCTGATCAAAAGTAGTGTACTATATAGGGAATATGTTTCCATTAGGGACAAACTCCCTATATGAAACAGACTGAGGGCAGAGGAGGAACTTTAACAATGAAAAGGCCAAAAAAGGAATCACTTTATTTTCCCTTGGAGGAAAGATGCTGGCATGTTTCAGTTCTTCAGCCTAAAGACTAAACTTATTTATTGGCAATGTCTGTGAAAGAGCCTGCCTGACTCCCTCCTTTCCCCATAATGAGTCTGACCCTGAGTGGGGATTCATAGACACTAAACCCTAGCACCTAAGCCCTAAATGCTAAACTCTACTCCCCTGAGCCCTAGCCACTGAGACCTAGCCCCTGAGCCCTAACGGTGTACACATGGCCGATGCTAACAGAGCACACTTCATCCACCCCACACATTCATAATGCTGCATTTATAGGTGTGTGTGTGTGCATGCGTGTGTGCGTGGTCATAATGCTTCCTTTATGGGTGTGAGTGTGTTCTGTGCGTATATGAGTGTGTGCACTTATAATGCCCTTTTTGGGCTAATAGCAGCGCCACCGAGCGTCACGGACATTAAAAAGAGCCTGGCTGACCACAGGGTAAACACAGGCTCGTAAAACATGTGTGTGTGTATGTGTGGGTGTGTGTGTATATATATATATATATATATATATATATATATATATATATATATATATATATATATATATATATAGATATATGTATATATATATATATATATAGATAGATATATGTATATGCGTGTGTGATGTGTGTGTGCATGTGTGTGTGCATGTATGTGTGTGTGAGTAACTCCCTGGCCCGCAAATGGCTGCAGGATATTGCTTTTCTAAATAAAGCTGGGCTAATGAGAGCCTCAGTGCAGCTACTCTGAAATGAGCACAGAGCACAGGCGTACATTCACAAGTAAAGGACTCACTTGCCACAACCAAATCTGCCTTTCTCCAACACCATAAGGAATGAACAAGGAGACCCAAGAGTGCTCTTCTAAACCCCTCTCTCACAATCACCACCGACCTCTGTGACAGTTTTCTAGCCTTATTGGGGGACCAAAAAAAGCCGATACCGATTAATCAGACGATAAAAAATAAAATAAAAAGTATTTGTAATAATGACAATTACAACAATACTGAATTAACACTTATTTTAACTTAATATCATTTCATCAATAAAATTAATTTAGCCTCAAATAAAATTAAACGTTCAATTTGGTTTAAATAATGCAAAAACAAAGTGTTGGAGAAGAAAGTAAAAGTGCAATATGTGCCATGTAAAGAACGTTTAAGTTCCTTGCTCAGAACATGAGAACATATGAAAGCTGGTGGTTCCTTTTAGGAGTCTTCAATATTCTCAGGTAAGAAGTTTTAGGTTGTAGTTATTATAGGAATTATAAAAGGTATTTGTATTTCATATACCTTTGACTATTGGATGTTCTTATAGGCACTTTAGTATTGCCAGTGTAACAGTATAGCTTCCGTCCCTCTCCTCACCCCTACCTGGGCTCGAACCAGGAACACATCGACAACAGCCACCCTCGAAGCAGCGTTACCCATCGCTCCTCAAAAGCCACGGCCTTTGCAGAGCAAGGGGAACAACCACTCCAAGTCTCAGAGCGAGTGACGTTTGAACGCTATTAGCGTGCACCCCGCTAACTAGCTAGCCATTTCACATCGGTTACACCAGCCTAATCTCGAGAGTTGATAGGCTTGAAGTCATAAACAGCTCAATACTTGAAGCACAGCGACGAGCTGCTAGCAAAACGCACGAAAGTGCTGTTTGAATGAATGCTTACGAGCTTGCTGGTGCCTACCATCGCTCAGTCAGACTGCTCTATCAAATCATAGACTTAGTTATAACATAATAACACACAGAAATACGAGCCTTGGATCATTAATATGGTTGAATCCGGAAACTATCATCTCAAAAACAAGAAGTTTATCCTTTCAGGGAAATATGGAACCATTCCGTATTTTATCTAACGGGTGGCATCCATAAGACTAAATATTCCTGTTACATTGCACAACCTTCAATGTTATGTCATAATTACATAAAATTCTGGCAAATTAGGCGGCCCAAACTGTTGCATATACACTGACTCTGCGTGCAATGAACGCAAGAGAAGTGACACAATTTCACCTGGTTAATATTGCCTGCTAACCTGGACTTCTTTTAGCAAAATATGCAGGTTTACAAATATATACTTCTGTGTATTGATTTTAAGAAAGGCATTGATGTTTATGGTTAGGTACAGTCGTGCAACGATTGTGCTTTTTTCGCAAATGCGCTTTTGTTAAATCATCCCCCGTTTGGCAAAGTTGGCTGTCTTTGTTAGGAAGAAATAGTCTTCACAGAGTTCGCAACGAGCCAGGTTAGCAGGCAATATTAACTAAATATGCAGTTTTAAAAATATATACTTGTGTATTGATTTTAAGAAAAGCATTGATGTTTATGGTTAGGTACACATTGGAGCAAGAATACGCACCGCATCGATTATATGCAACGCAAGACACGCTAGATAAACTAGTGATATCATCAACCATGTGTAGTTAACTAGTGATTATGATTGATTGATTTTTTATAAGATACGTTTAATGCTAGCTAGCAACTTACCTTGGCTTCTTACTGCATTCGCATAACAGGCAGTCTCCTCGTGGAGTGCAATGTAATCAGGTGGTTAGAGCGTTGGACTAGTTAACTGTAAGGTTGCAAGATTGAATCCCCGAGCTGACAAGGTAAAATTATGTCATTCTGCCCCTGAACAAGGCAGTTAACCCACCGTTCCTAGTTATGAAAACTTGGAATCGGCCCTAATTAATCGGACATTCCGTTTAATCGGTCAACCTATACTATCTACCAACAGCTGCAACAGTCTGCCCCTTCATCTGCTCCCCCCGACAGGACTACCTGACTCACCACCTGTGAAAAGACTTAATGCATTCTCCATTGTCAATGAAACCACCGTTACTCTTTTCTAAATCCAAAACCACAACCTGCTCCCTTGACCCCATGCCCTCTGCCTTAGATAAGGCATGCCGCCCTGTTCTCTGCACCCTGGTGGTCAAGATTGTGAATGCATCCCTCACATCTGGCATTGTTCCTACTCTGAAAACAGGCTATAACTCCCATTCTGAAAAAACAGGGCCTGGACCCTGAGATCCTCACCAACTACCGGCACAACTCAAACCTCCCCTTTCTCGCCAAAGTGCTTTGAGAGAGTGGTAGCATCACAAATCCAACAACACATGGCCTCTCATAAACTTTTTTTTTAAATCCCTTGAGTCGGGTTTCAGGGCTATGCATGACACTGAAACTGCCTTGGTAAAGGCAGTGAACGACCTTCTCTATGCTGCTGATGCTAGGAACATCTCCATCCTCATCCTCCTGGACCTGTCTGCAGCATTTGACACCGTCATCAGATTTTAACTGACCGCATGGAGAGGCTTCTTGGAGTTTCCGGATCACCCATTTTCTGGTTCCACTCCTATCTGATAGAAATAAGTTTGTCTCCCTTGGCAACTGCAGGTCTGCCCCAGGTGTCACACACGGCTCAGTGTTAGGTCCATTACGGTTTAGTATTTACATGCTACCCCTTGGTCAGAGCCTCCATCAATTTGGACTCAAATTTCCCTGTTCTGCAGATGACACACAAATCTAGATCCACACAAAACCCAACTCCACTCTGCCATCCCCCTCTGTTGTTGACTGGCTCCGTGAAGTGAAAACTTGGATGAGCAATAACTTTTTCTTCCACCTCAAAAACATCTCACAACTCATACCCTATCTCACCTATCCCACATCACCCCTACCCGCATCAAACTCCACTGGCTCCCAGTTCAACACAGGATCATCTTCAAATTGTTCATGCTTACCTACAAAGCACTCAATGGACTGGTGTCCACATACTGTAAGTGCTGTTATTGTGAAGTGGAAATTTCTACGAGCAACAATGGCTCAGCCACACAAGCTCACAGAACGAGATTGCCGAGTGCTGTAGCTCGTAAAAATCATCTATTTGCAACATCTGGTTGCAACACTCACTACCAAGTTCCAAACTCCCTCTGGAAGCAACATCAGCACAAGAACTGTTTGTAGGGGGGTTGATGAAATGGGTTTCCATTGCCGAGCAACTGCACACAAACCTAAGATCACCATGCAAAATGCCAAGGATCAGCTGGAGTGGTGTAAAGCTCGCCGCCATTGGACTCTGGATCAGTGAAAAAGCGTTCTCTAGAGTGATGAATCACACTTCACCATCTAGCAGTCCAGGAGAACGCTACCTTCCCCAATGCATAATGCCAACTGTAAAGTTTGGTGTGGGAGGAATGATGGTTTGGGGCTATTTTTCATGGTTCGGGCTAGGCCACTTAGTTCCAGTGAAAGATTTTGTGCAGAAATTCTTCAGAGTTTCAAAATCAAGTCAAACCAAATCAAATGTTATTTGTAACGAATACAACCGGTGTAGACCTTATAGTGAAATGCTTACTTACAAGCCCTTAACCAACCATGCAGTTTTGAGAAAAATAAGAGTTAAGAAAATATTTACAAAATAAACTAAAGTAAAAAAAATATAAAAAAGTAGCACAAAAAAAATAACAATAACAAGTGCCCCTTGACTTTTTCCACATTTTGGTAGGTTACAGCAGGATTCTAAAATTGATTCAATTGGATTTATTTCCTCATCAATCTACACACAATACCTCAAAAATAGTTTTTTTCTAATTAAATGTAAAAAAATATTACAAATAACAAAATTAAATATCACATTTACATAAGTATTCAGACCTTTTAATCAGTACTTTGTTGAAGCACCTTTGGCAGCGACTACAGCATTGAGTCTTCATGGGTATGAAGCTACAAGCTTGGCACACCTGTATTTGGGGAGTTTGCTTGGTCACGGAGTTGTGGGAGTACAGGATGAACAAGAGGGAACTAAGCACGTACCCCTGAAAGGCACCATGTTGAGGAACAGCTTGGCAGATTTGATGTTGCCTACCCTTACCTTCCCATCAGGAATTCCAGGATCCAGTTGCAGAGAGAGTGTGTCCTTAGCTAAGTGATGGACTTTGAGAGCACTATGGTGTTGAATGCTGAGCTGTAGTCAATGAACAGCATCTCACATACAGTGAGGGAAAAAAGTATTTGATCCCCTGCTGATTTTGTATGTTTTCCCACTGACAAAGAAATGATCAGTCTATAATTTTAATGGTAGTTTTATTTGAACAGTGAGAGACAGAATAACAACAAAATCCAGAAAAACACATGTCAAAAATGTTATAAATTGATTTGCATTTTAATGAGGGAAATAAGTATTTGACCCCCTCTCAATCAGAAAGTTTTCTGTCTCCCAGGTGTCTGTTATACAGGTAACGAGCTGAGATTAGGAGCACACTCTTAAAGGGAGTGCTCCTAAACTCTGTTTGTTACCTGCACCTCCTTCCCTCAGCCAGGGCATTGAAAATGGGTCATGGATGGGTATGCCAGCATGACAATGACCCAAAACACACGGCCAATGCAACAAAGGAGTGGCTCAAGAAGAAGCACATTAAGGTCCTGGAGTGGCCTAGCCAGTCTCCAGACCTTAATCCCATCTGTGGAGGGAGCTGAAGGTTCGAGTTGCCAAATGTCAACCTCGAAACCTTAATGACTTGGAGAAGATCTGCAAAGAGGAGTGGGACAAAATCCCTCCTGAGATGTGTGCAAACCTGGTGGCCAACTACAAGAAACGTCTGACCTCTGTGATTGCCAACAAGGGTTTTGCCACCAAGTACTAAGTCATGTTTTGCAGAGGGGTCAAATACCTATTTCCCTCATTAAAATGCAAATCAATTTCTAACATTTTTGAGATGCGTTTTTCTGGATTTTTTTGTTGTTATTCTGACACTCACTGTTCAAATAAACCTACCATTAAATGTATAGACTGATCAATTCTTTGTCAGTGGGCAAATGTACAAAATCAGCAGGGGATCAAATACTTTTTTCCCTCACTGTAGGTGTTCCTTTTGTACTGGTGGGAAAGGGCAGTGTGGAGATCAATAGCGATTGCATTATCTGTGGATCTGTTGGGGTGGAATGTACATTGAAGTGGGTCTAGAGTTTCTGGGATGAGGGTGTTGATGTTAGCCATGACCAGCCTTTCAAAGCACTTCATGGCTACATACGTAAGTGCTGTGGGACAGTAGTAATTTAGGCAGGTTACCTTGGTGTTCTTGGACACACGGACTATGTTGGTCTGCTTGAAACATGTATGTATTAAAGAAACGATCAGGGACAGGTTGAAAATGGCAGTGAAGACACTTGCCAGTTGGTCAGTGCATGTTCGGTGTACACTTCCTGGTAATCCGTCTGGCTCTGCGGCTTTGGGAATATTGACCTTTTTAAAGGTCTTATCAGCTACAGCGAGCATGATCACACAGTTGTCCTGATCACACAGTTGTCATGCATGCTTCAGTGTTGTTTGCCTCGAAGTGAGCATTGAAGTCATTTAGCTCATCTGGGCAGCTCGTGGCTGGGCTTCCCTTTGTAGTCCATAATAGTTTGCAAGCCCTGCCACATCTGACGAGTATCAGAGCCAGTGTAGTAGGATTATATTTTAGTCCACTTTGCCTGTTTGATGGTCCGTCTGAGGGCATAGCAGGATTTCTTATAAGCGTCCGGGTTAGAGTCCCGCTCCTTGAAAGCGGCAGCTCTACCCTTTAGCTCAGTGTGGATGTTGACTGCAATCCATGCCTTCTGGTTGGGGTATGTACGTACAGTCACTGTGGGGACGACGTCATCGATACACATATTGATGAAGCCGGTGAGTGATGTGGTGTACTCCTCAATGCCATCAGATAATTCCCTGAACATAATCCAGTCTGTGCTAGCAAAACAGTCCTGTAGCTTAACATCTGCAATAGCTGACCATTTATGTATTGGTACTTCTTGCTTTAGTTTTTGCTTGTAAGCAGGAATCAGGAGGATAGAATTATGGTCTGATTTGCCAAATTTGCTGGCAAGGGAGAGCTTTGTTTGCATCTCTGTGTGTGGAGTAAAGTTTTTTTCTCTGTATTTACATGTGACATGCTGGTTGAAATGAAGTAAAACTTTTGAAAGTTTTCCTATATTAATGTCCCCGGTCTTTTCATGTTTTCTTATGGCCTTATACAGCTGAGTGCAGTCTTAGTGCCAGCTGTCCGGGTGGCTGGTCTCAGACGATCCTGCAGGGGAAGAAGCCGGATGTAAAGGTCCTGGTTGTGCCTGGTTACGTGTAGTCTGCGGTTGTGAGGCCGGTTGGACATACTGCCAAATTCTCACATTTTGTTGAAGACATTTTATGGTACATAAATAAATATTAAATTTGCTGGCAACTGCTGTGGTGGACATTCTTGATATGCCACACCTGTCATTTGGATGAATTACCTTGGCAAAGGAGAAATGCTCACTAACAGGGATGTAAACAAATTTGTGCCCAAAATTTGAGAGAAATATGCTTTTTGTGTATATGGAAAATTTCAGAGATCTTTTATTTCAGGTCATGAAACATGGGACCAACATGTTACCTGTTGTGTTTATATTTTTGTTCAGTATACTTTTCAGATTCAAATGTTGTAGGGTCGTCCCAAGGATCCCGGTTAGCATGGAGCTTTACATTTTGGCTACACTGGGAGAGAATATGCGATGTGAGACGTCTCTGAAATGTCACTTCCTGGTGACCTCTAGGGTCAACAAAAATCGTCAAAAAATGAATTAAACATTTAGTTAACCTTTTTGTTCACTATTTCATGACTGACATTGTACATTTGCACATGTAAAATAACACAAATAGCTATTAAGAAGCCAGAAGAGCACTTGGCTGTCACCCAGAAGTGATGTCAGACTAACCTCTCACCCCTTCTCTGCAGTCAAAATGAAAGCAACTGGTTTCTGTCTGTTAATTTGTTGTGTTTTAAAAGGTCTCTAATGTGCCAATGTAAATACAATGTACTGTAGATCACATGGCAAACTGCACAGTTAATTACCATAAAGTACTTAGCTATAAATGCTTTCTAAATATATTAGACTTTACTTCGACTGCATACAATTCATACATAGACTCTTCATGTGTGCGTTATAGACCAGTATGACCAATTTACCCCTAATTGGTATGTGGAGGAGGGCTGTTGATGATTTCCTAAATAATTAGGATATGACCCTCAACTACACGATTTGATTTGGGGTTAGTATGCTACAGTGCATTCGGAAAGTATTCAGACCCCTTATCATTTTAAACATTTTGTTACGTTACAGCCTTATTCTAAAATGTATTACATAAAAACATTTTGTCATCAATCTACACACAATACCCCACAATGACAAAGAAAAAACTGGTTTTTAGAAAACAGAAATACCTTATTTACATAAGTATTCAGACCTTTTGCTATGAGACACGAAATTGAGCTCAGGTGCATACTGTTTCCATTGATCATCCTTGAGATGTTTCTACAACTTGATGGAGTCCACACAGGGGCGAAGGTTCACCTTCCAACAGGACAATAACCCTAAGCACACAGCCAAGACAACATAAGAGTGGCTTCGGGACAAGTTTCTGAATGTCCTTGAGTGGCCCAGGCAGAGCCCGGACTTGAATTCGATCAAACATCTCTGGAGAGACCAGACAATAGCTGTGCAGCAACGCTCCAGATCCAACATGACAAACCTTGAGAGGATCTGCAGAGAATAATGGGATAAACTGCCCAAATACAGATGTGTCAAGCTTGTAGCATCATACCCAAGAAGACTCAAGGCTTTAATTGCTGCCAAAGGTGCTTCAACAAAGTACTGAGTAAAGGGTCTGAATACTTATGTAAATTATATGATTTCTGATTTTTTTTATTTTTATATAAATTTGCCAACATTTCTAAAAAACAGTTTTTCCTTTGTCATTATGGGGTATTGTGTGTAGATTTATGAAGAAACCCCCCCCAATTTAATACATTTTAGAATAAGGCTATAACGTAAAAACATTTACAAAATGTCAAGGGGTCTGAATACTTTTCCGAATGCACTGTATACCAGTATCATTTTGTAAACGTGTTTTGGCCTTTTGCCATATTCACTAACACTGATATGACAGAAGCAGACTTTTGAGAATAGTCATAATGATGACACCACTGTCATTGTATTGATGCATCCATTAAGATACCTAAATATGAGCACTTGTATAGCATGACATTAATGTGCTATAGATGTGCTATGGATATATTTGGTTCATCTTTAATAATGCAGTTGGGACCTGTTATAACACATTCGTGAAATTCTTACAGATGTGTAATAAATATGTTATCGATATGCTGTCAAATGAAATCGTTACCTGTTTCTCTCACATATTTTGCAATCTGTCAATGTCCTTTTGCTATGTATCTCTCTCTATCACAAGTGCTTTTTTCTCCTGGTCCTTTCCTACCCCACCTGTTGAATGATTCCCTGTGCCTCAGAATGCATGGCCAAGGGGTGGCAGCTCTCTCTCTCTCTCTCTCTCTCTCTCTCTCTCTCTGTTAATTGTAATAATAATAATAGATTTTATTTAAGCGCTTTTCATGTCACTTTACATACAGAAGAAAATCAGTAGGATGAAAAGCAATACAATCACACATTAAAATAAGTAACTATATAAAAATACACTAAACATAAGCACAGACTAACCAAGGAGACCACTACACATGATGACAGGCTAACCATGGAGACCACTACACATGATGACAGACTAACCATGGAGACCACAAAACACGACGACAGGCTAACCATGGAGACCACTAAACATGATGTCAGACTAACCAAGTAGACCACTACACATGATGACAGGCTAACCATGGAGACCATTAAACATGTTAACAGACTAACCATGGAAAAGAACTACACAGAGAATAAGCTAAGACAACAGTGAATCTGGGTAGGCCTGCTTGAAGAGGTGTATCTTTAGTGTGGACTTGAATATGTGTATGGATTATGAGTTTCTAACATGGAGAGGCAGGGAGATCCAGGTCAATAATGTACTGTACAGTTGACCGGGGCAGCTCTAGCAGGGCAGACATTTTACAAACTGACTTGTTGGAAAGGTGGCATACTACAACAGGTGCCACTTTGAAAGTCATTGACATCGTCAGTAAGGACATTCTACTGACATTGTTTGTCTATGGAGATTGCATGGCTGTGTGCTCGATTTAACACACCTGTCACCAAATGGTGTGACTGAAATAGCCGAAACCACTCATTTGAAGGGGTGTCCAAATACTTTTGTATATATAGTGTATCATTCTTGTGCAATTTATATCTATAGACTACCTTGAGGTATTTTAGGCTTCCTGGCATTAGTGTGTAAGCTTAAGGGCCTAACTGTACACGCACCAAATAGCCTACACACCAATCGCCAAATGCTTTTGTGAACAGGCAGAAAACGTTAGCGTCATCCACGTAGGCAAAAAAGATAACGTCAGAGTATAATTCAAGAAGAGAAAAGCTGCGAAACGGAGAGTTGAAAATAAAGCGAAGGGAGAAAAGTAATTCCAGAAAAGTAATGTTCAGGAAAGATTTGGTGAAGTGGTAAAAGAGGATGATGGCAGTGTCGGCTGTGTTATGTGTGATGAATGTGAGGCGCTATACAAATTCGACAGTCACAAGACTTGGACTTCAAATAGGGACGTTCAAGGGAACTGTAGCCTTCTGTTCAGATGGGTTAAATGGAAACTGAAATCTGACTGTAGGTCTATAACCTCTCACATAGACTTAACATTAACTCCTACAGAATTAAGCATTTCTTGCAGTAAAATGATACGCCAAATGATAGCAAAATGTTGACTGGAGAACAGAAGTGGAAAGATATGATTTCTTTCTTTCAGCATCTTGAGAGAATGCGAACGCTCAGTTAGATACCGTCTGTAGAGGTGCAATCTTATCAGCATCATAAACGCTGATTGTATTTCAACCACTTAAAATAAGCCTCCAAGCCAAACTGCAATCTTAATCAGAAACATGTTGGGTCGTTTTCACAGCTTTCTATTTCCTTACAACTAGTGGACATTTTTCAGAGACAATCTTTGACTTTTTTTTTAATGTTATTGCATTTTCTCCCCAGTCCCAAACATCTGCTCTGCGAAAGACGATAACAGATCAACTTTACTGATGTCAACTACATTGAAACATTCATTCTATTCATCTGGTGAGCAAGGGTTTATTTAGTCTTCTAGGGCAACATATAATGACAGAAGAGAAGCGGCACATATCTAATTATAGACAAGTTGACTAACAAATAGCCTACAAAAATGTTGAAAATTAAAAGCAACAACTAAATCGGGCAAAATAAATCCTGCACCCCCTGTCAAAAAATTGTTCCGCAGTCTTTGACTGTACCCTACTGCACATTTTCTATATTAGCGGGTTTGGGTTGGGTGCGGGCCTCAGATTCACTTCATCACATACTATGCATTTGGAAAGAAAGCAGACAACTAGACTTTTCCACATGTTGTTATGTTACAGCCGTATTCTAAAATTGATTAAATTGTGTTTATTTCCTCATCGATTTACACACAATACCCCATAATGACAAAGAAAAAACAGTTTTATTGCAAGTTTATTACAAAAAAAAAACTGAAATATCACATTTACATAAGTATTCAGACCCTTTATTCAGTACTTTGTTGAAGCACCTTTGGCAGCGATTACAGACTTGAGCGTTCTTGACGCTACAAGCTTGGCACACCTGTATTTGGGGAATTTCACCCATTCCTCTCAAGTGCTGTCAGGTTGGATGGGGAGCATCGCTGCACAGCTATTTTCAGGTCTCTCCAGAGATGTTAGATCAGGTTCAAGTTCGGGGTCCGGCTGTGCCACTCAAGGACATTCATAGACTTGTCCCAAAGACAGTTTTGCGTTGTCTTGGCTGTGTGCTTAGGGTCGTTTTCCTGTTGGGAGGTGAATCTTCATCTTCAGTCTGAGGTCCTGAGGCACTGGAGCAGGTTTTCATCAAGGATCTCTCTGTACATTGCACCACATATCTTTCCCCCGATCCTGCCTAGTCTCCCAGTCCATGAAAAAGATCCCCACAGCATGACTTCATGCTTCACCGTAGGGATGGTGCCAGGTTTCCTCCAGATGTGATGCTTGGCATTCAGGCCAAAGTGTTCAATCTTAGTTTCATTAGACCAGAGAATCTTGTTTCTCGTGGTCTGAGAGTCTTTAGGTGCCTTTTGGCAAACTCCAAGCAGGCTGTCATGTGCCTTTTACTGAGGAGTGGCATCCGTCTGGCCATTCTACCATAAAGGCCTGGTTGGTGGAGTGCTGCAGAGCTGGTTGTCCTTCTGGAAGGTTCTCCCATCTCCACAGAGGAACTCTGGAGGTCTTTCAAGAGTGACCATCAGGTTCTTTGTAACATAACCAAGGCCCTTCCTCACAATATCTCAGTTTGGTCGGGTGATCAGCTCTAGGAAGAGTCTAGGAAGAGTCTGGTTCCATACTTCTTCCTTTTAAGAATGATGGAGGCCAATGTGTTCTTGGGGATCTTTAATGATGCAGAAATGTTTTGGTAGCCTTCCCCAGATCCCTACCTCGATACAATCTTGTCTCTGACCTCTACATACAGTTCCTTCGACCTAATGGATTTTTGCTCTGACATGCATTGTCAACTGTGAGACCTTAATACTACTTTTAAAAATCCAAGTCTCTCACTGTTGCCGTTTGCTATATGCCACCCTCTGCCCCCAGCTGTGCCCTGGACACCATATGTGAATTGATTGCCCCCCCATCTATCCTCAGAGCTCGTGCTGCTAGGTGACTGCTAGGTAAAGAGTGACATGCTTCACACCCCGGCCATCCTACAATCTAAGCTTGATGACCTCAATCTCACACAAATGATCAATGAACCCACCAGGTAAAACGCCAAATCCGTAAATACGGGCACCCTCATAGATATCATCCCGACCAACTTGCCCTCTAAATACACCTCTGCTGTTTTCAACCAAGATCTCAACGATCCCTGCCTCATTGCCTGCATCCGTAATGGGTCTGCAGTCAAACGACCACCCCTCATCACTGTCAAACGCTTCCTAAAACACTTCAACGAGCAGGCCTTTCTAATCGACCTGGCCTGGCATGCTCTTCAACCGATCGCTTCCCGCACCTGCCCGCCCGTCCAGCATCACTACTCTGGATGGTTGTGACTTAGAATATGTGGACAACTACAAATACCAAGGTGTCTGGTTAGACTGTAAACTCTCCTTCCAGTTTCACATTAAACATCTCCAATCCAAAGTAAATCTAGAATCGGCTTCCTATTTCACAACAAAGCATCCTTCACTCATGCTGCCAAACATACCTTCGTAAAACTGACCATCCTACCGATCCTCGACGATATCATTTACAAAATAGCCTCCAACACTCTACTCAACAAATTGGATGCAGTCTACCACAGTGCCATCCGTTTTGTCACCAAAGTCCCTTATACTACCCACCAGTGCGACCTATACGCTCTCGTTGGCTGGCCATCGCTTCATACTCGTCGCCAAACCCACTGGTTCCAGGTCATCTACAAGTCTCTGCTAGGTAAAGCCCCGCCTTATCTCAGCTCACTGGTCACCATAGCACCACCCACCCATAGCACGCGGTCCGGTATATCTCACTGGTCACACCCAAAGCCAATTCTTCCTTCGGCCACCTTTCCGGTTTGAGAAACAGACGCCTCACAAGTCCTCAACTGGCAGCTTCATTAAATATTACCCGCAAAACACCAGTCTCAACGTCAACAGTGAAGAGGCGACTCCGGGATGCTGTCCTTCTAGGCAGAGTTGCAAAGAAAAAGCCATATCTCATACTGGCCAATAAAAATAAAAGATTAAGATGGGCAAAAGAACACACATGGGACAGAGGAAGTCTGCCTAGAATGCCAGCATCCTGGAGTCGCCTCTTCACTGTTGACGTTGAGACGGATGTTTTGCGGGTACTATTTAATGAAGCTGCCAGTTGAGGACTTAGGCGACTGTTTCTCAAACTAGACACTCTAATGTGCGTGTCCTCTTGCTCAGTTGTGCACCGGGGCCTCCCACTCCTCTTTCAATTCTGGTTAGAGACAGTTTGAGCTGTTCTGTGAATGGAGTAGTACACAGCGTTGCACCAGATCTTCAGTTTCTTGGCAATTTCTCACATGGAATAGCCTAAATTTCTCAGAACAAGAATAGACTGACGAGTTTCAGAAGAAAGGTCTTTGTTTCTGGACATTTTGAGCCTGCAATCGAACCCACAAATGCTGATGCTCCAGATACTCAACTAGTCTAAAGAAGGCCCGTTTTATTACTTTTTTAATCAGTACAACAGTTTTCAGCTGTGCTAACATAATTGCAAAAGGGTTTTCTAATGATCAATTAGCCTTTTAAAATGATAAACTTGGATCAGCTAATACAACGTGCCATTGGAACACAATAGTGATGGTTGCTGTTAATGGGCCTTTGTATGCCTATTTAGATATTCCATTAGAAATCAGCCGTTTCCAAAACATTTATTTAATCAATATTAAAATAAGGCTGTAACGTAACAAAATGTGGAAAAAGTCAAGGTGTCTGAATACTTTCCGAATGTACTGTATAGTCAGGTGGTTGCAGATGGGTTATTAGCAATTGCGGTCGGGTGCTGGTGAACAAACAGCTGACCCTCTCACACACACACACACACACACACACACACACACACACACACACACACACACACACACACACACACACACACACACACACACACACACACACACACACACACACTTCCATGACTCTACTCCCTCCCTCCTTCCTTCTTTCCATTCCTCTCTTCCCATTATTTCTAAACCCCCCCTCCTTTCTCCTTCTCTCAGTATTGTCACTCCAGTCTAGACTGTTCACACGGTCTCCTCTTCACTGTATTTTCCGGTCTTAAATGTCTGGAACACACCATGACCGCACATTCCCCTCGATTGGTATACCACAACACCCCTGCCGGCTCGCCCGTGCCTCTAGCACTACCCCCTAATCCCTACTCCCCTCTATCTATCCACACTGAGGGGGGCAGGAGCTGGAGCTTGACTTAACATTTACAGATTCATATAAACTCCCACCCAGTCATCTGAGGGACACATGTTTCTAAGAGAACATCTTAGTAGGACAAAGGTTAACAGACAGAGAGGCCAGGCTATAGAAGCTACAGAGAGACCATGGGAGACAGAGAGAGGCCAGGCCACATAGTACTCTTAGCAGGGCTCTACAGTAAGACTATTTTACACGCTTATGCACCTAAAATAGACCTGTTTGAACTGAGAAAGTAAAGTTTGAGCACATGTGCGAGTTGTGATTTATAGCAAAAACAATTGCTATTAGATATTTTCAAAGTATTTCTGCCATTTTGCTTCATAGGTGTTAGCTAATCACACAAAGAACTACGATTCCAATATAGCTATCCCACCTCGAGCAGCAACAGTTCCTGGGGGGCTTTGAGTGAAGTACTGAAAGATTTATTTTTAGAAGCGCACAGGCATGGAAGTTGGTCAAATTTACACGAAAGTCTACTCAAGTGTGAATTTGTCCTCTTGACTATGTACATTGTTTTGTTAACACGCTAGGTGGTTTTTCAATGTTAGTTTGAGCTTGCTCAACTGCTAACGGAGAGAGACATTGGAGAATCTCATCTCTCACAGTCAGTAGTGATGTGAAGTTCGCGAACGATTTGATCTTTTCAATTACTATTTTTACTGACTAGAGTGTCATGATTCGTTTTTCTAAGTGACTCGTTTATTTTAGTTGTACCGCAGGATTGATACATGCTCCTCTGGCTCAGCAGCTCCAGAGACGTGCTCCGACTGTCTGTCATATATGCCCGCAGGAAAACAGATCACGCTGCAGGCAGCATAGAGAAGAAAAATACATGTTTAGAACTGATAATTGGTGATCTCATGGTGCAAGAATGAATGCAATTCATTGATTATTGAATGTTAAGATGGACACAGTTTTGTACAACCAAAACATAAACAGCCTCTGCTCAATAAACTCGAACTTAAGAATGAATCATTTGGGGGGTTGAAGTTAGTGAACTATATTTTGCTTATCACCCTCATGGCAGTCAAGCAATGCATTCCTCCAACAGTCGTTCACAATATAGTCCAGTTGCGGCCACAACTAGACCTCCTTTCAAATATATCAAGAAATAATCGTATTTGTATGCCTAGCAATCAACAAATGTGGCCTACATTGTTTAAAACACACTTTTACACTTGTCTCAGTCACAAATGACAGCTCTAATAAGCCCCTTATAATGAACAACGTGAACGAGAGGCTTGTAGAATCATGACTCTATAGAGTTTTCAGATCATCATTCGCTGATAGGGGGGTCCTGCGTGCTCTGGGCATTACTAACTCAAATGAACGAAATGAGTCGAAAGGTTTGTTCTATTGACTAAACGAGTCGAAAACTGAACGAGTTAGTAAAAAGAGTCAAACTTCACATCACTAACAGACAGACATGCGAGTCCCACCGTTACCATGGTAACGGCCCGCCCATTAAAGGGGCAGCTAAACATTTTTGTCTTACGTAAGTGACTCAAATATTTAGTATATTGAGCAGTCTTCCTCAAATACTTTCAATGTGCTCCTAAATTTCTGTATGTGCTCCTTACTTTTTCAATTTAGGAACGCAAGCTCCTTTGTAAAAAAAATCATCAAGGAGCCCTGACTAGTAGGTTACTGCCATAGTGGCTACAGCCCCAATCTAACCACACTCTCTCCAACCAAACCAGATATATACTGAGCATCGAAATCAATTCACATATCCAACTGTTATACATGTCACTGCATGTACAGTGTGTGTGTGTGTGTGTGTGTGTGTGTGTGTGTGTGTGTGTGTGTGTGTGTGTGTGTGTGTGTGTGTGTGTGTGTGTGTGTGTGTGTGTGTGTGTGTGTGTGTGTGTGTGTGTGTGTGTGTGTGTGTGTGTGTGTGTGTGTATGCCCTTGTACATGTATATATGTGCGCGCATGTATACAGTCGTAGCCAAAAGTTTTGAGAATGACATTTTAATTTTCACAGTCTGCTTCCTCAGTTTGTATGATGGCAATTTGCATATACTCCAGAATCTTATGAAGAGTGATCAGATGAATTGCAATTAATTGCAAAGTCCCTCTTTGCCATGCAAATGAACTGAATCCCCCAAAAACATTTCCACTGCATTTCAGCCCTGCCACAAAAGGACCAGCTGACATCATGTCAGTGATTCTCTCGTAAACACAGGTGTGAGTATTGACGAGGACAAGGCTGGAGATCACTCTGTCATGCTGATTGAGTTCGAATAACAGACTGTAAGCTTCAAAAGGAGGGTGGTGTTACCTGCAAGGAAACACGTGCCGTCATCATTGCTTTGCACAAAAAAGGCTTCACAGGCAAGGATATTGCTGCCAGTAAGATTGCACCTAAATCAACCATTCATTGGACCATCAAGAACTTCAATGGGAGGGGTTCAATTGTTATGAAGAAGGCTTCAGGGCGCCCAAGAAAGTCCAGCAAGCGCCAGGACATCTCCTAAAGCTGATTCAGCTGCGGGATCAGGGCACCACCAGAACAGAGCTTGCTCAGGAATGGCAGCAGGCAGGTGTGAGTGCATCTGCACGCACAGTGAGGCAAAAACTTTTGGAGGATGGCCTGGTGTCAAGAAGGGTGGCAAAGAAGCCACTTCTCTCCAGGAAAAACATCAGGGACAGACTGATATTCTGCAAAAGGTACAGGGATTGCTGAGGACTGGGGTAAAGTCCTTTTCTCTGATGAATCCCCTTTCCGATTGTTTGGGGCATCCGGAAAAAAGCTTGTCCGGAGAAGACAAGGTGAGCGCTACCATCAGTCCAGTGTCATGCCAACAGTAAAGCATCCTGAGACCATTCATGTGTGGGGTTGCTTCTCAGCCAAGGGAGTGGGCTCACTCATAATTTTGCCTAAGAACACAGCCAAGAATAAAGAATGGTACCAACACATCCTCCGAGAGCAACTTCTCCCAACCATCCAGGAACAGTTTGGTGACGAACAATGCCTTTTCCAGCATGATGGAGCACCTTGCAATAAGGCAAAAGTGATAACTAAGTGGCTCGAGGAACAAAACATCAATATTTTGGGTCTATGGCCAGGAAACCCCCCAGACCTTAATCCCATTAAGAACTTGTGGTCAATCCTCAAGAGGTGGCTGGACAAACAAAAACCAGCAAATTCTGACAAACTCCAAGCATTCATTATGCAAGAATGGGCTGCCATCAGTCAGGATGTTAATTGAAAGCATGTCAGGGCGGATTGCAGAGGTCTTGAAAAAGAAGGGTCAACACTACAAATATTGACTCTTTGCATCAACTTCATGTAATTGTCAATAAAAGCCTTTGACACTCATGAAATGCTTGCAATTATACTTCATAATTCCATATTAACATCTGACAAAAATATCTAAAGACACTGAGGCAGCAGACTTTGTGAAAATTATATTTGTGTCATTCTCAAAACTTTTGGCCACAACTGTATGTGTGTGTGTGTGTGGTGCGTTCCAATGGTCTCTGAGCCACGGTGATGTTAAAGGGGGTTATAATATGACTCATTCCATTTCTCAGAATCGTCAGAGACCATTTGTCAGACCTTCTGCCCCTGGGAAGTGGGATGATAGGGGTATTTACTGGGTTGGATGGTGTGTGTGTGTGTGTGTGTGTGTGTGTGTGTGTGTGTGTGTGTGTGTGGATCACCCCCCTCCCTCCGTCCAGTAGGCTGTTGCATCCTATCCTCTCCGTATGGATAATACATTATGTAATAATATGTATTGTCATTAAATGTAATGTATTTACAATTGATATGAAGCATATTGTATGCCCAACACAGACCCAGCATTCTGCAAATATCGGATGTATTTCTACTCCCTCTATTCTCCGTCGGTGTATAGACCATGGGTGGCCGATGTCTGTCCCGCCACAGACATTAAGAACAACACCAGTGGTAGTCTCTGTGTTTTCTCTAGTGAGACCTCCCATCGCCCTCACCAAAATCCTTGCTTTCTTTGCTCTCCACCAGATGCATGCCAGCCACACTCCTACTCCACCACATCTAGTGTCACACACAGGCTCAGACCACACTCACATCCTCTCTCTCAAACACACACTCACTTAAAGGGACATTTCTAGAATATTCTACCTAATATTCATCATCTCAGCACCACCCCAACATCAACATACTGTTTGTGAGAAATGGTTTCTATGTTTTGTAGTAAAAAAAGATGGAGGAAAATAAGTGTTCCCAATGACATCATCAAACAATTGGTAGACAATTAGTAGGCAACGCCTACTCATAATGAATTAAAATCACGATGCATACCAATGATGTCATTGGAAACACATCTTCTTGTATCTTTTTACTACAAAACATAAAATAGTGCCATTTTCACATATTATGTTGATGTTGATGTTGGGGTGGTGCTGAAAACGATAGATATCAAGTTGACATTTTTGAAAATGTTCTTTAACAAATTAATTTGCTGTTCCTACACTCTAAAAAATGCTGGGTTGTTTGGTTGACCCAACTGCTGGGTTGCAGGCGTTGGGTCATTAGCTGCTGGGTTGTTTTCTTGAAAAACTTGTGGGTTATTGATGCTGGGTTATTGAGATATGATCCAATGGGTCAGATCAAAAGACTGGAGGCGTAGTTTAGTTGGGGCGTGGCCTTTAGATAGCCACCCATGAGCGTAAATGTCATTCCTGTTAAGCTGTTCTGCTGTATAGTCATCACATATTAAGATCAAATGTGTATAACCCCGCTGCTAAGGCAACCCAACATAACAGTACAAAAAACAAAAAAACAACAACTGATGGTTGAATCACCCATGTTTGGGTAATCACAATTTGTTGGGTTATTCACTCAACCCAACTGGCTGGGTCAAAATAACTAAGCGTGTGTTCTGGCCAATATATACTCAGTCCTAGGTTAACCAAATAATAAGATGTTTTTAAACCCAGAATTGGTAAGAGTGTAGTGAGTCAGCAGTGTGCAGGTGTCGCTGTAATACCTGGTTATTATTTATGTTGATAATGCTATTGATGTTTCTGTTTCTGTCAAGGTACTGTCAAAGAGGTTTCTTTTTGAAGCCTGTATAGCGAATGTGTGTGTGTGTGTGTGTGTGTGTGTGTGTGTGTGTGTGTGTGTGTGTGTGTGTGTGTGTGTGTGTGTGTGTGTGTGTGTGTGTGTGTATATAATACTTAAAGCAGAGCGAGACTCACTTGTTTTTTCTTGTAGAAGCCTTTTTTGTCACAGTTGGGGATGCGGACGCCTCTGGGGATGAGCACATTGGAGATTTTAAGACTGTTCAGAATGCTCTCCATCTCTCTCCTGCATGGGCCCTGCATACACAGCACACAACACCTCAATAGAACTGTACTAACACCATACTAACACGGTACTAACACTGTAGCAACACAGTACTAACACTGTAGCAACACAGTACTAGCACAGCACTAACCCAGTACTAACACAGTACTAAAATGAGTGTGTGTCAGTAAAGTATGGGTGTGTGTCAGTAAACAGATGAGGGGAGGGGGTGGGTCTGTGTGTGTCAGTAAACAGGTGGGTCTCTGTATGGTATGTGAGAAATAGGGGTGGTAGGTATTAGTTAAATATCTATATCCATGCTGCTAGATGGAGTCATTACTTACATATTCGGTCTCCCTCTTGTCCTCCAGAGAAAACCTGGGAATGTTGGCTTTGACTCCCCCAGATCCTGACTCCATCTTGTAGCTCTGGCTCTTCTTATTCTGCTCCTTCTTGATCACATCCAGCTTGGGTTGCAGCGGCGGTTTGGCCTCTATCGCCACTCGGTGTTTGCCGCCTCCGCCTCCGCCTTCAACAACAACCACACCCACCGCCATGGTAGTCATCACGGTGACATTGGTATGCCACTCTTCCCCCGCCACCACCTGCTCCCTGCCTGTGTTCTCTGTCAAAACAACAGGAAATTATGTCATAGTTTTGAAATTAAGTCCAAAAAGCTTGATGGATAATTTGTGTTGTTAGATTGTCATAGAATATGACCGTTGTACTGGTAAGGAGATGGAACACCATTATATTAGCCTGAGGAAAAGTTTTACTGAGATTATGGTGCTTTCGGATGCTATCAGAGTTTTCACATATACAATTGAAGTTGGAAGTTTCCATACACTTTCATTAAAACTAGTTTTTCAACCACTCCACACATTTCTTGTTAATTAACAAACTATAGTTTTAGAATGTCGGTTATTTCATTAATTTTGATTTATTTAACTTTTATTTAACCAGGTAGGCTAGTTGAGAACAGGTTCTGATTTGCAACTGCGACCTGGCCAAGATAAAGCAAAGCAGTTCGACACATACAACAATACAGAGTTGAACTAACATACAATCAATAATACAGTAGAAAAATATATATACAGCATGTACAAATAATGTAGGATATGAGAGGTAAGGTAATAAATAGGCCATGGTGGTGAAGTAATTACAATATAGCTGTCACGCCCTGACCTTAGAGAGCCTATTTATTTCTCTATTTGGTTAGGTCAGGGTGTGATTTGGGTGGGCATTCTAGTTTGTCTATTTCTTTGTTGGCCGGGTATGGTTCCCAATCAGAGGCACCTGTCATTCGTTGTCTCTGATTGGGGATCATACTTAGGCATCCCTTTTTCCCACCTAAAGTTGTGGAATCTTGTTTGTGTGTCGTTGCGTTCTGCACTGCATATAGCTTTACGTTCGTTTTCTTATTTAGTTATTTTTCGGTGTCATTTTAAATAAAGAAAAAATGTAAGCTTACCACGCTGCACCTTGGTCTCATTCTAATGACGGACGTAACAATAGCAAATAACTTGTTATGGCTGGGGGCAGTATTGACTAGAGTGGATGAATAAGGTGCCCAGAGTAAACTGCCTGCTACTCAGGCCCAGTTGCTAATATATGCATATTATTAGTAGATTTGGATAGAAAACACACTGAAGTTTCTAAAACTGTTTGAATGATGTCTGTGAGTATAACAGAACTCATATGGCAGGCAAAAACCTGAGAATAAATCCAACCAGGAAGTGGGAAATCTGAGGTTTGTAGTTTTTCAACTATTTGCCTATCGAATATACAGTGTCTATGGGGTCAATTGCACTTCCTAAGGCTTCCACTAGATGTCAACAGTCTTTAGAACCTTGTTTGATGCTTCTACTGTGAAGGAGGGGGAAATGGGAGCTGGATGAGTCAGTGGTCTAGCAGAGTGCCACGTGCTGGTCACGCACATTCACGTGAGAGTTAGCTTGAGTTCCATTGTATTTCTGAAGACAAAGGAATTCTCCGGTTGGAACATTATTGAAGATTTATGATAAAATCATCCTAAAGATTGATTCTATACATTGTTTGACATGTTTCTATGAACTGTAATATAACTTTTTTGACTTTTCGTCTGAACTAAGCGATCGCGCATTGAGCATTTGGATTACTGGGCCAAACGAGCAAACAAAAAGGAGGTATTTGGACATAAATGATGGACTTTATCGAACAAATCAAACATTTATTGTAGAACTGGGATTCCTGGGAGTGCATTCTGATGAAGATGATCAAAGGTAAGTGTTTCTAATGTTATTTCTGACTTCTGTTGACTCCACAACATGGCGGATATCTGTACGGCTTGCTTTATTGTCTGAGCGCTGTACTCAGATTATTGCATGGTGTGCTTTTTCGGTAAAGCTTTTTTGAAATCTGACACAGCGGTTGCATTAAGGAGAAGTGTATCTATAATTCCATGCATAATAGTTGAATCTTTTATCAATGTTTATTATGAGTATTTCTGTAAATTGATGTGGATCTCTGCAAAATCACCGGATGTTTTGGATCTACTAAACATAATGCGCCAATGTAAACTCAGATTTTTGTATATAAATATGAACTTTATCGAACAAAACATACATGTATTGTGTAACATGAAGTCTTATGAGTGTCATCTGAGGAAGATCATCAAAGGTTAGTGATTAATTTTATCTCTATTTCTGCTTTTTGTGACTCCTCTCTTTGGCTGGAAAAATGGCTGTGGTTTTCTGTGACTAGGTGCAGACCTAACATAATCGTTTGGTGTGCTTTCGACGTGAATACTTTTTGAAATCGGACACTGTGGTAGGATTAACAACAAGTTTATCTTTAAAATAGTGTAAAACACTTCTATGTTTGAGGAATTTTAATTAGGAGATTTATGTTGTTTTGAATTTGGCGCCCTGCACTTTCACTGGCTGTTGTCATATCGATCCCGTTAGCGGGATTCAAGCCATAAGACACTGGAATGGTAGGGTGTGCAGAAGATGAATGCGCAAGTAGAGATACTGGGGTGCAAAGGAGCAAGATAAATAAATAAATACAGTATGGGGATGAGGTAGATTGGATGGGCTATTTACAGATGAGCTGTGTACAGGTGCAGTGATCTGGTTAGGACATCTACTTTGTGCATGACACAAATACTTTTTCCAACTATTGCTTACAGACAGATTATTTCACTTATAATTCACTGTATCACAATTACAGTGGGTCAGAAGATTACATACACTAAGTTGACTGTGCCTTTAAACAGCTTGGGAAATTCCAGAAAATTATGTCATGGCTTTAGAAGCTTCTGATAGGCTAATTGACATTATTTGAGTGCCTCTTTGCTGACATCATGGGAAAATCAAAAGAAATCAGCCAATACCTCCAATTGTAGACCTCCACAAGTCTGGTTCACCCTTGGGAGCAATTTCCAATATCCTGAAGGTACCACGTTCATCTGCACAAACAATAGTACGCAAGTATAAACACCATGGGACCACACAGCCGGGGTGGCAGGTAGCCTAGTGGTTAGAGCATTGGACTAGTAACCGAAAGGTTGCAAGATCAAATCCCTGAGCTGGCAAGGTAAAAATATATTGTTCTACTCCTAAAAAAAAGCAGTTAACCCACTGTTCCTAGGCCATCACTGAAAATAAGAATTTGTTCTTAACTGACTTGCCTAGTTAAATTAAGGTAAAAATAAAATATTGCTCAGGAGCTAGACATGTTCTGTCTCTTAGAGATGAATGTACTTCGGTGCGAAAAGCGCAAATCAATCCCAGTAACAACAGCAAAGACCTTGTGAAGATGCTGGAGGAAATAGGTACAGAAGTATCTAAATCCACAGTAAAATGAGCCCTATATTGACATAACCTGAAAGGCCGCTCAGCAAGGAAGAAGCCACTGCTCCAAAACCGCCAAAATGGGGAGGCTTGCAAGCCAAAGAACACCATCCCAACCGTGAAGGACGGGGTTGGCAGCATCATGTTGTTGGGGTGCTTTGGTGTAGGAAGGACTGGTGCACTTCACAAAATAGATGGCATCACGAGGAGGAAAATTATGTGGATATATTGAAGCAACATCTCAAGACATCAGTCAGTGAGTTAAAGCCTGGTCGCAAATGGGTCTTCAAAATGGACAATGACCCCAAGCATACTTCCAAAGTTGTGGCAAAATGGCCTAAGGACAAAAAAGTTACGTTTTGGAGTGGCCATCAAAAAGCCCTGACCTCAATCCTATAGAAAATTTGTGGGCAGAACTGAAAAAGTATGTGCGAGCAAGGAGGCCTAAAAACCTGACTCAGACCAGCTCTGTCAGGAGGAATGGGCCAAAGTTCACTCAACTTATTCTGGAAAGCTTGTGGAAGGCTACCCGAAACGTTCGACCAAAGTTAAGCAATTTAAAGACAATGCTACCAAATACTATTTGAGTGTTTGCAAACTTCTGACCCACTGGGAATGTGATGAAAGAAATAAAAGCTGAAATAAATCATTTTCTCTACTATTATTCTGGCATTTCACATTCTTAAAATAAAGTGGTGATCCTAACTGACCTAAGACAGGGAGTTTTTACTAGGATTAGGAATTGTGAAAAACTGAGTTTAAATGTATTTGGCTAAGGTGTATGTTCTCTTCCGACTTCAACTGTACATCTACAATCATCTATAGAACATAGCAGAATCACAGCAAGAGAGAAATAGAGAGACACAGAGAGAGAGAGAGAGAGAGAGAGAGAGATAGAGAGAGAGAGAGAGAGAGAGAGAAACTGAAACAGAAAGTGAGAGAGAGTTAGGGAGAGGTAGAGTAACATCAAGGGGCAGAGAGAGTGAGAGAGCAAGACAGAAGGGGAAGCAGAGTGAGAGGTAGAGGTTGAGCGAGAGAAAGAGAGGAACTCAGTCGCTTATATTTATAGACCATGTCTCTGGCAAAGATTCCTGACAAATCGTTAAAGACAGAGCAGAGGAGAGCCCAGACCACCTGTCTTGACCAGAAGGGGAGAGAGTAGGGGTAGAGGAGGTGGGAGGGGGGTATAAACACCGGTCTCTAATCCACCACATGACCAGGGTCAGCCATCAACCACAGGACTTCACAGTCGCAGGACCTCACTAATCAACCGTTGAGTTCTATATTTCTCACTAAATTTCTGCGTACGCCATTTCTTAATCTGCGTATGTACAAAAAAATTGAGATTTATAAACTTGGATCACGCCATACATGTGCATGTTTCCAGTTATAAATCAGACTGTCACGTTCTGACCTGTATTTCCTTTGTTTTGTATTTATTTAGTATGGTGAGTTGGGTGGGCAGTCTATGTTTGTTTTTCTATGTTTTGGGTTATTTCTATGTTTCGGCCTAGTATGGTTCTCAATCAGAGGCAGGTGTCATTAGTTGTCTCTGATTGAGAATCATACTTAGGTAGCCTGGGTTTCACTGTGTGTTTGTGGGTGATTGTTCCTGTCTCTGTGTTTGCACCAGATAGGGCTGTTTAGGTTTTCGCACATTTATTGTTTTGTTAGTTATTTCATGTATAGTGTCTTTATAAATTAAAGAACATGAATAACCACCACGCTGCATTTTGGTCCGCTTCTCCTTCACAACAGGAAAACCGTTACACAGACCTGTTGTAAAACTGTGCACGTGTGAACCAGCATTAAAACTTTGGAAAACACCCTCCATTCACCTTTTATGGTGACAATAATGGCCTTTATTTGATGTATAGGGCTAATTTGGAACTATTGGGTTTCTATGTCCTGCCTTGATATAGGTTCTGAGATTTAATAATCAATGATGACACGCTCCTATCGCAGAGCAATACTGTGTCTACCCATACTATCAAATATTTAACATAATATTTGACATATTTTGTTATCATTTATTCCTCTTAAGGGGGTATTTTACTGTCTTAATGTTTGAATCTTTAGCAGTAGATTATGCTGGATCTGAAATGGGGACTGTCAGTTTCTGAAAGAGAAAACAAATTGTTGTGGACTTGTCAGCAGAACATTTTAAATTCAACAATGTTTTGCGTCGACTTTTCCCTCAACCTAAATATGATGGACTGCAAATTCTGAAATATCTTATAGGGCAGGCTACATTTTTTTTATTACTGTCACGCCCTGACCTTAGTTATCTTTTTTTCTTTATTATTTGGTTAGGTCAGGATGTGACAAGGGTGGTTTGTTTAGTTTTGTGTTGTCTAGGGGTTTTTGTATGTCTAGGGGTTTTCTAGTCTGGGTGTATATGTCTATGGTTGCCTAGATTGGTTCTCAATCAGAGGCAGCTGTTTATCGTTGTCTCTGATTGGGAACCATATTTAGGTAGCCATATTCCTTGGTTATTTTGTGGGTTGTTATTCTATGTTTAGTTGCCTGTCTGCACTAGCCATATTGCGTCACGGTTTGGTTTGTTAAGTTCTGTTCAGTGTTCTCTCTTTAATTAAAGAGTTATGTTCGCTACCACGCTGCGCCTTGGTCTCCTCTTTATGACGACTGTTACAGAACAACCCACCAAAAAAGGACCAAGCAGTGTGCTAAAGAGGAGTGGACATCTTGGACCTGGGAGGAGGTAATGGCAGGGGACAAGACCCTGCCACGGAAGCAGGTGGAGATAGCACAGGAGGATCAGCGACGATATGAGGGTACATGGCTAGCACGGAAGCCCGAGAGGCAGCCCCAAGATTTTTGGGGACAGACGAGGAGATTGCATGAGTCAGGTCGGAGACCTGAGCCACCTCCTCGTGCTTACTGTGGGGAACGTGTTACTGGTCAGGCACCATGTTATGCGGTGGAGTGCACGGTGTCTCCAGTGCACTATTCTAGCCCGGTGCACTCTATTCCAGCTCCTCACATTGGCCGGGCTAGAATGGGCATCCAGCCAGGAAGGAGGGTTCCGGCTCAGCGCTCCTGGTCTCCAGTGTACCTCCTTGGACCAGGATATCCTGCGCCGGCTTTGCGTACTGTGTCGCCGGTGAGTCTGCACAGCCCAGTGTGTCCTGTGCCAGCGCCCTGCATTTACAGGGCGAAAATAAACATCCAGCCAGGACGGGTTGTGTCAGCTCTACACTCCAGACCTCCAGTATGCCTCTACAGTCCAGTACGTCCTGTTCCTCCTCCTCGCACTCGCCCTGAAGTGCATGTCCCCAGCCCGGTACCACCAGTTCTGGCACCAGGCCTCCAGTGCGTCTCCAGGGTCCAGTACGCCCTGTTCCTTCTCCTCGCACTCGCCCTGAGGTGCGTGTCCCCAGCCCGGTACCACTAGTTTCGGCACCACGCCAGAACCAGAGCCGCCAGGTTAGATGCCCACCCAGACCCTCCCATATAGGTTTAGGTTTACGGCCGGGAGTCCGCAACTTTGTGGGGGGGGGGGGGGTACTGTCACGCCCTGACCTTAGTTATCTTTGTTTTCTTTATTATTTGGTTAGGTCAGGGTGTGACAAGGGTGGTTTGTTTAGTTTTTGTATTGTCTAGTGTTTTTTCTAGTCTAGGTGTTTATATGTCTATGGTTGCCTAGATTGGTTCTCAATCAGAGGCAGCTGTTTATCGTTGTCTCTGATTGGGAACCATATTTAGGTAGCCATATTCCTTGGTTATTTTGTGGGTTGTTATTCTATGTTTAGTTGCCTGTCTGCACTAGCCATACTGCTTCACGGTTTGTTTTGTTTAGTTCTGTTCAGTGTTCTCTCTTTAATTAGAGTTATGTTCACTTACCACGCTGTGCCTTGGTCTCCTCTTTATGACGACCGTGACAATTACAGTACTTACAGTAGCATACACATGCCAACTTCAACATGAAAGTTGTCGACATTTCAGCTGTTCGACTGTATAACAGTGTTTTAAATTATATGGCAAAACTTGAAATGCATAAATATAGCCTATTTACTACCCTACTAGGCCCAATTAAATGAGAGATGGACATGGAAATGTGTTGTCTGGCCCCTTTGGAAATGTGAACCTATCACGGACAGAAAAGGTGAGAAATTTATTCTGCAACGGTTATTAAAATAAATAAGAAAATATTCCTATGTCTATTTTTAGATTAAACAAATAAAAGGCAGAGATTTTCCCCATCTGTACAAACAACTTAGGTCTACTTGCCAGCTTGCAGTACAATATTTCAACCACTAGCAGATGTGCTTGCGAATGGTCTAAAGTTTGCGGGGAGGTTAGCGCATTCTCATGTGAAGTACATTTTATATAAACGCCAACTTTCGTTTGAAAACTGGCACACACACATTTTGGGGTAGATTTTGTACGTATTCAGTTTATAAATGAGGCACGGGACCTGGCGACACATACTGTATACACGCGAGCACACACACAAACTCTCCCTCTCTCCCTCCCACATTTGGGTGTGATGCATTGTTGCTCTGTCCCAGGAACAGAAATGGTTGGCTTTCAGACCAATGGACAACTCCCATGATGTGTCTTGCCCCAAGTTTGAAACCCTGATGATGTATTGGGACACTTATTTATTCCAGGAATGAAGGCTTCATCTCAAGATCTCAATACATATTATTGGTGTGGTTCGCTGGTTTCTGAAAAAAATCCCCTGACTTTGTGAGATCTGCCCATCTGTGAAACGTGCTTGAAATAAAGGCAACATGGAATGTGCCCAGAATGCGTTGACACTGACATCATGTGACATGTGACAGTGAGCAAAGACCAGACAGAAAAGATTACGCAAAATAAACATGGTTCACAATGTAAAAATGTTGACAGAGGAAAGATACATCTCTATGCAATTTGTTTCACTTTTGAATACATAAATTCTGCTGGATGATTTAGCATTCTGCTCAGCTAGCTAAGTAGCTGTTTCAGTATGATATGTTGGATAAAGGAATAAAGACAGACACCAATGTCAGGTTCAATAGCCTTGTTTGTGCATTGTACAAATCCCTACAAATGGAGTCCGGGGAACAGTCCGGCTACTCGAATACCTATCAACTAGACTCCGTAACAGTAGCTATCTAGCTAGATAACGTTTTCCAGCACATCTGTCCTACCTAGCTCGCTAGGAAACGTTTGCTAGTGAGCTAGCTAGCATTAGGTAAAATCTAAAACGTATTTCTGGATATAGACATTCTGCTAGATGATTTAACACAAGATAATCATTGGCATGATATAGCTAGCTCTGCTAGCTAGCAAACGTAGCTGCCAGTTAGCTAGCTAACATCGACATGACAGAGATTCCATGCAATTTGTTTAGCTAGCTGTTTTGGATTAGCACGCTAGCTAGCAAGTTATCTTACTTTGAACTCCGGTACAGTCTCTATCCTTTGTCAGCACACTAACATGAGTGGTTCCAATTTTAAGACTAACTTACTAGCTATAGCTATCTAATTAGCAAAAATGTTAACTAGCTAACCCCTTCCATCTGTGGTAGCTAGCTATTAACGTTATTGTTACCAAGTGCTATTGCCACGTCCTGATCTGTTTCACCTGTCCTTGTGCTTGTCTCCACACCCTCCAGGTGTCGCCCATCTTCCCCACTTATCTTCTGGGTATTTATACCTGTGTTTTCTGTCTGTCTGTGCCAGTTCGTCTTGTTTGTTCAAGCCTACCAGCATTTTTGGTCTCAGCTCCAGCTTTTCCCAGTCTCTCTTTTCTCTCCCCCCTGGTTTCAACCCCTGTCTGTCCCGACTCTGAGCCCGCCTGCCTGACTACTCTGCATGCACTTGACCCTGGGCCTGCTTGCCGTTTTGAACCTTGGCCCCACCACTCTGGATTATCGACCCCTGCCTGCTTTGACCTGTCATTTGCCTGCAACTGTTGTTCCAATAAACATTGTTACTTCTACACAGTCTGCACTTGAGTCTTACCTGAAACCTGATAGTTATAATTGTTACTATTATTATACGCTAGCAGTGGATAACATAACTAGTTAATCCTAAATGGTAGAAATCATGATAATGATGATAGTAGAATAGCTAGTGTCTATGCTAAATTGTCATAAAAATCCTCTTCTCTCCCACACATTTCCATAAGGTCTCGGACTCCAGGATGGAAAAATTCTTAACAAGAAAGAAACAGATGAAGACACAGAAGGGGACCATGAAACCCGATGTTGTATTTGAAATAGTGAATCTGTTATCAATTTCTATTCTGATTTGTAATGTTAAAAAGGGGAGAAAAAGACACCCCTTGTTTGTTTAATTAGCTAGGCCACTCACTATACCAATGATAGGCTATCGATTTGAGTCACTGCAATTACAATTGTTACAATGTATCCTTCAATTAAATTAAATATTGTTCAATATATCTATTGAATGTGTTAGGATATTATATACTATTATAAATGTTTGTAACTTAACAAATATAAATGGCCAGCATTTTTCCACTTTCTTTTTAAAGTTAATTTGTTGAATTTATTTCCTTAATGCGTTTGAGCCAGTCAGTTGTGTTGTGACAAGGTAGGGGTGGTATACAGAAGATAACCCTATTTGGTAAAAGATCAAGTCCATTTTATGACAAGAACAGCTCAAAAAAGCAAAGAGAAATGACAGTCGATCATTAATTTAAGACATGAAGGTCAGGCAATTTAGAAAATTTCAAGAACCTTTCAAAAGTTTCTTCAAGTGCAGTCGCAAAAAACATCAAGCTCTATGATAAAACTGGCTCTCATGAGGACTGCCACCGGAAAGGAAGACCCAGAGTTACCTCTGATGCAGAGGATGGAGTCTCAGAAATTGCAGCCCAAATAAATTCTTCACAGAGTTCAAGTAACAGACAACATTAACTGTTTAGAGGAGACAATGTGAATCAGGCCTTCCTGGTCGAATTGCTGCAAAGAAACCACTACTAAAGGACACCAATAAGAATAATAGACTTGCTTGGTCAAGAATAGACATTAGACTGGTGGAAATCTGTCCTCTGGTCTGATGAGTCCAAATTTGAGATTTTTGATTCCAACCACCATGTCTTTGTGAGACACAGAGTAGATGAACAGATGACCTCTGCATGTGTGGTTCCCACTGGGAAACATGGAGGAGGAGGTGTGATAGTGTGGGGGTGCTTTGCTGGTGACACTTTCTGTGATTTATTTTGAACTCAAGGCACACTTGACCAGCATGGCTACCACAGCATTCTGCAGTGATACGCCATCCCATCTGGTTTGCGCTTACTGGGACTATCATTTGTTTTTCAACAGGACAATGACCCAACACACCTCCAGGCTACGTAAGGGCTATTTGACAAAGAGGGAGAGTGATGGAGTGCTGCATCAGATGACCTGGCCTCCATAATTATCTGACCCCAACCCAATTGATGGTTTGGGATGAGTTGGACCGCAGAGTGAAGGAAAAGCAGTCAACAAGTGCTCAGCATATGAGGGAACTCCTTCAAGACTGTTGGAAAAGCAATCCAGGTGAAGCTGGTTGAGAGAATGCCAAGAGCGTTTAACGCTGTCACCAAGGCAAAGGGTGGCTACTTTGAAGAATATCAAATATATTTTGATTTGTTTAACACTATTGGTTACTAGATGATTCCATATGTGCTATTTCTACATTCTACAATGTAGAAAATAGTAATAATAAAGAAAAACCCTTGAATGAGTAGGTGTGTCCAAACTTTTGACTAGTACTGTACAGTAGAAGATCCAACACTGTGTTAACTTAAGGTCAATGTCTGCGTCCCCGTGGAAATCTAATTAACAGAATAAAAAAATCCCCATAAAAATCTGTCAGGTTAAGCAACAGACAGTTTTACATTGAATGCATCTCAATCCACCACATCCGCCTATGTCACACTTCGGGACCAGTTGCACTATGTCGCACTCCGGGATCAGTTGCACTATGTCGCACTCCGGGACCAGTTGAATAAATGAATGGAAGTACTGTACATATAGAAACTGTTTAATGCTAACATTGTGGGCTTAATAATTCCTGATCTTTCTTATATCGCTCAGATATATGACAGACACTTTAGAACAAACTTCCTTTAGATTTTTTGGGGGGACTATCTGTTGTTCCATGTAATGAATCTGTTTTTCAATGCATTTGTATGGGCTAATGGCAGTAAGGCCCCAATTGTTTTTTCACCAAAGTTATATTTTTTATACATCAAGGGGTCTTAAAATTCCAAATCAAATAGCGAAATGATCCTTCGTAGGATCTTCTTAAAACAATTCCATATAGCTTAGTAGAATCCCCCCCCAAACATCACAATAAGAATATGCACTGAATAAACGCCTTCTGAAAATATTATTGATATATATTGATTACATCAAAAAAAGACCCAACTTTTAGTCCATAGATTTTCCGGTTCACGTGGCATGCATTAAATGTGTGGCTTTATTGTGGCTTTCTTTTACAAACTTACTATGAATTAACAGACTCAACAACAACAAAAAACACCATATTAAGGTATGAGATGTTCATTGTATGACAAGAAAAAACTAACAGGTCTAGTTCACCCCAGCATAGTCTGGCCATCCACAATTCACTAGCGGGAACATGGCGGCTCTCAACACCAGACAGCAGAAAGAGCTTGAAGTTACTATCCAAGAGATTGTTTGTGAGGAGATTACCTCTGCCCTCGACTTGCAATTAAAACCGTTAAATGAATCCCTCGCATTGCTCACTTCTAAAAGAGGAGACCTAAACTGAAGTGGAAATGTCTCTCGCTGTATAATTGGACGAATCCACAGATTTGAAGTCAAACTGTGAATTGTTTGCCTTGCTGACCCTGGGTCAGAGCCAGTGGGGAAAAAATGGCTTGTTATTTATTGTCATATAATGAACACCTTAATGTTTAAAAAAAAAAATGTAATCTGTTAATTCGTAGTAATGACAGAGAGAATGGCGCTGGAGGAGATTGCTGCCGTTTTACGGGCTCCTAACCAATTGTGCTATTGTGTGTGTTTTTTCGCGTTGTTTGTAACTTATTTTGTACATAATGTTTCTGCCACTGCCTCTTAAGGCCGAAAAGAGCTTCTGGATATCAGGACAGTGATTACTCACCTTGTACTGGACAAAGATGTTTTCTTTAACGAGTCAGACGTGAAGGATTTACTTCAGACACCCGACAAGGTCCAAAATCCACGTAATTTGCATGAAGAAGAGATGGAGATATTGGGGACGTAGGTCGGGGTGCCTTGTAGGGATCGGACGGCGAGTGAGTAATCCGCCTCTACCATCAGTCATATTAGCCAACGTGCAATCATTGGATAATAAAATGTATGAGTTCCGATCAAGACTATCCTACCAATGGGACATTAAAAACTGTAATATCTTATGTTTCACAGAGCCGTGGCTGAATGACAACATGGAAAAAAACAGCTGGCTGGGTTTTCGGTCCATCAGCAAGATAGAACAGCTGCCTGCCTCTATTTGTAAATAACAACCGGTGCACAAAGTCTAATATTAAGAAGTCTGGAGGTTTTGGTCAGTATAACAGAGTATACTGAGTATAACACAATAAGCTGTAGACCACACTATTTACCAAGAGAGTTTTCATCTATATTTTTTCAAGCTGTCTATTTACCACCACAAACCAATGATGGCACTAAGACGGCACTCAATGAGCTGTATAAGGCCATAAGCAAACAAGAAAATGTTGGTCTAGAGGAGACGCTCCTAGTGGCCAGGGACTTAAAATTAAATCAGTTTTACTTCATTTCTACCAGCATGTTACATGTGCAACCAGAGGAAGAAAAAATCAAGACCACCTTTACTCCACACACAGAGACACGTACAAAGCTGTCTCTCGCCCTCCATTTGGTAAATCTGACCATAACTCTATTCTCCTGATTCCTGATTACAAGTAAAAACTAAAGCAGGTAGTACCAGTGACTCACACAATAAGGAAGTGGTCAGATGACGCAAATGATAAGATACAGGACTGTTTTGCTAGCACAGACTGGAATATATTCCAGGATTCTTCCGGTGGCATTGAGGAGTACACCACATCGGACACTGGCTTCATCAATATGTGCATCGATGAGGTCATCCTCACAGTGACCGTACATACATACCCCAACCAGAAGCCATGGATAACAGGCAACATCTGCACTGAGCTAAAGGGTAGAGCTACCGCTTTCAAGTAGCGGGACTCTAACCAGGACACTTAGAAGGAATTCTGCTTTGCCCTCTGACGAACCATCAAACAGGCAAAGTGTCAATACAGGACTAAGATTGAATACACCGGCTCCAATGCTCATCAGATGTGGCTGGGCTTGCAAACTATTACGGACTACTTATTTTTATTTTATTTTACCATTATTTTACCAGGTAAGTTGACTGAGAAAACATTCTCATTTACAGCAACAACCAGGGGAATAATTACAGGGGAGAGGAGGGGGATGAATGAGACAATTGTAAGCTATAAAGGGAAGCATAGCTGCGAGCTGCCCAGTGACATGAGCCTATAAGACGAGCTAAATCACTTCTATGCTCACTTTGAGGCAAGCAACACTGAAGCATGCATGGGAGCATCAGCTGTTCCAGACGACTGTGTGATCAGGCTCTCTGTAGCCGATGGATTACCAGGTAATCCGGCCAGACGAATTACCTGGACGTGTTCTCCGAGCATGCGCTGACCAACTGGCAAGTGTCTTCACTGACATTTTCAACCTGTCAACTGACATTTTCAACCATTTTCCATGAGCGAGTCTGTTATAACAACATGTTTCAAGCAGACCACCATGGTCCCTGTGCCCAAGAACACCAACGTTACCTGCCTAATTGACTACCAACCTGAAGCTCTCACGTCTGCAGCCATGAAGTGCTTTTAAAGGCTGGTCATTGCTCACATCAACACCTTTATCCCAGGAACCCTAGACCCACGTCAATTTACATACCGCCCCAACAGAGCCACAAATGATGCAATGTCTATTGCACTCCACACTGCGCTTTCCCATTTTCTTGGGGTCATTGTCTATTTGGAAGACCCATTTGCGACCAAGCTTTAACTTCCTGACTGATGTCATGAGATGTTGCTTCAATATGTCCATGTCATTTTCCTTCCCTCATGATGCCATCTATTTTGTAAAGTGCACCACTTCCTCCTGCAGCAAAGCACCTCCACAACATGATGCTGCCACCCCTGTGCTTCACGGTTGGGATGGTGTTCTTCGGCTTGCAATCCTCCCCCTTTTTCCTCCAAACTTAACAATGGTAATTATGGCCAAACAGTTCTATCTTTGTTTCATCAGACCAAAAGTACGATCTTTGTCCCCATGTGCAGCTGCAAATAGTAGCCTGGCTTTTCTATGGCGATTTTGGAGCAGTGGCTTCTTCCTTGCTGAGCAGCCTTTCAGGTTATGTCGATATAGGACTCGTTTTACTGTGGATATAGATATTTTTGTACCTGTTTCCTCCAGCATCTTCATAAGGTCCTTCACTGTTATTCTGGGATTGATTTGCACTTTTCCCACCAAAGTACATTCATCTCTAGGAGACGGAACGCGTCTCCTTGTTGAGCGGTATGACGGCTGCGTGGTCCCATGGTGTTTATACTTGCGTACTATTGTTTGTACAGATGAACGTGATACCTTCAGGCATTTGGAAATTGCTCCCAAGGATGAACCAGACTTGTGGAGCTCTACAAAAATATTTCTGAGGTCTTGGCTGATTTCTTTAGATTTTTCCATGAAAAGAGGCACTGCGTTTGAAGGTAGAAAAACAATAAACTTGTGGAGTGATTGACAAACAAGTTTTAATGACTCCAACCTAAGTGAATGTAAACTTCCGACTTCAACTGTACAGATGATATGAGTAATATAAGATATGTAAACATTATTAAAGTGACATTTATTTAAATTGGCATTCTATAAAGTGACTGTGATCCATTTTTTAGTGGCCAGTGATTGGGTCTCTATGTGGGCAGCATCATCTCTGAGTTAGTGATTGCTGTTTAGCAGTCTGATGGCTTTGAGATAGAAGCTGTTTTTCAGTCTCTCCGTCCCAGCTTTGATGCACCTGTACTGACCTCGCCATCTGGATGATAGCGGTGTGAACAGGCACTGGCTCGGGTGGTTGTTGTCCTTGATGATCTTTTTGGCTTTCCTGTTACATCAGGTGCTGTAGGTGTTATGGAGGGCAGGTAGCTTGCCCCCAGTGATGTGTTGTGCAGACCGCACCACCCTCTGGAAAGCTTTGCGGTTGAGGCCGGTGCAGTTGCCTTACCAGGCTGTGATACAGCCCGACAGGATGCTTTCGATTGTGCACATGTAAAGGTTTGTCAGGGTTTTGAGTGAATCTGCAAATTTCTTCAGCCTCCTGAGGTTGAAGAGACGCTGTTGCGCCTTCTTCACCACACTCTGTGTGGTTGGACCATTGCAGCTTGTCTGTGAAGTGTACGCCAAGGAACATAACACTTTCCACCTTCTCCACTGCTGTCCTTTCGATGTAAATGTAGGGAAAATGGCACGCATGGCTTACAGAAACAGTCGCTTTCAAACTAGGGATTTTGTGGCTAATTGAGGTAAAACAGTAATTCTTCTCATGTGCATGTATGAACTACACATTGACACATCCAGACCAAAAAGGTAGGTTTAAAAAAGACTTACTAGTCTCCAAAGTACCAGAGAATGTCTTTAAAAGAAACATAGGCTACATGGGTCTATATAGGCTATTTCAATCATATTGAAATTAATTTCATGTTCAATCCATTGAGTTATATTTTGCGACTAGGCTTCTATCTGTCATTTTTGCCTTATTGTGGTTCATGATGTGTGACAACATGTGTGCAATGATGTGCCCAATCTTTGATTTAGTGCATTATTATTGGGTAAGCATAATAAGCCGACCCAATAGCCTATTTGCAGCCATAGGTAGTAATATTTCTCTCGGAGCTGATCTGTCGTCAGTATTGTGGAAAAATTCTAATGTTAAGGTAAGATTTGAATGGAGAAAGCTGATCTGAGAGCAGCACTGCTTTTTTTTCAACCCTATCCATATCGACATATGGTCAAATTACTCACTTAGGGAACATTCTCTCTACATGATCATTTGGGAAACACTTAAAAAGTTGGCTCTTAAATAACGATGCATCTGGTGCGATCATTGTAATGTATAAGTTACATCGCAACTGGGAAACAAGACCTCGATCATCAGACTGGAAGCGTCACTTAGGGGAGAGGCTTTCAGATAGTTATTTTGGCCACTTGTGAGAGTAAACATCCTTCTTGTTAATCTGTTCTGTTGAATTGTTATCACATGTTAATCATCTTGAGCCAATTTCCACATCCCTGCGAGAAATGTAATTAGCATTGTATATTTGTTTGATAAAAATATTCCTGTTAGATACAGCTAGATACAGTGGGGCAAAAAAGTATTTACAGTGCCTTGCGAAACCTTTTGCCACATTTCAGGCCTCAAACATAAAGATGTAAAACTGTATTTTTTTGTGAAGAATCAACAACAAGTGGGACACAATCATGAAGTGGAACGACATTTATTGGATATTTCAAACTATTTTAACAAATTCAAAAACTGAAAAATTGGGCGTGCAAAATTATTCAGCCCCCTTAAGTTAATACTTTGTAGCGCCACCTTTTGCTGCGATTACAGCTGTAAGTCGCTTGGGGTATGTCTCTATCAGTTTTGCACATCGAGAGACTGACGTTTTTTCCCATTCCTCCTTGCAAAACAGCTCGAGCTCAGTGAGGTTGGATGGAGAGCATTTGTGAACAGCAGTTTTCAGTTCTTTCCACAGGTTCTCGATTGGATTCAGGTCTGGACTTTGACTTGGCCATTCTAACACCTGGATATGTTTATTTTTGAACCATTCCATTGTAGATTTTGCTTTATGTTTTGGATCATTGTCTTGTTGGAAGACAAATCTCTGTCCCAGTCTCAGGTCTTTTGCAGACTCCATCAGGTTTTCTTCCAGAATGGTCCTGTATTTGGCTCCATCCATCTTCCCATCAATTTTAACCATCTTCCCTGTCCCTGCTGAAGAAAAGCAGGCCCAAACCATGATGCTGCCACCACCATGTTTGACAGTGGAGATGGTGTGTTCAGGGTGATGAGCTGTGTTGCTTTTACGCCAAACATAACGTTTTGCATTGTTGCCAAAAAGTTCAATTTTGGTTTCATCTGACCAGAGCACCTTCTTCCACATGTTTGGTGTGTCTCCCAGGTGGCTTGTGGCAAACTTTAAACAACACTTTTTATGGATATCTTTAAGAAATGGCTTTCTTCTTGCCACTCTTCCATAAAGGCCAGATTTGTGCAATATACGACTGATTGTTGTCCTATGGACAGAGTCTCCCACCTCAGCTGTAGATCTCTGCAGTTCATCCAGAGTGATCATGGGCCTCTTGGCTGCATCTCTGATCAGTCTTCTCCTTGTATGAGCTGAAAGTTTAGAGGGACGGCCAGGTCTTGGTAGATTTGCAGTGGTCTGATACTCCTTCCATTTCAATATTATCGCTTGCACAGTGCTCCTTGGGATGTTTAAAGCTTGAGAAATCTTTTTGTATCCAAATCCGGCTTTAAACTTCTTCACAACAGTATCTCGGACCTGCCTGGTGTGTGCCTTGTTCTTCATGATGCTCTCTGCGCTTTTAACGGACCTCTGAGACTATCACAGTGCAGGTGCATTTATACGGAGACTTGATTACACACAGGTGGATTGTATTTATCATCATTAGTCATTTAGGTCAACATTGGATCATTCAGAGATCCTCACTGAACTTCTGGAGAGAGTTTGCTGCACTGAAAGTAAAGGGGCTGAATAATTTTGCACGCCCAATTTTTCAGTTTTTGATTTGTTAAAAAAGTTTGAAATATCCAATAAATGTCGTTCCACTTCATGATTGTGTCCCACTTGTTGTTGATTCTTCACAAAAAAATACAGTTTTATATCTTTATGTTTGAAGCCTGAAATGTGGCAAAAGGTCGCAAAGTTCAAGGGGGCCGAATACTTTCGCAAGGCACTGTAGTCAGCCACCAATTGTGCAAGTTCTCCCACTTAAAAAGATGAGAGAAGCCTGTAATTTTCATCATAGGTAAACTTCAACTATGACAGACAAAATTAGAAAAAAAATCCAGAAAATCACATTGTAGGATTTTTTATGAATTTGCAAATTATGATGGAAAATAAGTATTTGGTAACCTACAAACAAGCAAGATTTCTGTCTCTCACAGACCTGTAACTTCTTCTTTAAGAGGCTCCTCTGTCCTCCACTCGTTACCTGTATTAATGGCACCTGTTTGAACTTGTTATCAGTATAAAAGACACCTGTCCACAACCTCAAACAGTCACACTCCAAACTCCACTATGGCCAAGACCAAAGAGCTATCAAAGGACACCAGAAACAAAATTGTAGACCTGCACCAGGCTGGGAAGACTGAATCTGCAATAGGTAAGCAGCTTGGTTTGAAGAAATCAACTGTGGGAGCAATTATTTGGAAATGGAAGACATACAAGACCACTGATGATCTCCCTTGATCTGGGGCTCCACGCAAGATCTCACCCCGTGGGGTCAAAATGATCACAAGAACGGTGAGCAAAATCCCAGAACCACACGGGGGGACCTAGTGAATGACGTGCAGAGAGCTGGGACCAAAGTAACAAAGCCTACCATCAGTAACACACTATGCCGCCAGGGACTCAAATCCTGCAGTGCCAGACGTGTCCCCCTGCTTAAGCCAGTACATGTCCAGGCCTGTCTGAAGTTTGCTAGAGAGCATTTGGACGATCCAGAAGAAGATTGGGAGAATGTCATATGGTCAGATGAAACCAAAATGTAACTTTTTGGTAAAAACTCAACTCGTTGTGTTTGGAGGACAAAGAATGCTGAGTTGCATCCAAAGAACACCATACCTACTGTGAAGCATGGGGGTGGAAACATCATGCTTTTGGGGCTGTTTTTCTGCAAAGGGACCAGGACGACTGATCCGTGTAAAGGAAAGAATGAATGGAGCCATGTATCATGAGCTTTTGAGTGAAAACCTCCTTCCATCATCAAGGGCATTGAAGATGAAACGTGGCTGGGTCTTTCAGCATGACAATGATCCCAAACACACCGCCCGGGCAACGAAGGAGTGGCTTCGTAAGAAGCATTTCAAGGTCCTGGAGTGGCCTAGCCAGTCTCCAGATCTCAACCCCATAGAAAATCTTTGGAGGGAGTTGAAAGTCCGTGTTGCCCAGCAACAGCCCCAAAACATCACTGCTCTAGAGGAGATCTGCATGGAGGAATGGGCCAAAATACCAGCAACAGTGTGTGAAAACCTTTTGAAGACTTACAGAAAACGTTTGACCTCTGTCATTGCCAACAAAGGGTATATAACAAAGTATTGAGATAAACTTTTGTTATTGACCAAATACATATTTTCCACCATAATTTGCAAATAAATTCATAAAAAATCCTACAATGTCATTTTCTGGAAAAAAAATGCTCATTTTGTCTGTCATAGTTGAAGTGTACCTATGATGAAAATTACAGGCCTCTCTCATCTTTTTAAGTGGGAGAACTTACACAATTGGTGGCTGACTAAATACTTTTTTGCCCCACTGTACAGTATATGTTTTTTCCAGGGTCTGCGTCTCAATCCACCACATTCACTGATATCGGCCTTCCGCAACTATCGGTGTCTGTCAGTCCATTAGGCATCCCAAAAATCAGTCTTCTCACAAAAAATGTCTATAGCATCCATATGGTTTGATCTATGAACTGTTATAACCCAATAATGGAACACGTACAGTACCAGTCAAAAGTATGGACACAGGTACTCATTCAAGGGTTTTTCTTTATTTTTTATATTTTCTGCATTGTAGAATAATACTGGAGACATCAAAACTATGAAATCGCACATATGAAATCATGTAGTAACCAAAAAACTTTTTAACAAATCAAAATATAGTTAATATTTGAGATCCCTCAAAGTAGCCACCCTTGGCCATGATGACAGCTTTGCACACTCTTGGCATTTTCTCAACCCGCTTCACCTGAAATGCTTTTCCAAAAGTATTATAGTCCTTACACAGCCTGGAGGTGTGTTGGGTCGTTGTCCTGTTGAAAAACAAATGATAGTGCCAGTAAGCGCAAACCAGATGGGATGATGTGGTAGCCATGCTGGTTAAGTGTGCCTTGAATTCTAAATAAATCACAGACAGTGTCACCAACAATGCACCCCCACACCATCACACCTCCTCCTCCATGCTTCATGGTGGGAACCACACATACGGAGATCATCCGTTCACCTACTCTGCGTCTCACAAAGACACAGCGGCTGGAACCGAAAATCTCAAATTTAGACTCATCAGACCAAAGGATAGATATCCACCGGTTTAATGTCCATTGCTTGTGTTTCATGGCCCAAGCAAGTCTCTTCTTATTATTGGTGTCCTTTAGTAGTGGTTTCTTTGCAGCAATTCACACAGTCTCCTCTGAACAGTTGATGTTGAGATGTGTCTGTTACTTGAACTCTGTGAAGCATTTATTTGGGCTGCAATTTCTGAGGCTGGTAACTCTAATGAGCTTATCCTCTGCTGCAGAGGTAATTCTGAGTCTTTCATTAGTGTGGCAGTCCTCATGAGAGCCAGTTTCATCATAGTGCTTGATGGCTTTTGCGACTGTTCTTGAAATTTTCCACATTGACTGACCTTCATGTCTTAAAGTAATGATGGACTGTTGTTTCTCTTTGCTTATTTGAGCTGTTCTTGCCAAATTGGTATATCTTTTGTATACCACCTCTACCTTGTCACAACAGAACTGATTGTTTCAAAGCAAATTAATTTTTAACAAGGCACGCCTCTTAATTGAAATGCATTCCAGGTAACTACCTCATGAAGCTGGTTGAGAGAAAGCCAAGTGTGCAAAACTGTCATCAAGGCAAAGGGTGGCTACTTTGAAGAACTTCAAATATAACATGTTTTTATTTGTTTAACACTTTTTTGATTACTACATGATTCCATATGTGTTATTTCATAGTTTTGATGTCTTTGTTATTATTCTACAATGTAGAAAATAGTACAAATAAAGAAAAACCTTTGAATGAGTAGGTGTGTCCAAATGTTTGACTGGTACTGTATATGTCAGAAGTTTTTCTCTACGACCCCGACAAGCGTCAAGGGACTCATCTGAATTCAGTAACGCTGATCGGCCAACTTCCATCTGTAGTGTTCAAACGGTTTGGGCTACACATATGATCCCTCTATGGAAAGACTCTAGAGCAGGGGTAGTCGACTCTTACCATATAAAATCTGGAGCCCGCTGGTTTTCTGTTCTACCTGATAATTAATTGCACCCATCTAGTGACCCAGATTTAAATCAGTTCCTCATTAGAAGGGAACACTGAAAATATGCAGTGGAACTGAGGTCCAGACTATATTTGTAGCTTTAATGAGACAACTGTAGTTCCTTATGAGCCTATGCAAATCCCAAATTTGGAATGCTTACCACATTACTACAATACGTAAATACTAATGTTACTAATATTATATTAAAACATGTAATGTGCAAACCTATTTATTGCACATTTATATTTGCATTGTAGCAACTTATCAGCAAAAAATGAACTATCTGAAAGCCACACTCGCAATAAGCCACATCTCCTGAAAATAACCCACATTAAAAAAGACACAGCTGTTGGTTCAACCCAGCATGAACGTGAATATAACCTAATTGATGGTTAAATTACAACACAACATGTTCGGTTATTCACCCAACCCAACTGGCTTGGTCAAAATAACCCAGTGCGTTTTCAGTCCAATATTTACCCAGTGCTGGGTTACCAAATAACCCAAAAGTGTAGTAACTGTTACAGCTTACATTTACAAATTCACTTACCCAACCTTGCACATACTACGTGCACACACATACAGTACGCATGCATGCAACAACACAAACAAACAAACAAACACACATACAAGCAGTCATGTATTCAAATACACACACGACCACAAAAGGGCACACACACACACACGCACACACACACACACACACACACACACACACACACACACACACACACACACACACACACAAACACACACACACACACACACACACAAGCAGTTACGTATACAAATTCACACACATGCACACACAAACAAGTTGTAAGGATTAAGTAGAACCAGATTTTGTATTGCAGAGCCGTGAACAGGGATGGGCGGGTGGCACCCCACCCTTTCCTGACAACATGATCAATTAGTAACCATGGTAACCCGGCAGCACACGCTCCCACATGGGTCAAATTGTTTCCCACATCAACGTAACTGTTAATAGCGCCATGGCGACAACAACATAAAAATAGAATAGATATAGATGCTCTGTCCGTCACCTTCACCCAGAAATAAGGCAAATCGCTTTGACTAACTCCTTAAAAAAAACTGAAAAAAGTGTAAAGAATCCAAGGGGAGAGACCAGTCTATTTTTGGATTTATGAAGAACATCACAATTTATTTGCAATGCAATTTTTTTCTGTATAATATCTTACGCAATTTGTTTTTCCAATGGCAGTGGGATAAACAGCAGAGAGAGAGAGAGAGAGAGAGAGAGAGAGAGAGAGAGAGAGAGAGAGAGAGAGAGAGAGAGAGAGAGAGAGAGAGAGAGAGTCATAATCCCTGTCCCAAATGACATTCTATTGTATTTCAGTTCTGTGTGCTCTGGTCAAAGTAGTGTACTGTATATAGAATAGGGTGCCATTTGGGATTCTAGCATACAGTATGGGTATATACCTCTATTCAACAGGCATTTAATCTATATTGCCTGTCAGCAAACACACCTGAACACTACCCCTCAGAGGAAGAGATCCCAATCATGGCTGCCTTTACATTATCATTTTGGCTATAGAATGATCTGAAACTGTAACCTTCACATGCAGTAACACATAATGGCTCGTACTTACTCCTCTTTCACCCCAGCTGCCAAACGAACCCTGATTCAGATGACCATCCTGCCTATGCTAGATTATCGAGACGTAATTTATAGATCGGCAGGTCAGGGTGCTCTCGAGCGGCAAGATGTTCTTTACCATTCGGCTATCAGATTTGCCACCAATGCTCCTTATAGGACACATCACTGCACTCTATACTCTTTGTATACCTGTCACAAGAGCCACTGGTTGATGCTTATTTATAAAACCCTCTTAGGCCTCACTCCCCCCATAAGAGATTTCCACTGCAGCTGCAGCTAGCGACTGGAATGAGCTGCAACAAACACTCAAACTGGACAGTTTTATCTTAATCTTTTCATTCAAAGACACTCATACTGACAGTTGTAGCTGCACTGAATGATGTTTTGTTGTCTCTACCTTCTTGCCCTTTCTGCTGTTCTCTGTGCCCAATAATGTTTGTACCCTGTTTTGTGCTGCTACCATGTTGTGCTGCTGCCATGTTATGTTGCTACCATGTTGTTGTCATGTGTTGCTGCCATGCTATGTTGTTGTCTTAGGTCTCTCTTTATGTAGTGTTGTGTTGTCTCTCTTGTCGTGATGTGTGTACTATATTTTTATTGAATTTATTTGTATATTTAATCCCAGCCCCCGTCCCCGCAGGAGGTTCTTTTGCCTTTTGGTAGGCCATCATTGTAAATAACAATTTGTTCTTAACTGACTTGCCTAGTTATATAAAGGTACAATATATATATAATATATACACTGCTCAAAAAAATAAAGGGAGCACTTAAACAACACAATGTAACTCCAAGTCAATCACACTTCTGTGAAATCAAACTGTCCACTTAGGAAGCAACACTGATTGACAATCAATTTCACATGCTGTTGTGCAAATGGAATAGGCAACAGGTGGGATTATAGGCAATCAGCAAGACACCCCCAATAAAGGAGTGGTTCTGCAGGTGGTGACCACAGACCACTTCTCAGTTCCTATGCTTCCTGGCTGATGTTTTGGTCACTTTTGAATGCTGGCAGTGCTTTCACTCTAGTGGTAGCATGAGACGGAGTCTACAACCCACACAAGTGTCTCAGGTAGTGCAGCTCATCCAGGATGGCACATCAATGCGAGCTGTGGCAAGAAGGTTTGCTGTGTCTGTCAGCGTAGTGTCCAGAGCATGGAGGCGCTACCAGGAGACAGGCCAGTACATCAGGAGACGTGAAGGAGGCCGTAGGAGGGCAACAACCCAGCAGCAGGACCGCTACCGCCGCCTTTGTGCAAGGAGGAGCAGGAGGAGCACTGCCAGAGCCCTGCAAAATGACCTCCAGCAGGCCACAAATGTGCATGTGTCTGCTCAAACGATCAGAAACAGACTCTATGAGGGTGGTATGAGGGCCCGACGTCCACAGGTGGGACACAACACCGTGCAGGACGTTTGGCATTTGCCAGAGAACACCAAGATTGGCAAATTCGCCACTGGCGCCCTGTGCTCTTCACAGATGAAAGCAGGTTCACACTGAGCACATGTGACAGACGTGACAGAGTCTGGAGACGCCGTGGAGAACGTTCTTCTGCCTGCAACATCCTCCAGCATGACCGGTTTGGCGGTGGGTCAGTCATGGTGTGGGGTGGCATTTCTTTGGGGGGCCGCACAGCCCTCCATGTGCTCGCCAGAGGTAGCCTGATTGCCATTAGGTCCCGAGATGAGATCCTCAGACCCCTTGTGAGACCATATGCTGGTGCGGTTGGCCCTGGGTTCCTCCTAATGCAAGACAATGCTAGACCTCATGTGGCTGGAGTGTGTCAGCAGTTCCTGCAAGAGGAAGGCTATGGACTGGCCTGACCGTTCCCCAGACCTGAATCCAATTGAGCACATCTGGGACATCATGTCTCGCTCCATCCACCAACGCCACATTGCACCACAGACTGTCCAGGAGTTGGCGGATGCTTTAGTCCAGGTCTGGGAGGAGATCCCTCAGGAGACCATCCGCCATCTCATCAGGAGCATGCCCAGGCGTTGTAGGGAGGTCATACAGGCACGTGGAGGCCACACACACTACTGAGCCTCATTTTGACTTGTTTTAAGGACATTACATCAAAGTTGGATCAGCCTGTAGTGTGGTTTTCCACTTTAATTCTGAGTGTGACTCCAAATCCAGACCTCCGTGGGTTGATACATTTGATTTCCATTGATAATTTTTGTGTGATTTTGTTGTCAGCACATTAAACTATGGAAAGAAAAAAGTATTTAATGAGAATATTTCATTCATTCAGATCTAGGATGTGTTATTTTAGTGTTCCCTTTATTTTTTTGAGCAGTGTATATATATATATAAAAGACAGGCTGCCCAATTCTGATCTTATTCTCACTTATTGGTCTTTTGGCCAATGACATCAGATCTTTTCACATCAGATCTTTTTCAGAGCTGATCTGATTGGTCAAAAGTATCAGAATTGGGCTGCCTGTTTAAATGCAGCCAATGCTTCCCTGATGGTATCCTATTTCCCAAATAGTGTACTACTTTTGACCAGAGTAAAGCACTTTATATGGAATAAGGGACCCATTTGGGACCCATTTCCAGTCACACCTTAACACTTTACCCATCTCAACCATGATAAACATAGAGCACAACAGGAAGATAGAGACAGGTATGGTGGCCTAGAGGCTGTTCTAGGGTCAGTTTGGGCCATAATTGTTATGGTCATGGACAATGGGCTATAGCTAGCAGTCAACAGACAAACCCACTGTCTCCCTGCTCTGAGTTTGTTACATTATGACTAATGTTATGACTAATTTGTATTCCAAATGACACCCTATTCCCTAGATAGTGCAGTACTTTTGACCAAGGTGCACTGTATAGGGAATAGGGTGCCATTTGGGATCCATCCTTGTATTTTATTTCACCTTTTTTTAACTAGGCAAATATACCCTTTTCCTCATGATAATGCAAGGTGGAGAAAGTATTGGTTCACATGGATGTGATATGTGTGCCAAGTCTATATTAGTATGTGTGCGTCAGCTACTATAAGGCCCCTAAGCCTTCTGCATGGGTTCCCACCCTCCCTGGTTCCTACCGCCTTGTTCTGCTGCTAATAACCGTGCGCACCCGTCGTCCCTCCCCGGTTCACACCGCATCATTAAGAATAACTTTTTATGCCACAATAACTACCGCCCTGTAGCACTCACATCTGTGAAGTGCTTTGAAAGGCTGGTTATGGCACACATCAACTCCATCATTCTAGACACCCTAGACGAGGGGTCTCCAACCTTTTCTTACATGACAGCTACTTTTAAAAATGAAACATGTCACAAGCTACTAATCTTTTCCTAGCTATCGAATAGGCACATTCTTCTCTTCTCCGTTCACCTGCAACTCTTCTCCAGGTACAAGATAATGTAGTGCACTGTGTCTTCTGTCAATATACCTGTTAAAATAATGGTTCATAAAAACTCTAAGGGGGCCCTATAAAATCTGGGATTTTTCTCCCCAGATTATGTTTTATATTTACCTAAATTACGAATCAAATCACATTTTATTGGTCACATACACGTGTTTAGCAGATGTTATTTCGTGTGTAGCGAAATGCTTGTGTTTCTAGCTCCGATAGCGCAGTAATATCTAACAAGTAATATCTAATAACATATACCCAATACACACAACCATAAGTAAAGGAATGGAGTTAAGAATATCTAAATATATGGACGAGCAATGTCAGAGCGGCATAGACTAAGATACAGTAGAATATAGTAGAATACAGTATATACATATGAGATGAGTAATGCAAAATATGTAAACATTATTAAAGTGGCCAGTGATTTTAAGTCTATGCATATAGGCAGCAGCCTCTAATGTGCTAGTGATCAACTGCTAGTGATGGGCATTCCGAGTCTTTTCTGTGAGTGGGGTCTTCATTCAGTAATGCTTAGAAATTGAACTAAAATCTAATTTAAAGCCTAAGTCAAATGTGAGTTCAAATACATTTTAACCTGACCAAAATATTAGATGGCCTGCAAAAAGAATAATGACAAAATGTAACACACTGAAAAAATGTTGCATGGACCAGAATGAGGCTCTCTCCTCACTATATTGTTCCTGCAGTGAGAAATTACCATCTTCAGAGAATGTTTTTATAAATTATCTGCAGATAATTTATGTCTGGAGCTAAAAAAGCAGTAGTAACAATATAAAAATGTTCAACCACTCCACACATTTCTTGTTGTGTGGAGTATGTGAACTACAGTTTTGATAAGTCGGTTAGGACATCTACTTTGTGCATGACACAAGTCATTTTTCCAACAATCATTTACAGACAGATTATTTCACTTATAATTCACTGTATCACAATTCCAGTGGATCAGAAGTTTACATACACTAAGTTGAATGTGCCATTAAACAGCTTGGAAAATGCCAGATAATGATGTCATGGCTTTAGAAGCTTCTGATTTACATACTTTACATACAGTGCCTTGCGAAAGTATTCGGCCCCCTTGAACTTCGTGACCTTTTGACACATTTCAGGCTTCAAACATAAAGATATAAAACTGTATTTTTTTGTGAAGAATCAACAACAAGTGGGACACAATCATGAAGTGGAACGACATTTATTGGATATTTCAAACTTTTTTAACAAATCAAAAACTGAATAATTGGGCGTGCAAAATTATTCAGCCCCCTTAAGTTAATACTTTGTAGCGCCACCTTTTGCTGCGATTACAGCTGTAAGTCGCTTGGGGTATGTCTCTATCAGTTTTGCACATCGAGAGACTGAAATGTTTTCCCATTCCTCCTTGCAAAACAGCTCGAGCTCAGTGAGGTTGGATGGAGAGCATTTGTGAACAGCAGTTTTCAGTTCTTTCCACAGATTCTCGATTGGATTCAGGTCTGGACTTTAACTTGGCCATTCTAACACCTGGATATGTTTATTTTTGAACCATTCCATTGTAGATTTTGCTTTATGTTTTGGATCATTGTCTTGTTGGAAGACAAATCTCCGTCCCAGTCTCAGGTCTTTTGCAGACTCCATCAGGTTTTCTTCCAGAATGGTCCTGTATTTGGCTCCATCCATCTTCCCATCAATTTTAACCATCTTCCCTGTCCCTGCTGAAGAAAAGCAGGCCCAAACCATGATGCTGCCACCACCATGTTTGACAGTGGGGATGGTGTGTTCAGGGTGATGAGCTGTGTTGCTTTTACGCCAAACATAACGTTTTGCATTGTTGCCAAAAAGTTACATTTTGGTTTCACCTGACCAGAGCACCTTCTTCCACATGTTTGGTGTGTCTCCCAGGTGGCTTGTGGCAAACTTTAAACAACACTTTTTATGGATATCTTTAAGAAATGGCTTTCTTCTTGTCACTCTCCCATAAAGGCCAGATTTGTGCAATATACGACTGATTGTTGTCCTATGGACAGAGTCTCCCACCTCAGCTGTAGATCTCTGCAGTTCATCCAGAGTGATCATGGGCCTCTTGGCTGCATCTCTGATCAGTCTTCTCCTTGTATGAGCTGAAAGTTTAGAGGGACGGCCAGGTCTTGGTAGATTTGCAGTGGTCTGATACTCCTTCCATTTCAATATTATCGCTTGCACAGTGCTCCTTGGGATGTTTAAAGCTTGGGAAATCTTTTTGTATCCAAATCCGGCTTTAAACTTCTTCACAACAGTATCTCGGACCTGCCTGGTGTGTTCCTTGTTCTTCATGATGCTCTCTGCGCTTTTAACGGACCTCTGAGACTATCACAGTGCAGGTGCATTTATACGGAGACTTGATTACACACAGGTGGATTGTATTTATCATCATTAGTCATTTAGGTCAACATTGGATCATTCAGAGATCCTCACTGAACTTCTGGAGAGAGTTTGCTGCACTGAAAGTAAAGGGGCTGAATCATTTTGCACGCCCAATTTTTCAGTTTTTGATTTGTTAAAAAAGTTTGAAATATCCAATAAATGTCGTTCCACTTCACGATTGTGTCCCACTTGTTGTTGATTCTTCACAAAAAAATACAGTTTTATATCTTTATGTTTGAAGCCTGAAATGTGGCAAAAGGTCGCAAAGTTCAAGGGGGCCGAATACTTTCGCAAGGCACTGTACTTTACATACTATGAGTCAATTGGATGGATTTCAAGGCCTACCTTCAAGCTCAGCGCGTCTTTGCTTGACATCATGGGAAAATCAAAAGAAATCAGCCAAGACCTCAGAAAAACAATTGTAGACCTCCACAAGTCTGGTTCATCTTTGGGAGCAATTTCCGAATCTTGAAGGTACCACGTTCATCTGTGCAAACAATAGTACGCAAGTATAAACACCATGGGACCACGCAGCCGTCATACTGCTCAGGAAGGATACGCGTTCTCTCTCCTAGAGATAAACGTAATTTCTTGCGAAAAGTGCAAATCAATCCCAGAACAATAGAAAAGGACCTTATGAAGATGCTGGAGGAAACAGGTACAACAATATCTATATCCACAGTAAAACAAGTCCTATATCGACATAACCTGAAAGGCAACTCAGCAAGGAAGAAGCCACTGCTCCAAAACCGCCATAGAAAAGCCAGACTACGGGTTGCAACTGCACATGTGGACAAATATCGTATTTTTTGGAAAAATGACCTCTGGTCTGATGAAACAAAAATATACATTTTTGGCCATAATGACCATCGTTATGTTTGGAGGAAAAATGGGGAGGCTTGCAAGCCGAAGAACACCATCCCAACCGTGAGGCATGGGGGTGGCAGCATCATGTTGTGGGGGTGCTTTGCTGCAGGAGGGACTGGTGCACTTCACAAAATAGATGGCATTGAAGGAAGGAAAATGATGTGGATTTATTGAAGCAACATCTCAAGACATCAATCAGGAAGTTAAAGCTTGGTCACAAATGGGTCTTCCAAATGGACAATGACCCCAAGGATACTTCCAAAGTTGTGCAAAATGGCTTAAGGACAACAAAGTCAATGTATTGGAGTGGCCATCACAAAGCCCTGACCTCAATCCCATAGAATGTGTGGGCAGAACTGAAAAAGCATGAGCAAGCAAGGAGGCCTATAAACCTGACCCAGTTACACCAGCCTTGTCAGGAGAAATGGGGCAAAATTCACCCAACTTATTGTGTGAAGCTTGTGGAAGGCTACCCAACGTGTTTGACCCAAGTTAAACAATTTAAAGGCAATGCTAACAAATACCAATTGAGTGTATGTAAACTTCTGACCCACTGGGAATGTGATGAAAGAAATAAAAGCTGAAATAAATCATTCTCTCTACTATTATTCTGACATTTCATATTATATTATTTCTTTACATTTCATATAAAATAAAGTAGTGATCCTAACTGACCTAAGACAGGGAATATTTATTAGGATTAAATGTCAGGACTTGTGAAGAACTGAGTTTAAATGTATTTGGCTAAGGTATATGTAAACTTCCGACTTCAACTGTAGTAGCTGGGAGCTTGCGATGTGTTATACTTGTGAGCTTTGTTTATGACAGTTTGTGGTGGAACACATGAAAATTGCATGTGGGCCTACTTTCAGAATTGTTTGGCGAGCTACTCATAGGTGGTCTGCGAGCTACCAGTAGCTCGCAATCGACCTGCTGGAGACCCTACCCAAGACCCACTCCAATCTGCATACCGCCCAAACAGATCCGAGGGCGACGCAATCTCAACTGCACTCTACACTGCCCTCACTCAGATAGATAAAAGGAATACCTATGTGAGAATGCTATTCATTGACTACAGATCAGCGTTCAACACCATTGTCCCCTCCAAGTTCCTCACCAAGCTTTGGATCCTGGGACTGAACAACTCCCTTTGCAACTGGATCCTGGACTTCCTTAAGGGCCGACCCCAGGTGGTGAGGGTAGGAAATATTACCTCCGTCACGCTGACCCTTAACACGGGGGCCCCACATGGGTTGTGCTAAGTCCCATCCTCTACTCCCCCGTCACGACAGTGATCATGACGATGATAAGTATTCAGACCCTTTAGGCAGTACTTTGTTGAAGCACCTTTGGCAGCGATGACAGGATTGAGTCTTATTGACGCTACAAGCTTGGCACACCTGTATTTGGGGACTTCCTCCCATTCTTTGCAGATCCTCTCAAGCTCTGTCAGGTTGGATAGGGAGCGTTGCTGCACAGCTATTTTCAGGTCTCTCCAGAGATGTTAGATCGGGTTCAAGTCTGGGCTCTGGCTGGGCCTCTCATGGACATTCAGAGACTTGTCCCAAAGCCACTCTTGCATTGTCCTGGCTGTTGCTACTCTCTTTTTATCATATATGCATAGTCACTTTAACTATACATTAATGTACATACTACCTCAATTAGCCCGACTAACCGGTGCCCCCGCACATTGGCTACCCGGACTATCTGCATTGTGTCCCACCACCCAACCCCTCTTTACGCTACTGCTACTCTCTGTTGATCATATACGCGTAGTCACTTTAACCATATCTACATGTACTACCTCAATCAGCCCGACACAGTCTTTTTTAATGTTGTTTTTATTTCTTTACTTATCTATTGTTCACCTAATACCTTTTTTTACTTAAAAATTGCACTGTTGGTTAGAGCCTGTAAGTAAGTATTTCACTGTAAGGTTGTATTCTGTAAGGTTGTACCTGTTGTATTCGTTGGACGTGACAAATAAACTTTGATTTGATGGTGCCCGGTTTCCTCCGGATGTGACGCTTGGCATTCAGGCCAAAGAGTTGAATCTTGGTTTCATCAGGCCAGAGAATCTTGTTTCTCATGGTCTGAGAGGTCTTTAGATGCCTTTTGGGCAACTCCAAGTGGGCTGTCATGTGCCTTTTACTGAGGAGTGGCTTCCGTTTTTCCACTCTACCATAAAGTCCTGATTGGTGGAGAGCTGCAGAGATGGTTGTCCTTCTGGAAGCTTCTCCCATCTCCACAGAGGAACTCTAGAATTCTGTCAGAGTGAACATAGGGTTATTGGTCAACTCCCTGACCAAGGCCCTTCTCCCCCGATTGCTCAGTTTGGCCGGGCGGCCTGCTCTAGGAAGAGTCTTGGGGGTTCCAAACTTAATCTATTTAAGAATGATGGAGGCCACTGTGTTCTTGGGGACCTTCAATGCTGCAGACAGTTGTTTGTACCTTTCCCCAGATCTGTGCCTCGACACAATCCTGTCTCGGAGCCCTACAGACAATTCCTTCAACCTCATGGCTTTGTTTCTGATCTGTCAACTGTGGGGACCTTATATAGACAGGTGTGAGCCGTTCCAAATCATGTCCAATCAATTGAATTTACCACAGGCAGACTCCAATCAAGTTGTAGAAACATCTCAAGGATGATCAATGGAAACAGGATGCACCCGAGCTCAATTTTGAGGCTGTAATGTAAGAAAATGTGGAAAAAGTAAAGGAGTCTGAATACTTTCCGACGGCACTATATACAAATACCTAGCAGCCAACCTGCTTGCACTAATCCCATCTAATTAAACAAACATACTGTAACACACCAGCACGCTGTCAGCAACATTTACCTCCACACAAAACATACAGCTAAAGTGAAAGTATTGTTCTGCGTCATTGCACTGCATTTTCCAGTAACCTCAAAGAAGCTGGCAGCAAGTCACCATCAACATTACAGTGACATACTTTACACTAACTAACTCATTACATAATTACATTCAAAAGGTATTTTACTAATAACAAGAGGTATTATGAAGACCAATGTATGGTTAACTACAACATCATTCCCTGTAACGGTTACAGATACTTAGACAGCTACTACTTGCTATGACTGTGTTTTTTAAATCAACCACAGCTGAATGCACTGACTATGCTCTGGACAAGAGCATCTGCTAAATTATTAAAATGTAACTGTCTAAGGAAAACTTGCAAAGCACACTGCTGGGTATTATTCCAGTGAGCTCCGCCCTCAAACTGTTTGTATTCTGATCAAATGTGCCCTTGTTTGGGGACTAAGGTCATTAGAATAATAACCAGTAGTGTGTTTTACAAGTGTTCATTTTTACATTTACATTTTGATCATTTAGCAGACACTTGTATCCAGAGCGACTTACAGTCAGTGTATTAAACTAAGGAAAACAATAATATACCACAGTCATAGCAAGTAAAAAGAGGATGTTACCATTACCGAGAATGTTGTAGTTAAGCGGTCTACTTACAAATTTAGACTAAGTAAACAGACTATTAATAACACCTTCTTGGTATTGAATTAATTGAACCATGCGTTGCAATTTGCAACAGTCACCCGAACCTGACAGAGGGGTGTGCAGGGCTACTGCACAGCACTCATGGAAAGCGGGTCACAAGGCAGTCACAGTCCGCTGAGTACCTAGATACTACCGATTGCCATGAGTTAATAGGTCATGTAACTTAAGTGCGCTAATGTTGATAGAAAGAAGTGCCCTGCAATACGCACCAACACCAAACTGCAGGCTATAGTCCTACAGGGATACAGTAAGGGTTCTCTAATAGAAACACACCTACCCGGGCACCCAGCTCAGTCCCTTCACAGAAAGAGAGACACATAGAACGCACCGTTCTTACTTACCTTGTTTCTCTGTGGGGAGCAGAATGGGGCTGAGTGTTTTGGACGCGACGCTGGAGCACGCTCCCCGTCCCTCTAGCAGGGCTTGCAGTGGTCGGGTCTCCCCGGGTTGGTGCTGACAAGTCAGCCCGGAGCCACAGCGCCCGGTGTACACTCCACACGCCTGACCCACCGCAAGGGCGCACGTCAGACAACACCCACAGCCAGGCTCCCTTACCCTGTCGGCGCAGTCTTTTGCCAGAGGCTTGCACTGCATGAGAGCCACGGTGTCACACGGCTCGCATCGGACCACCGTCCCCACGGTCTCCGCGAACCGTGTGAATGCAGCGAGCACGGCAGTGAGACAAAACAAGCATAGACCGGGCATTCTGCCGAAAAGCTGGTCACAAAGGGACAGTAGGCGAGTTGTCAACTAGGCTTACGGGGACTCTCCGTGTCAAAGAGTGCCGGATAGCCTTCTCCATCTATTTTATTTTACGTGAACTTGTTGTTTTATACAGGCTGAAAAAAACAGCCAACAAGTCACACCCTTCGTATGAATAATGTAAACGGAGAGCCCGGATCTCGAGGTACCACGGACATCGACACACAGGCTCATGTAACCTATAACTCCTAAGTGTTTATTTATGTGTTTATTTACACATTGTCTGTCCTGCTTAGAGTGCATTTAGTCATTAGAAATTGATGTGACTTTCCATGCCTTTTATTCAGATCAGTGTTAGGAATGTCTGTCACCTTACCTACATTTCAGCACAAGTGAAGGACATTTGAGTCAATAAACATTTTCCATGGGTTGTGGGCTTTCGGGCTATTTCTAAGTTGCACGGTGGGCCGCCAATGCATTACTCTTAAAAATAAATATATTTCCATGTGACCTGCTCCTGAGTGAGACAGGCTGTTGCTGAGTGAGTGAGTGAGTAGTAGTAGTAGGAGGAGGAGGAGTAGAGAGAGAGAGAGCGAGAGAGAGAGAGAGAGAAAGAGAGAGAGAGAGAGAGAGAGAGAGAGAGAGAGAGAGAGAGAGAGAGAGAGAGAGAGAGTTGAGAGGCCGCAGTAGGCAGACATGGCTCTCAAGAGAAGACAGGTTATGTGCACACTGCCCACAAAATGAGGTGGAAACTGAGCTGCACTTCCTAACCTCCTGCCCAATGTATGACCATATTAGAGACACATATTTTCCCCAGATTACACACAAAGAATTCGAAAACAAACCACAGTGTGCCATCACAGCAGCAAGATTTGTGACCTGTTGCCACAAGAAAAGGGCAACCAGTGAAGAACAAACACTATTGTAAATACAACCCACATTTATGCTTATTTATTTTCCCTTGTGTACTTTAACCATTTGTCCATTGTTACAACACTGTATATATATATAATATGACATTTGTAATGTCTTTATTGTTTTGAAACTTCTGTATGTGTAATGTTTACTGTTCATTTTTATTGTTTATTTCACTTTGGTATATTATCTACCTCACTTGCTTTGGCAATGTTAACACATGTTTCCCATGCCAATAAAGCCCCTTGAATTGAAATTGAATTGAATTGAAAGAGAGAGCACTACAGTTATTGGCTGAGTCAGTGAGCGAGATGAGAGAGAGCAGCACGTTCGCACGTTGTGTCAACTTTTTACCAGTTGTAGGAAGGCTATTTAGATCGTCCTTATGGAGACACCTATTTCCAAACATTTTTCCATGAAACGTATTAATACTATATAACTGATGCACATCAAGAAATAATGGAGACAAAGCACTGGAAAACTACTTTGGGCACACTAGAGCGCAACGCACTGGAAAACGACTTTGGGCACACTAGAGCGCAAAGCACTGGAAAACGACTTTGGGCACACTAGAGCGCAAAGCACTGGAAAACGACTTTGGGCACACTAGAGCGCATTACATAATCGGAGGTGGTTTAAGCTGCATTCTAATGTTGAATGCTTAAAGAAATCGGTATCAAGCGAAGTGTTTTATGTGTGCTCATTTCTTGGGTCTTGGGGGCTGCTGGAGTGGAAATTTGAAATGGAAGTTTTGGAACTCCCTTACGTGGTTCTTTTTGTATGGGGAAAAGTCCTCAATAAACGAACAGGCTAAATATGGAGAATAATACATTTGCCTCTGTTGTCCATCAAGTAGCCTATTAAGGTAAATGCCATTGTATGCTACCATTTGATACAATACATACAGTGCCTTGCGAAAGTATTCGGCCCCCTTGAACTTTGCGACCTTTTCCCACATTTCAGGCTTCAAACATAAAGATATAAAACTGTATTTTTTTGTGAAGAATCAACAACAAGTGGGACACAATCATGAAGTGGAACGACATTTATTGGATTTTTCAAACTTTTTTAACAAATCAAAAACTGAATAATTGGGCGTGCAAAATTATTCAGCCCCCTTAAGTTAATACTTTGTAGTGCCACCTTTTGCTGCGATTACAGCTGTAAGTCGCTTGGGGTATGTCTCTATCAGTTTTGCACATCGAGAGACTGAAATTTTTTCCCATTCCTCCTTGCAAAACAGCTCGAGCTCAGTGAGGTTGGATGGAGAGCATTTGTGAACAGCAGTTTTCAGTTCTTTCCACAGATTCTCGATTGGATTCAGGTCTGGACTTTGACTTGGCCATTCTAACACCTGGATATGTTTATTTTTGAACCATTCCATTGTAGATTTTGCTTTATGTTTTGGATCATTGTCTTGTTGGAAGACAAATCTCCGTCCCAGTCTCAGGTCTTTTGCAGACTCCATCAGGTTTTCTTCCAGAATGGTCCTGTATTTGGCTCCATCCATCTTCCCATCAATTTTAACCATCTTCCCTGTCCCTGCTGAAGAAAAGCAGGCCCAAACCATGATGCTGCCACCACCATGTTTGACAGTGGGGATGGTGTGTTCAGCTGTGTTGCTTTTACGCCAAACATAACGTTTTGCATTGTTGCCAAAAAGTTCAATTTTGGTTTCATCTGACCAGAGCACCTTCTTCCACATGTTTGGTGTGTCTCCCAGGTGGCTTGTGGCAAACTTTAAACAACACTTTTTATGGATATCTTTAAGAAATGGCTTTCTTCTTGCCACTCTTCCATAAAGGCCAGATTTGTGCAATATACGACTGATTGTTGTCCTATGGACAGAGTCTCCCACCTCAGCTGTAGATCTCTGCAGTTCATCCAGAGTGATCATGGGCCTCTTGGCTGCATCTCTGATCAGTCTTCGCCTTGTATGAGCTGAACGTTTAGAGGGACGGCCAGGTATTGGTAGATTTGCAGTGGTATGATACTCCTTCCATTTCAATATTATCGCTTGCACAGTGCTCCTTGGGATGTTTAAAGCTTGGGAAATCTTTTTGTATCCAAATCCGGCTTTAAACTTCTTCACAACAGTATCTCGGACCTGCCTGGTGTGTTCCTTGTTCTTCATGATGCTCTCTGCGCTTTTAACGGACCTCTGAGACTATCACAGTGCAGGTGCATTTATACGGAGACTTGATTACACACAGGTGGATTGTATTTATCATCATTAGTCATTTAGGTCAACATTGGATCATTCAGAGATCCTCACTGAACTTCTGGAGAGAGTTTGCTGCACTGAAAGTAAAGGGGCTGAATAATTTTGCACGCCCAATTTTTCAGTTTTTGATTTATTAAAAAAGTTTGAAATATCCAATAAATGTCGTTCCACTTCATGATTGTGTCCCACTTGTTGTTGATTCTTCACAAAAAAATACAGTTTTATATCTTTATGTTTGAAGCCTGAAATGTGGCAAAAGGTCGCAAAGTTCAAGGGGGCCGAATACTTTCGCAAGGCACTGTATGTTGAAATTACGATATCACTAGAGTTGCAAATCAATTTGTGCCACTTCTGCAGCCTACCTGGAGCTGGCAAATCAATTGAATACATAGCCTATAACTTCAGTTTATTGTTTTTGTAGCCTTGTGTTATTATGAACGCATTCGATTGATGGTAACAGTAGTCTGATTAAGCTACACGTAAAACACATTTTAAAAAATAAACACTGGCTGTTGTTTAAGCATATTCAGTTCATATACATATAATTAATATTTGATTCAGTGATTGAAATTATGACCCCATCCTCAGTAGCCTATTCCAGCAGGCTATTGGGGAAACAAGCACTTCTTACTGCGAAATAGCCTCGCTATTCATGTTGAATAAATTATTATGTTCATTTGAACTAAGCAAGCTGCTAAATCGTTCAGTTTACATCTTGCCTACATCTTGTCTAGGCTACTGTAGACTATTTGAAATGAGATATAGGCCTATCAGGGGATGTGGGCTACTTGCCTTTATCTAAACAAACTATAGCAACATTTTATAAGAATTATAAACCCAGATTTTAGACTGTAGCCTATGCCTATTGAATTGACTAGTCAATCTCGCAAATGGGCTATTTTTAACGGTTTGTAGTCTTCACATCTGACACATAATGACAGCACAATTGCCAGCAAATAGCCTAACATTCGTTTTTTTATGTTAATCCAAATGTTTCTTGCTCAGAGATTTCGAGATCCTCTGTCCAACTTCCATCACTCTCCTGTATGATTTAGCTATAGTCAAGCACTTGCTCAAAGGGGATGTATTTACAACTATAAACCTGGTTCGAGACCTGAATGCTGATTGTCTCAAAGCTGTGGTATATCAGACCATATACCACAGGTATGACAAACCATTACTTTTTACTGTTGTAATTGCGTTGGTAACCAGTTTATAATAGCATAAGGCACCCTGAGGGTTTGTGGTATATGGCTAATATACCACGGCTAATGGCTGTATTCAGGCATTCCTCATTGCATCATGCTTAAGAACAGCTCTTAGCCGTGGTATATTGGGCATTTACCATACCCCCTTGTGCCTCATTGTTTAACCATCCATTGATGGGAAATGATCTGGCAGGTTTAATAAGACAAATTATCTTTGCTCTTGTCACATATTCAAATTAATTTATTACATCATGTCATTGCTTCAATATTTATTATTTTGAGGAAACCCGAACACTGCTTCTAACATCGTTAAATGGTTTATTGAATACAGTGCATTCGGAAAGTATTCAGACCCCTTGACTCTTCCCACATTTTGTTACGTTACAGCCTTATTCCAAAGTTGATTAAATAAAAAAATGCACTAATAAAAACAGAAAAACCCTTTACTATGAGACTCGAAATTGAGCTCAGGTGCATCCGGCTTCCATTGATCATCTTTGAGATGTTTTTACAACTTGATTGGAGTCCACCTGTGGTAAATTTATTTGATTGGACATGATTTGGAAAGGCACACATTTGTCTATATAAGGTCCCACCGTTGACAGGGTACGTCAGAGCAAAAGGTCCCCAAGAACAAAGGTCCAACCTCCATCATTCTTAAATGGAAGAAGTTCGGAACCACCAAGACTCTTCCTAGAGCTGGCCGCCTGGCCAAACTGAGCAATGGGGGGGGGGGGGGGGGGGGGGGGGGGGCTTGGTCAGGGAGGCCCATTCCCCTAAAGAACCCAGTGGTCACTCTGACAGAGCTCTAGAGTTCCTCTGTGGAGATGGGAGAACATTCCAGAAGGACAACCATTTCTGCAGCACTCCACCAATCAGGCCTTTATGGTAGAAGAGAGCGCACTTGGAGTTTGTCAGAAGGAACCTAAAGGACTCTCAGACCATGAGAAACATGATTCTCTAGTCTGATGAAACCAAGATTGAACTCTTTGGCTTGAATGCCAAGCATCACGTATGTAGGAGACCTGGCAACATCAGCGGCAGGGACTGGGAGACTAGTCAGGATCAAAGGAAAGGTGAACGGAGCAAAGTACCGAGAGATCCTTGATGAAAACCTGCTCCAGAGTCCTCAGACTGGGGCAAAGGTTCACATAGCCAAGACAATGCGTTAATGGCTTCTGGACGAGTTTCAGATTTTTTACATTTATTTTATTTCACCTTTATTTAACCAGGTAGGCCAGGGGGCAGTTGTTGTTGGGAGTGGGGAATCAGGGACAGTAAAGGGCAGGGAGGAGCGATCAGAGGGAGTAATGGACGGGTGGATGGTATGGTGAGGGGTCTGGGAGAGAGATGGATTCTCTCAGGGGATAGGGGATTTGGAAGGTCTTGTTTCCAAAAATGAAATAAAATCTAAATAAAATGTTATGTCACATGTGCCGAATACAACAGGTATAACAGGTAAACCTTACTGTGAAATGCTTACTTAACCAATAATGCAGTTTAAGAAAAACAAGAGTTAAGAATATATTTACAAAATTTAAGTAGAAAAAGTAACACAATAAAATAACAATAACGAGGCTATATATACACAAGGGGTACTGGTACCGAGTCAATGTGCGGTGGTAGAGGTTAGTTGAGGTAATTTGTACATGTAAGTAGGGGTAAAGTGGCTATGCATAGATAATAAACAGCGAGTAGCAGCAGTGTAAAAAAGGGGGGAGGGGGTCAATGAAAATAGTCCAGGAAGCCATTTGATTAGCTGTTCAGCAGTATTATGGCTTGGGGGTAGCAGCTGATAAGGAGCCTTTTGGACGTAGACCTGGCGCTCCGTTACCACTTGCCGTGCGGTAGCAGAGAGAACAGTCAATAACTAGGGTGGTTGGAGTCGTTGGCATTTTTTAGGACCTTCCGCCTGGTATAGAGGTCCTGGATGGCAGGAATCTTGGCCCCAGTGAATTACTGGGCCACACCTACAACCCTCTGTAGCTCCTTAAGGTCGGATGCTGAGAAGTTTCTATATCAGGTGGTGATGCAACCAGTGCTCTCGAAGGTGCAGCTGTAGAACTTTGAGGATCTAAGGTCTAAGGATCTTGAAGCTCTCGACCTGCTCCACTACAACCCAGTCGATGAGAATGGGGGCGTGCTCAGCCCTCCTTTTTGTGTAGTCCACGATCATCACCTTTGTCTTGATCACGTTGCGGGAGAGGCTGTTGCCCTGGTACTCTGACCTCCCTATAGTCTGTCTCATCATTGTCTGTGATCATGCCTACCACCATTGTGTAGTCGGCAAAGTTAACTTCTTGGTGACAGGGGGCAGTATTTTCCCGTCCGGATGAAATGCATGCCCAAATTCAACTGCCTGCTACTCATCCCCAGAAGATAAGATATGCATTTTATTGGATAGAAAACACTCTGACGTTTCTAATACAGTTTGAATGATGTCTGTGAGTATAACATAACTCGTATGGCAGGCAAAAACCTGAGAAATAATCCAACCAGGAAGTGGGAAATCTGAGGTTTGTAGGTTTTCAAGTCTTTGCCTATCCAATATACAATGTAAAATTTGGTGTGATTGCACTTCCTAAGGCTTTCACTAGATGCCAACAGTCTTTAGAACCTTGTTACATGCTTCTACTGTGAAGGGGGAGTGAATAAGAGCTGTTTGAGTCAGGTGTCTGGCAGAATGCCATGAGCTAAAGACAAAGACAAAGGAATTGTCCAGTTGGAATATTATTGAAGATTTATGATTAAAACACCCTAAAGATTGATTCTATACATCGTTTGACATGTTTCTATGAACTGTAATAGAACTGTCGTCTGAACTAAGTGCCTGTGCCTTGTGAATTTGGATTTGTGAACTAAACGAGCAAACAAAAAGGAGGTAGTTGGACATAAATGATGGACTTTATGGAACAAAACAAACATTTATTGTGGAACTGGGATTCCTGGGAGTGCATTCCGATGAAGATCATCAAAGGTAAGTGAATATTTATAATGCTATTTCTGACTTCTGTTGACTCCACAACATGGCGGGTATCTGTATGGCTTGTTTTGGTGTCTGAGCACTGTACTAAGATTATTGCATGGTGTGCTTTTTCCGTAAAGCTTTTTTGAAATCTGACAGCGGTTGCATTAAGGAGTATATCTTTAATTCCATGTATAACACTTGTATTTTCATTAAAATTTATGATGAGTATTTCTGTAAATTGATGTGGCTCTCTGCAAAATAACCGGATGTTTTGGAAGCAAAACATTACTGAACATAACGCGCCAATGTAAACTCAGATTTTTGAATATAAATATGAACTTTATCGAACAAAACATACACGTCTTGTGTAACATGAAGTCCTATGAGTGTCATCTGATGAAGATCATCAAAGGTTAGTGATTAATTTTATCTCTATTTCTGCTTTTTGTGACTCCTCTCTTTGGCCGGAAAAATGGATGTGTTTTTCTGTGACTTGGCGCTGACCTAACATAATCGCATGGTATGCTTTTGTCGTAAAGCCTTTTTGAAATCGGACACTGTGGTGGGATTAACAACAAGTTTATCTTGAAAATGGTGTAAAATACTTGTATGTTTGAGGAATTTTAATTATGAGATTTCTGTTTGGCGCCCTAAAATTTCACTGGCTGTTGTCAAATCGATCCCGTTAACCGGATTTCAGATGTAAGAAGTTAAAAGTCTTACTCACATCTCTCATGCATGCTTCAGTGTTGCTTGCCTCGAAGCACGCTTAGAAGTCATTTAGCTTGTCTGGTAGGCTCGTTTCACTGGGCAACTCACGGCTGGGCTTCCCTTTGTTGTCTGTAATAGTTTGCAAGCACTGCCACATCCAACCAGCATCAGAGCCGGTGTAGTAGGATTCCATCTTAGTCCTGTGTTGACGCTTTGCCTGTATGATGATTCATCGGAGGGCATAGCGTGATTTCTTCTAAGCGTCCGGGTTAGAGTCCCTCTCCTTGAAAGCGGCAGCTCTACTGTTTAGCTAAGTACGGATGTTGCCTGTAATCCATGGCTTCTGTTTGGGGTATGTACGTACGGTCACTGTGGGATGACGTTATCGATGCACTTATTGATGAAGCCGGTGACTGATGTGGTTCACGCCTCAATGCCATCGGATGAATCCTAAAACATATTCTAGCCTGTGCTAGAAAAACAGTCCTTTAACTTAGCATCTGCGTCCTCTGACCACTTCTGTATTGAGCGAGTCACTTCCTGCTTTAATTTTAGCTTGTAAGCAGGAATCAGGAGGATAGAATTATGGTCAGATTTGCAATTGGAGGGCGAGGGAGAGCTTTGTACACGTCTCTGTGTGTGAAGTAAAGGTGGTCTAAATGACGTGCTTGTAGAAATTAGGTGAAACATATTAAAATTATGAATAATATAGGTGAAAACTGTCTTGGTAGATATTGTAGTCTTCAGCTTATCATGAGGAACTCTACCTCAGGCGAGCAATACCTCGAGACTTCTTTAGTACTAGACATCACGCACCATCTTTTACTGACCAATAGACACACACATCCACCCCTTGTCTTACCAGACGTAGCTGCTCTGTCCTGCAGATGCACCAAAAACCCTGCCAGCTCTATATTATCCATGTCGCCGTTCAGCCACAACTCTGTCTAACATAAGATATTACAGTTTTTAATGTCCCGTTGGTAGGATACTCTCGAACGGAGCTCATCTAGTTCATTTTCCAATGATTGCACTTTGGCCAATAGAACGGATGGTAGAGGCAGTTTCTCCACTCACCAACAAATTCTCACAAGACATCCTGACCTCCATCTTTTCTTCATGCAAATGACAGGGATTTGGGCAGCACTTAAAGTAGACGGCCCTAGCTAGCAAAATAGACAGTACTAGACCACAACAGATTAAGACAAACAATTACAGTGGCAAGAAAAAGTATGTGAACCCTTTGGAATTACCTGGAGTTCTGCATAAATTCGACATCAAATTTGATCTGATCTTCATCTAAGTCACAACAATAAACAAACACAGTGTGCCTAAACTAATAACACATACTGTCAGACTGTGTGCTCAACTGGTCAACTGGAGTCAGGTGCAGGAGAGCAGAGATGAGTGAACAGGCACACTTTAATTGGCAGAAGCAAAAGAGTCGGACACAACAGCGTCATAACACTCCAGCCAAAGGCAAAAGCGAATAGCGCCCTAATCACACAAAATAATGTGCAACAACACAATACCACAGGTTCAAAACAGAACCCGGAAAAAAACAGCCTGACGCGTCACAAAATAACGTAACGAACAATTTCACACACAAACATGGGGGGAACAGAGGGTTAAATACACGACAAGTAATGAGGGAAATGTAAACCAGGTGTGTGGGAAAACAAGACAAAACAAATGGAAAATGAATCGGCGATGGCTGGAAGACCGGTGACGCCGAACGCCACCCGAACAAGGAGAGGAACCAACTTCAGCGGAAGTCGTTATACACATTATTGTATTTTTCTTGTCTATATTGAATACATAATTTTAACATTCACAGTGTAGGTTGGAAAAAGTATGTGAACCCCTAGGCTAATGACTTTTCCATAAGCTAACTGGAGTCAGGAGTCAGCTAACCTAGAGTCAAATCAATGAGATGAGATTGGAGATGTTGGTTAGAACTGCCCTGCCCTATAAAAAACACTCACAGAGTTTGCTATGCACAAGAAGCATTGCCTGATGTGAACCAAGCCTCGAACAAAAGAGATCTCAGAAGACCTAAGATTAAGAATTGTTGCCCTGCATAAAGTTGGAAAGAATTACAGAAGTATCTCTAAAAGTCAGTCCACTGTAAGACTAATTGTCTATAAATGGAGAAATTTCAGCACTGCTGCTACTCTCCCTAGGAGAGGCTGTCCTGTAAAGATGAATTCAAGAGCACAGCGCAGAATGCTCAACGAGGTTAAGAAGAATCCTAGAGTGTCAGCTAAAGCCTTACAGAAATCTCTGGAAGATGCTAACATCTTTGTTGACTAGTCTACAATATGTAAATCACTAAACAAGAATGGTGTTCATGGAAGATGCCAGTGCTGTCAAAATAAACATTGCTGCACATCCATCTGTAGTTTGCAAAAGAGCACCTGGATGTTCCACAGCGCTACTGCCAACATATTCTGTGGACAGATTAATCTAAAGTTGTGTTGTTTGGAAGGAACACACAACACTATGTGTGGAGAAAAAATCTCACAGCACACCAACATCAAAACCTCATCCCAACTGTAAACTATAGCGGGGCTGCTTTGCTGCCTCAGGGCCTGGACAGCTTGCTATCATTGATGAAAAAATTCCCAAGTTTATCAAGCCATTTTGCAGGAGAATGTAAGGCTCTCTGTCCGCCAATTGAAGCTCAACAGAAGTTAGGTGATGCAACAGGACAACAACCCAAAAGATATAAGTAAATCAACAACAGAATGACTTGAATTATCTACTAATTATATATGGGTTATGTTTTAAATGATCAATTTCTAATTATTTTCTAACAAGTTTTATTTTCTAGCAACAGTTCGAATTGAGGTGTGTGCCGCCTCCTCATTAATTCACATAGAAGTAGTCCATTTCACTGTTGTGGACAATTTATGTTTGAGGGTTTACAGAGCCGAGAGCCCAAGCACTTCCCCTGTGTTTCCCAGGATCAAGTATGCAGACGTGTACAAACTCTTTTTCCCCTGGCACATTTCCTGGCTGACGCTAGCATTGTCTTCAATGTTATTTTCCTTACTAATAATAACTTTGGGCATGTGTGCGTTCTTATCAAAGTAAGTGCCTTATTTTCTGTATATCATGTTGTCGTTTAAACTGTAGCATACCTTATGTAAGTATGTATGTATGTATGCACAGTGTGTAACAATATTTCGTATTTCGAGTTTTATTCACAAGTACCGGTGACAAATCATGCATTCTGATTATTGCAAAGATTTTAATGGACACATGTTGTGTGTAAAATACTTTTTTGAAGGTTGTACTGAGTATGATTAGCTAATGCTAAGCTATTTGCCAGCTATGTGTGGCCTCATGTTTGTTGACATGATACAATGGGAGTCATGCAAACGTCTGTCAGACCAAAGATGTTATAACAAAATGAGGTGAAGGGATGGTTCACACATCTTTCAAGTAAACTTCCCGGAAGTGAATGAAGAGAAGTAAATGATGGTAGACGACACAGCCCTTCAACATGCATACTGCGAACAGACCAAACTCATCTTGTCTCCTCTTCTTATCTTTGTTGGTGGTGCGCACAAACGACCCAGCATCGGATTACTTTTGATTTTTAGAAAGTGTTTTACTCAATTATTTCGATCAATGGTGAGCTCACACCTTGACGTGATGAATTGTAAATTGTAAATGCTATTAGCTAATTTGTATTATGGTTTCTGTCAGCCGAGAGTTAGCGAAATATGACCGCTGTGTTATGTCAATCTTTCCCCAGTTAGCACTAGGACTAATGTAGCCTACATTTTCCAGTTTGTGTTATGCTGTCGCTACTTCCGTGAATGTCTCAACATTGCATGCAAAAATAAACTGGGACAAAACATTGCATGTAAAAATTATCTAGGACAAAACATTGTAAAGACTGTGTTTGTGCAAAATGTTTCTGTGACAAAACAGTGTGGCCAGCTGAAATGCTGACTGTTGTGTTAATCGAAACTGGACGTTTTAAATATTAATTCTAATCACACTGGTTTGAGCGTACGCTGCATGTAGAATGATCACACCCATGTGTTGGTACGTCTCAAAGGGTTAAATGGCCTATTAATGTATAATAAAGATAACCTTTCATATTAAACAGCTACAGTGCTGTTCTTTATTTACACCCATTTAGCATTGTTCACACCCTCTAAAGTCTTAGACCCACCCATCTCTTAAAGAATTCACAATGGAACGCGTTCTCTGGAGTGATGAATCACACTTAACCATCTGGCAGTCTGATGGACAAATCTGAGTTTGGCGGATGTCAGGAGAACGCTACCTGCCCCAATGCATAGTGCCAACTGTAAAGTTTGGTGGAGGAGGAATAATGGGCTGAGGGTGTTTTTCATGGTTCTGGCTAGGACCCTTAGTTCCAGTGAGGGAAATCTTAATGCTACAGCATACAAAAACATTCTAGACAATTCCGTGCTTCCAACTTTGTGGAAACAGTTTGGGGAAGGCCCTGTTTCAGATTGACAATGCCCCTGTGAACAAAGCAAGGTCTATACAGAAATTATTTGTCTAGATTGGTCTGGAAGAACTTGACTGGCCTGCACTGAGCCCTGACTTCAACCCAATCAAACATCTTTGGGATGATTTGGAACACCGACTGAGAGACAGGCCTAATTGCCCAACATCAGTGCCTGACCAAGTTTTGTATGGATTATGTGTATGGATTCTGATGATTCGGCGTTTGGATTCTGATGATTCACGGCAGACTGAAACACTTTCAAAATAATCCTTCCCACTCAGCTTCAACCAGTCCAGACCGCTTTAGCTACGGAAGGCAGAGCTGTGTCAATTACAGCAGTTGTATTCAGAACAACACTGGTATGGAAAGCTTTAGCTACACTTTGCATACATTCCATTATGAAAATATAAGTAAATCTAATAGGTCTTTTAAACATCCGTGGTCGCAAAGAGCCATTTTAGAGAGAAGCCTTGAGTGACAGAATGGACAATTTTCCTTGTGAATGTCCCAGCCAACTCATTACTCAACCAATCATGCTGAGGCAAGATTCTGTATTTTCTCCTTGTCTCAACAACTTTGTGATTTCACATTGTATTTACATTGACAAGTTTTTTATTAAGGCACATGAAAGTTCTCATCCTCTAGAAGGCATTTCTGCAAAAAAAATACATTTTGATGATTTTTTTTTTTTTACATTCAAATTCCTCTCCTGTGAAGTAGTAATGTGCGACATATGCCCACCTTTCTGTAACGGAGTCACATTTGTTGCACCCGTTAGTGAGAGACCAGTTCCAATTTAAGTGATGGATGGTAGTAGTTTTCTAACAGTTAAATGTACAGTTCAAGTTAGAAGTTTACATACACCTTAGCCAAATACATTTAAACTTAGCCAAGACCTCAGAAAAAATAATTGTAGACCTCCACAAGTCTGGTTCAATCTTGGGAGCAATTTCCAAACGCCTGAAGGTACCACGTTCATCAAGTATAAACACCATGGTAATACACTGCCGTCATACCGCTCAGGAAGGAGACGCGTTTTGTCTTCGAGAGATGAACGGACTTTGGTGCGAAAAGTGCAAATCAATCCCAGAACAACAGCAAAGGACCTTGTGAAGATGCTGGAGGTGTCACAGCCGTCGAAAGAACTGGACCAAAGTACAGCGTTGTGAGCGTACATTTTTCCTTTTTTCCAACAAAACAATAACCATACAAAACAACCCTGAAGCTTAAGGACTATAGTGTCACAAACAAAGACAACTTCCCACACAGAAAGGAGGGAAAAGGGCTACCTAAGTATGGTTCCCAATCAGAGACAACGATAGACAGCTGTCCCTGATTGAGAACCATACCCGGCCAAAACAAAGAAATACAAAAAAACATAGAAAATAGAACATAGAATGCCCACCCAAATCAAACCCTGACCAAACCAAAAATAGAGACATAAAAAGGTCAGGGCGTGACAGGAGGAAACAGGTACAAAAGTATCTATATTGTCACGAAGGTGAGGAGAAACGGACCAAGGCGCAGCGGATGTTGAGTTCCACATATTTATTATAAAGCATATAGCTAGCTACCATGTAAAATATGTCTACTAGACAACAGGTAGACAGGATGGCATATTTTGTGTTTGTTCCACTAACACTGTCCCTGATCAGCTGATGGCATATCCATCTTGCATGTGGATGAACCTATCTAGACACAAACAAGTGTTTTTACTTGCCATCGTGCTTCTACACCTGCATTGCTTGCTGTTTGGGGTTTTAGGCTGGTTTTCTGTACAGCACTTTGTGACATCGGCTGATGTAAGAAGGGCTTTATGAATACATTTGATTGATTTTCTGTAAGTCAGATAATGTCTTTCTGGTTAGCCTACAGCCCTTAATTGACTCAAAATGTTTTATAGTATGTGTTGTGGATTTATGAATCAATAAATACTCTATCTCTCTTTATCAATTCAATTTCAATTAACCCTTTAGAACCCATAGCGGCCGTCAACAGCCTTTCTTTAATTTACTATAGCGGCCATGAACATCCTTGTTTTTCTAACAGTAATATCTCAAAATGTACTTGCTAACAGCCTGTTGGCGTGTTTGTGTCGCTGTTGTCATCAACCAGAAACCGGAAACAGAGTATGCTGTCATTTGACTTTTCAATGTTTTTTAAACTTTATTACTCAAAATGACACTGAAAATGTTTAATATGAAAGAGGCCGTATCTATGTTGGTTGGTGATACAGATTCGGACACATCCTTGCAGTTTGAAAAGCAATGATGTTAAAGTGAGTGAAATAAGTAAACAGCAGATATATGTTTGGTGTTTCCGATGTTTGAAACGGGGAATAGCTTTCAGATTAGCAAATCATGTCAGGATAATTTGGTTGGTACAGGCTCATGGACATAGTTGCAGTGTTTAGATGTATATAGTCAGCTTACTAGTTGGTTGTTTTGTCTTGATTTACCGATGTAATTAATATGGAAAATCCCCAAGCTGCTTGCTATAGCTAGCTAGCTAACTAGTTAGTCTGTCAAGCAAGAAAACTTGTACCAGGACGTCGGGGAGGTTTTCAGCAAGGCTCATGCCATCTCACTTCCTCCACATCGGCCCTATAACTACGCCATCAACTACGCACTATACCGCCTTGGGGGTGGCTTTATTCCCTTGGTCCGGAGACCAAGGCGATGGAGACGTACATTGAGATGGATATACGTCTTTCTGCCTCCCCCGCCAGCACAGAGTTTTTCTTTGTGGAGAAGTATGGGAAAACCCTGCGCCCGTGTATATCGAATACCGGGGCCTGAATGACATCACGGTTAAAATACGTTACCCGCTTCCACTCATCGCCTTGGCTTTAGAGCCTCTCCAGGGGGCTACCATCTTCTCCAAGTTGGACCTCCAGAACGCCCACCATCTGGTATGGATACGAGAAGGGGACAAGTGGAAGACCGCCTTTAACATGGCTATCGGGCACTACGCATACCTGGTGATGCCATTCGGACAGACCCAACACTCCTGCTGTGATCCAGGCTCTGGTTAACAATGTTCTCAGTGACATGTTGAACCAGTTTGTGTTCATCTACCTCAATGACATCCTCATGTTTTCCTGCTCGGCTCAAGAACATGTCCGATAAGTCCTCGAGCGTCTTCTGGAGAACCAGCTGTTCGTCAAAGTAGAGAAATGCGAATTACATTGCTCCACCATCTCTTTCCTTGGATACACCAGAGCTGCAGGCATCATACAGATCGATCCTGGAAAGGTGAGAGTGGTTGTGGATTGGCCGCATTCCACCTCCAGAGTGCAGCTGCAATGCTTCCCGGGGTTTGCCAATTTCTACCGCCGGTTCACCTGGGGTTAAAACACTCTGGCGTCCCCCCTTTCAACACTTACCTCTCCCAATGTCCCATTCACGTGGTCTCCAGCTGCAGACCGGGCATTCTTGGACCTCACGCACCAATTAATTAACCCCCCCTCCTAACCCATCCGATCCGTCCCGGCAGTTGGTGGTGGAGCTCGATGCCTCGGTCTGTCCTGTCCCAGTGTTTGGCCGAAGACCAAAATCTTCATCCCTGCACTTTCCTCTCTCATTATCTCAACACCACAGAAAGGAATTACGACGTGGGTAACCGAGAACTACTCACATTGAAGATGGCGTTGTAGGGGTTTAGGCACTGGTTAGAGAGGGCAGAACACCCATTTATAGTATGGGAAGATCACTTGGAATATCTTCACACCACCAAGCGCCTCAACTTCACCATCTCCTACCACCCGAGGTCCAAAAATGTGAAGCCGGATGTGCTTTCATGCCTCTATAGCCCCACTGCTACACCATCAGACCCCGAGACCATCGTAACTACCTCTTGTCTCGCCAACTCCATGAAACACACAGCGTTCCCAGCCGGACAACGGGGGTTAGCCTGGCTAACTGGATGTTTATCGTGGACTCTGCCCGCTCCCCGGTTCTGTAATGGGCTCATTACTCTCGACTGGCCTGCCATCCTCGCTCTCGTTAGACCCTGGCCTTTGTACGACAACCTTTTTGAACCTTTTTGTTCCCGACTTCTCCACGTTTCTTCGCCGCCTGCACCGTGTGTGCCCAGAATAAAACTCTGCGGAAAGCTTGGGCTGGCCTCCTTCAACCTCTTCCCATTCTTCAGCGGTCCTGATCCCATATATCCCTGGACTTCGTCACGGGTCTCCCTCCATCAGATGGAAACACCACTATCCTCACGACGGTGGATAGGTTTTTCAAAACCGCACATTTAATTTCCCTTCCCAAGTTACCCTCAGCCTTACCCTTACCCTCAACCTGGAGCCAGCAACTCGTGTGGGTGGACTATGCCCGCGACACCATACCTGCTCGGCCACTGGTCTCTCGCCGTTCGAGTGTTCAATGGGTTATCACCCTCCACTCTTCCCTGAGCATACCCCTGCTCCCTGCTCCCACCTGTTGGGGCTAGGGGGCACAAGGAGTTCCCTAAAGGCAACACCCCCTCCCATTCAGCTGAAAAAAATATTCTTTAGAAATATTAAACTTTCACACATTAACAAGTCCAATACAGCAAATGAAAGATAAGCATCTTGTTAATCTACCCATCGTGTCCGATTTTTAAAATGTTTTACAGTGAAAACACAACATGTGTTAGATGACCACCAAATTCAAAAACACACACAGCGATTTTTCACAGTCACAAAAGCATAAATATAGATTAAATGAATCCCTAACCTTTGATTATCTCCATCAGATGACACTCATAGGACATCATGTTCTACATGTATTGTGTGTTTTGTTCGATAATGTGCACATATATATATATATATATCTATATAAAAAAATCTCAGTTTACATTGGCGCGTTACGTGCAGTAATGTTTTGATTCCAAAACATCTGGTGATTTTGCAGAAAATATGATAAAAGATGCAAGTGTTATTCACAGAATTAAAGATAAACGTATCCTCTATGCAACCGCTGTGTCAGATTTCAAAAAAACTTTACAGAAAAAGAATAATCTGAGAACGGCGCCCAGAACCCAAAGAAATAGCCGCCATTTTGGCGTCAACAGAAGCTACAAAAAAACACTATAAATATTCACTAACCTTTGAATATCTTCATCAGAAGGCAGTGCAAGGAGTCCTAGTTCCACAATAAATCGTTGTTTTGTTCCATAATGTCCATTACTAGTGTCCAATTAGCTGCATTTGCTACCACTTTCAGCTCACGTGCCCAAAAGCTGACGCTGGTCCAGGCGAACTCGGACGAAAACTTCAAAAATATTTAGTCCAGGTCGAATAAACTCTCAACCTAAGTAGAGAATCAATCTTCAGGATGTTATTTTCATATATATCCAATAACTTTCCAACCGGAGCATATGTTTTCATCTGCAGCCAAATGGAACGATGGTGATATCAACAGACAAATGCGCAACAGGGAAATTGCATTCTGCCAGGACAGTGACTCATTCCCCTCCCATTCGGTCAAAGTTCACACCAGAGGCTCCATTCCACATTCTACTGAATGAGGACATCTAGTGGAAGGCGTAGTAAGTGCTAACAGATCCATATCTTGTTTGGAAGTGAAGGGGCGATGACTTAAAATTAGACCCGCATTCAGAATTTCACTTCCTGTTTGGAAGATTGCCTGCCCAATGAGTTGTTATACTCACAGACATAATTCAAACAGTTTTAGAAACTTCAGAGTGTTTTCTATCCAATAGTAATAATACTATGCATATATTAGCAATCTAGGACAGAGTAGGATGCAGTTCACTATGGGCACGCAATTCATCCAAAGTGAAAATACTGCCCCCTATCCCCAACAAGATAACTGTCCACTCGGGGTCTGCCCCTCTGGGTGGAGTCCCGCAAACTTTCCTCCTGTTTTATTGGCCCTTTCTCCATCTCTAAGGTCCTTAGCCCCTCTGCTGTTCACCTTCTGTTGCCCTGCACTCTCTGCATATAGAATCTCTGCATCACACTTTCCATGCATCTAGAATAAACCCCTGTCTCACAGCCCTTTGTCTCACTATATTTAACCATTCTGCCTGCCCTGACCATGCCTGCCGTGTTGTACCTTCTGACACTGCCCTGGATTAATGATCTCTGCCTGTCCTGACCCTGTGTCACGCCCTGACCTTAGAGATACTTTATTTTCAATTTTGGTTAGGTCGGGGTGTGACTAGGTTGGGCATTCTTGACTATTGTGGGATCTTGTCTATGTCTAGTTGCCTGCGAGCACTACATTAGTTTGACGTTTCGTTTTGCGCTTTATTGTTTTCTGTGTGTTTCACTTCTAATAAAACATGTGGAACTCTACTCACGCTGCTCCTTGGTCTGATTCTTACAACAACTTTCGTGACACCCTGAGCCTGTCTGCCGTTCTGCACCTTACTGACACTGCCCTGGATTACTGACCTCTGCCTGCCTTGACCTGTCATTTGTGATTCGAACGGTCTGTATCTGGGGCTTATCCTGAGTCTTGATATGCTCAACATTTCCATCATAAATGCATACATTGTGTGGGGGACCCTGCACAGGACCCTTCCCAGAAACCACAGATGCTGGTCTCTGAAGGCATTGAAATTGCGGCTTGTGCATTCACTTTGTGATATGGCTACAATGGCAGGAAGAGGGGAGCCAAGACTTTGGCACCAGGGCATGTGGACCGAGTTTTAACTAATTTGAAAGTAGGTGAAGTTTGAAGGGTGCAAGAGAGAGTGTGTGGTGTCCATCCAGAGTTGACGCAGGGCAAAGAGTGGGATATGTCTAGAAACCTCCTTAAGGTGCTCTACGTGTGCTGTGGAACTTTGCAGGATGGGGCTGTGCTCCAATAAATTCCATATGTTGTAGGCTAAATGCAAACACTAAAGTGACAGTGTGAAATATTAATTTGTCGTACAAATATTTGATTGTCTCTGAACAGTTGTGTTCTGTATCTTCTCTCTTTATCTGTCTCCATCTAATACTTGTTGCATTCACTGAATTGTTGTCAAAGTAGGCTACTATTTCTACATTTTGTGTCAGGCCTGGTCTGTACTAAATGCTATTGAGAGAAGTTATCTACATTTTGAAATAGTCTCTGAAAAGTTTTTTTGTTGCATTTTACATGCATTACCAGTCAAGAATTTGGACACACCTACTCATTCAAGGGTTTTTCTTTCTTTATTTTACATTTCTACAAAGTACAATAATAGTGAAGACATCAAAACTATGAAATAGTAACCAAACAAGTTTAAAACAAATCAAAATATATTTTAAATTTGAGATTCTTCAAATTAGCCACACTTTGCCTTGATGACAGCTTTGGACATTCTTGGTATTCTCTCAACCAGCTTCATGAGGTAGTCACCTGGAATGCATTTCAATTAACCTTTCTGATCTCCCCATCCCGGATCCGGGATCGTGAATACAGACTCAAGCTCATTACCATAACGCAACGTTAACTATTCATGAAAATCGCAAATGAAATGAAATAAATATGCTAGCTCTCAAGCTTAGCCTTTTGTTAACAACACTGTCATCTCAGATTTTCAAAATATGCTTCTCAACCATTGCAAAACAAGCATTTGTGTAACAGTATTGATGGCTAACGTAGCATTTAGCATTAGCATTCAGCTGGCAACATTTACACAAAAAAACAGAAAAGCATTCAAATAAAATAATTTACCTTTGAAGAACTTCAGATGTTTTCAATGAGGAGACTCTCAGATAGCAAATGTTCAGTTTTTCCTGAAAGATTATTTGTTTAGGACAAATCGCTCCGTTTTCTGCATCACGTTTAGCTATGAAAAAACCCCTGTATCCAGGATTGTGTAAATCTATCAGCAAGCTCATTAGCATAACACAACGTTAACTATTCATGAAAATCGCAAATGAAATGAAATAAATATGCCATCTCTCAAGCTTAGCCTTTTGTAAACAACACTGTCATCTCAGATTTTCAAAATATGCTTCTCAACCATAGGAAAACAATCATTTGTGTAAAAGTAGCTAGCTAGCGTTAGCATTTAGCGTTAGCATTTAGCGTTAGCATTTAGCGTTAGCATTTAGCGTTAGCATTAGCGTTAGCATCCAGCACGCAACATTTCAACAAAAACATAAAAGCCTTCAAATAAAATAATTTACCTTTGAAGAACTTCTGATGTTTTCAATGAGGATACTCTCAGTTAGATAGCAGATGCTCAGTTTTTCCAAAAAGATTCTTTGTGTATTAGAAATAGCTCCGTTTTATACATCACATTTGGCTACCAAAAAAAATCTGAAAATTCAGTCCTCAAAACGCGAACTTTTTTCCAAATTAACTCCATAATATCGACTGAAAACATGGCAAACGTTGTTTAGAATCAATCATCAAGGTGTTTTTCACATATCTCTTCATTGATACATCGTTCTTGGACACATGGTTTCTCCCCTATATCAAATGGAAAAGTATAAGCAGCTGGCAATTGCGCACCGAATTCCACGCAGGACACCAGGCGGACACTTGGAAAATGTAGTCTCTTATGGTCAATCTTCCAATGATATGCCTACAAATACGTCACAATGCTGCTAAGACCTTGGGCGAACGACAGAAAGTGTAGGCTCATTCCTTGCGCAATCACAGCCATATAAGGAGACAATGGAAAACAGAGCTTCAGAAATTCTGCTAATTCCTGGTTGATGCATCATCTTACAGACAAAATCTTTGCAGATTCTGAAACTTCAGAGTGTTTTCTTTCCAAAACTGTCAAGAATATGCATAGTCGAGCATCTTTTCGTGACAAAATATCGCGCTTAAAACGGGAACGTTTTTTATCCAAAAATGAAATAGCGCCCCTAGAGATCTAACAGGTTAACAGATGTGCCTTGTTAAAAGTTCATTTGTGGTACTTATTTCCTTCTTAATGCGTTGGAGCCAATCAGTTGTGTTGTGACAAGGTAGGGTGGTTTACAGAAGATAGCCCTATTTGGTAAAATACCAAGTCCATATTATGGCAAGAACAGCTCAAATAAGCAAAGTGAAACAACAGTACATCATTAATTTAAGACATGAAGTTCAGGCAATCTAGAAAGTTTCAAGAACTTTGAAAATTTCTTCAAGTGCAGTGGCAAAAATCATCAAGCGCTGTTATGAAACTAGCTCTCGTGAGGACCACCACAGGAAAGGAAGAACCAGAGTTACCTCTGCTGCAGAGGATAAGTTCATTAGATTTACCAGCCTCAGAAATGGCAGCCCAAATAAATGCTTCACAGAGTTCAAGTAACAGACACATCTCAAAATCATCTGTTCAGAGGAGACTGCGTGAATCAGGCCTTCATGGTCTAATTTCTGCAAAGAAACCACCACTAAAGGACACCAATAATAAGAAGAGACTTGCTTGGGCCAAGAAACACGAGCAGTGGACATTAGACCGGTGGAAATCTGTCCTTTGGTCTGAGTCCAAATTTGAGATTTTTGGTTCCAACCGTGTGTCTTAGTGTGTCTTAGTGAGACGCAGAGTAGCTGAACGGATGATCTCCGCATGCGTGGTTCCCACTGTGAAGCATCCACCGTGAAGCATGGAGGAGGAAGAGGTGGGATGGTGTGGGAGTGCTTTGCTGGTGACACTGTGACACTGTCAGCAATGTATTTAGAATTCAAGGAACACTTAACCAGCATGGCTACAGCAGCGATACGCAATCCCATCTGGTTTGCGCTTAGTGGGACTATTGTTTGTTTTTCAACAGAACAATGACCCAACACACCTCCAGGCTGTGTAAGGGCTATTTGACCAAGAAGGAGAGTGATGGAGTGCTATATCAGATGATCTGGCCTCCACAATCACCCAACCTCAACCAAGTTGAGATGGTTTGGGATGAGTTGAATTGCAGAGTGAAGGAAAAGCAGCCAAAAGGCCTCATCATTGGTAGGAATTCCTTCAAGACTGTTGCAAAAGCATTCTAGGAATTCTAGGAGGTTGTGAAGCTGGTTGAGAGAATGCCAAGAGTGTGCAAAGCTGTTTTGGTTTACATGATTCCATATGTGTTATTTCATAGAATTGTAGAAAACAGTAATAATAAAGAAAAACCCTTGAATGTGTCCAAACTTTTGACTGGTACTGTAAGCCTCCTTTGTGTAGGGTTTGAAATACTTTCTGAATTTCTTTCCTCTGGTAACATTTGATAATTGCATTTATATGTAAATAATATTTATAAATATCCTTTGGTACAATTTGAGTGAGTAATTTAGTCAAATTTACTACAATTTAAATACTCTAGGGTGTGACATTGCGTGTTTTTGGACAATGGAAGACAATATGAGTGTTATTCCTATTGACCTGAATGTAGTGTCATGTTCAAAAATGGCGGTTGTGCTCTTTAAAAGTAATTTCACTTGCAATTGTCATTTGTTCTTTGGTTATGAGCTATGTCTGTTCGTTTCAAATGTGTGAGAAAATGAGCTTTATCTTGAAAATTCTCAGTTATCTACGTACAGCAGCATTCTAGAATTCTATTGGGGTCTAAAGGCTTAAATTCAAAGGGCTGGAATGGGAAACATATGTTTACACTGCCGAAGCAAATTGAATAGACAATAAATAAATACATAAATAAACAACGGAATAAATAAATAAATAAACAAACAACGGAAATAAACAACCAGTAAACATTACACTCACAATAAAGAATATAGGCATTTCAAATGTCATGTTGTTGGCTATGTACAGTGTTGTAACAATGTGCAAATAGTTGAAGTATGACAGGGAAAATAAATAAACAGATAAATATAGGTTCTATTTACAATGTTGTTTGTGCTCCACAGGCAACAGGCCACAAATCTTGCTGCTGTGATTGCACACTGTGTTATTTCACCTAATAGATAAGGAAGTTTATCAATGTTTGATTTGTTTTCAAATTCTTTGTGGGTCTGTGTGATCAGGGGGAAATATGTCTCTCCAATGTGGTCATACATTACGCAAGAGGTTAGGATGTGTACCTCAGCTTCCCCATCATTGAGTCTCAATTGGGTGTTTGTCCCATTTAGTGAATGCTTGGTTGGTGAGGGGACCCCAGACATCACAATGATAGAGGGCAATGAGTTTGATAACTGATTGAAGTTTGTAGCCAGATCCTAATCAGGATGTTGAGTTTTATGTTCCTTTTGATGGAATAGAAGGCCCTTCTTGCCTTGTCTCTTAGTTTACAAAGGGCAACAGTGTCGAGATAGAATTTGTATTTGTTGTTTTGGCTACTGGACCATTTTTGGAACACCAATATTTTTTGTCTTACTGAGATTCACTGTCAGGGCCCAAGTCTGACAGAATCTGTGCAGAAGATCTACAGTAGGTGCTGCTGCAGGCCCTCTTTGGTTGGGAACGGAAGCGCCAGATCATCAGTGAACAGTAGACATTTGACTTCAGAGTCCAGTAGGATGAGGCTGGTTGCAGCAGACTGTTGTAGTGTCCTTGACAATTCATAGATATACAGTATACGTTAAAGAGGGCGATGCTCAAGTCTTTATCTCGTTTTCTCTCTGACTGTAGGAGAGTGTGGTGGACTGTCGGCTCTCAGACCTTCATGTGGTCGCTGTCCCCACGGTGCAGATGCTGTCCCCAAGGTGACAAGGACAGGCAGGGACTGGAAAGACTGGACAACATGCTCCCGAGGCTGCAGAAAGGGCCGAGTGACAAATACACCATCACAGGACACACCCTCACCGCCCAGGTGAGCCCAATATGATAAGGCAGGGTAACAGGACACACCCTCACCGCCCAGGTGAGCACAATATGATAAGGCAGGGTAACAGGACACACCCTCACTGCCCAGGTGAGCACAATATGATAAGGCAGGGTAACAGGACACACACTAACCGATACACATGACCGGCAGGTGAACATTGGCTGGCAGAGAATCAACATTTGGCTAGCCTGGTGCCAGATCCGATTATGCTGTCTTGTCAACTCCCATTGTATGAGTGTTTTCATGCCATGTTACCTTAGAAGTTGGCTATTCATAGGAGTTGGTCACATGGCGCAATCTGATAGAAGACCACACTAACATTTTTCAGAACAGAAAGAGTGAAACTTTAAGGTACTGGAGGACTACTCTAGAAATCGTAAGCGTTGTTTTTCAGGAAAGATGGAAAGGAGAATAGTAAGTGGTTTGTTTGTGTAGCACCTGAATGCGAGGGCAAGGGGACTGAAATCCCCTACATCGTAGGGGACCGAAATAGATTTAGGTTGTGGCAGTCTAGTTAGTGTGAATTATTGCGGACATAGGCACCAGTAACTATCAAAGATGTCTACACTGACACCCCGTCTAAGGAATAGGGTTCCATTTGGAACGCAACCCAAACATTGAAAGATTATCAACTATTGTTCCTCCTGTGCAGTTCGAACCTGGAGTTGGCCTACACTGAGCTGACAGAGGAGCTGGGTCATGTGAGAGGTCTGGCTATAAAGACAGACTGTTTTTCCGGATGATTGTGTGATCTCGCTCTCCGTTGCATATGTGAGCAAAACGATGAAACAGGTTAACAATCATAAGGCTGCCAGGCCAGATGGAATACCAGGACACTTTCTCAAAGCATTCACAGACCAGCTGGCATGGGTCTTCAAATACATTTTCAATCTATCCTTGTCCCAGTGTAATCCTAAAAATGTTCAACCTGATCACCATTGTTTCTGTACCCAAGAGCTCCAAGGTAACCTAAGTATTCAGTAATTTGTTGTTCACTTTTGGCAGTGATTACAGTCTAGAGTCTACTTGGGTATGACGCTACAAGCTTTTGGGGAGATTCTCTCATTCTTCTCTTGAATGGAGAGGTTTGCTGCACAGCTATTTTCAAGTCTCTCCAGAGATGTTTAATTGGGTTCAAGTCCGGGATCTGGCTGGGCCCCTCAAGGACATTGAGACCTATCCCGAAGCCACTCCTGCGTTGTCTTGGCTGTGTGCTTAGGGTTATTGTCCTGTTGGAAGGTGAACCTTCGCCTGAAATACACCCCAACAGCAATGTGCTACACCACCATGCTTCACCATAGGGATGGTGCCAGGTTTCCTCCAGACGTGGCACTTGGCATTCAGGCCAAAGTGTTCAATCTTGGTTTCATCAGACCAGAGAATCTTGTTCTCATGGTCTGAGAGTCTTTAGAAGTCTTTTGGCAAACTCCAAGCGGGCTGTAATGTGCCTTTTACTGAGGAGTGAATTCCGTCTAGCCACTCTACCATAAAGGCCTGATTGGTGGAGTGATGCAGAGACGGTTGTCCTTCTGGTAGCTTCTCCCATCTCCACAATGGAACTCTAGAGCTCTGTCAGAGTGACCATCGGGTTCTTGGTCCCCTCCCTGACCAAGGCCCTTCTCCCCTGATTGCTCAGTTTGGCCGGGCGGCCAGCTCTAGGAAGAGTCTTGGTGGTTCCAATCATCTTCCGTTTAAGAATGATGGTGGTCACTGTGTTCTTGAGGACCTTCAGCACTGCGGACATTTTTTGGTACCCTTCCCCAGATCTGTGCCTTGACACAATCCTGTCTCGTAGCTCTACGGACAATTCCTTTGACCTCATGGCTTAGTTTTTGCTCTGACATGTACTGTCAACTGTGGGACCTTATATAGACAGGTGTGTGCCTTTCCAAATCATGTTCAATCAATGGAATTTCCCACGGGTGGACTCCAATCAAGTTGTAGAAACATCTCAAGGATGATTTAATGGAGCTCAACTTTGATTCTCATAGCAAAGGGTCTGAATACTTATGTAAATAAGGTTTTTCAATTTTTTATTTTTAATACATTCACAAAACAAAATCTAAAAACCTGTTTTCACTTTTCATTATGGGCTATTTTTATTTATTCCATTTTAGAATAAGGCTGTAACGTACATTTTTTTCAAAAAAGTCAATGGGTCTGAATACTTTCCAAATGCAATGTATCTCACGAGGCCTTATTGTGAGGCCTAATTTTACCCTAATACAGTATGCCACAGAGACTTTGAATACCGTATGTTAAAATGTAAATGTGACTAACTTTCCAGTTTTGGAAAGTTGGAAACAGGATGCACCTGAACTAAATTGTTCGTGTCTCAGAGCAAAGAGTCTGAATACTTATGTAAATAAGGTTTTTCTGTTTGTGTTTTTAATACATTAGCAAAAAAAAACAACATGTTTTCGCTGTGTCTTTATGGGTTATTGTGTGTTTAAAAAAAAATATGATTTTAGAATAAGGCTGTGATGTAATTTTGGGGTGGAAAAAGTCAAGGGGTCTGAATACTTTCCGAAAGGCACTGTATATTATCCATGTTCTTGTTCCACCAGGACTCTAAGAAACACAAGGTATTACAGTTCTTCAGGTCCCGTTGATAGGATCGTCTCCAACGGAACTCGTGATTGTATGTTCGCCAATAGAACAGAGGGTGGAGGTGGTTTATTTATGTAGTTTCGTCAGGGTGCCCGCGTGTCGGCCTCACTTTCTCTTTTCCCAAATCTCAGGGATTAAGGGCTGGTCCGGGTGAGCATTATGTCTTGCGCTGCCGACTCGTTGAAGTGGAAATCATCATCAAAATCGAGGTTAGTGATTGCTGTTCTGATGTCCAAGAAGCTCTTTTCGGTCATAGGAAACGATGGCGGAAACACAAAATAGCAGAATTGGTCAGACTGGCATTCCTCTCCTGAAGGCTAAGTCAAAGACCCACGCACTGACAGTTATACAAATACTGTACCACACACACAGAAACAACATCCTACAATTGTTTATTTTGTGATTGATCTGTGCCATCTACTGGAAAAATACTCTAATTGACATTTTCATATGGCTGCGGCCACACAGAGATGCATGAGCGCAGATGAAACCTTATATGCATTCATCAGTTTTCTGTTTTTGTCCATCAAAAGTTTAACTCAATGAAACTATCTTAGGACAAGTTGCATGTGTAAAAAGACAAGACGACTTGTGCAGTTTTTGTCTGACAATAATCAACGGAAAATGCAAAAGCATTTGCTCAATCCGGAAGTTTTGGACACAACATATCTATGTGGCTGTAGCCTAAATGACAAAAGTAGGAATGTAATATATGAGTTATAGTTCTATTTTCCATATGTGAGTGAAGTAACATGAATTTACAAATTCTTAAAATAGAGCAGTGGAGGCTGCTGAGGGGAGGACAGCCTTGCGGTAATGGCTGGAATGAAGTAAACAGAATGGCGTCAGACACATGGAAACCATGTGTTGGATGTGTTTGATACAATTCCACTCCAGCCATTACCAGTAGCCCGTCGTCCCCAATTAAAAGGTGCCACCAACCTCATGTGCAATAGAGTACTCAAGTTATGCTCTTGGGCCAGAGAACTCAGGAAAACACAGAGGTAGGAGACACGGATCACAGAAACATGTGAGTATGGAAAACAGTTCCCTGAGCCCATCGACTCTCCAACAATACGACAAGGAAGAGACTTCGGTGTACATCCCAAATGGGAGCTTATTTCCAATATAGTGCACTACGTTTGACCAGAGGTACACTACTGTTCCTCACACAGTTACCAGTGCTACACCATGTCATTGTCAAGAACAAGACAGTAATCATAGTACCCCTTACAACAATATGTTGCACTGTTTCATATCTCCTCAGAGTTATTCATCTTTCAAACATAATGCATCATGTTAAATATACAGACAATTATGTGTTCAAAGACATAAGTATTTATAAAAACGATGCACATCAATTATAAATATTTCAGCCAATGTATAAAACCCACATCTTTTAAAATCTGTTAATATCTGTTGAAAGGGACACCAGATATAGGCTTTTGTCTAATATAACAAACGTGGGCTGTACGCAGAAGATGCCTGCTGGGTGTCGACGAACGGAGACGATTCAACATGTAGTATTGTCAGGAGATGAATAAAAAATAGCAGACGATACTCTGTTGTCATATGCAATAGAACGGTCACTCGCTAATTTTAACCGATCAGCGTGGTCTGATTTGTCTAAGACATCAGTGCTCTAGCTTTAATCTTAAACTCTATGATATGGTGCTACTCCATGGTGGGGCTTAACTATTAAGTTGATGCTAAACAAACCCAGTCGATTGTAGCAGTGCTTGACTGAAATCCTTTTGGGTGTAGGTACAGTTTATATTGGTGTGTTCCGGCCCAAGTCAAGCACGGGATTGTAGAGTATCCTATGTTTCACTGATGATATGAGTTCAAAAGGATTCGCTGAAGTGATTGAAAGTGACCCTATTCATTGTTGAAAGCCTTTTACTCGGCATGGCATGTAAAGCCAGACTAGTAATGCTGTGTGATTATAGGGTAATATCATATAGATTACAGTTAAACAAATAAAGTTGTTGGAAAAAATGTCCTAAAAATACTAACATACATGACAGATTCCCTCCCTTTACAATGACATCCAGATCATATACATAAATATCAGTGGTGGCTGGTGGGCGTCAATATAGGAGGGCGGGACCATGTGTTTGATACCGTACATTCCAGCCATCACAATGGTCTCTGCCCATCAGCCTCATCTGATAAGCAGACTTCGTTAATATAAGCATTGGTTTTCTTGAGAAGATTAAGTCCTCGTGCACTTCAGGGTCAAGTTTCCTCTAGGAACAGATCTATGATCAGTTCAGATTTCCCCTCACCTAATCTTAACCATAAATGGGGGAAATGCAAAATCTGACCAGCGTCAAGGTGAAATGTCACCCTACAACCCTGGTGGCAGGGTAAAGATGTTGCTACTGTGCTCCCCTCTGCTGGTAGTTTGCCATAATGCAACACATTAGTCTTCTCTACATCGGCATTTAAGTGCAGTATGTACCAGCAGGACTAACTGTATGTCTGTGGTGTGTGAGTGTGTGTGTGTGTGTGTGTGTGGTGTGTGAGTGTGTGTCTGTGTGTGTGTCCAAGTCTTATTTCTTCAGTGATCCAATCATCACCTTGGAGACGAAGTTGACGATGGCACTGGCAGGTTGTTCGGGGTCGTGTTCAGCAAACAGGTGACACACATTCTCCGTCCCACTCATCGACTTCCTCGCCACAAAACCAAAGATCCTGACAGGAGGAGAAACAGCAGAGAAGCTCAGTAAGCCTTCAGCTTCAACAGCCAAACAGGAGAATCGAGGGTCATATTCACTAGCAATACAACAGAAACATGGGACAAAACCAAAGATCCTGACAGGAGGAGAAACAGCAGAGAAGCTCAGTAAGCCTTCAGCTTCAACAGCCAAACAGGAGAATCGAGGGTCATATTCACTAGGAATACAACAGAAACATATGGGCCAAAATGGAGAGGGACCTTCCTGAATTCTTCAAAAAATAAACTATTGTTTTCATTGCAAAACATTTCCTCTTGCTATTCAGCAAATACTTCAGAAAATACAAGTTATTGTGGGATAGAGAGAGATTTGTAAAGATAGAAAGACAGCATGTGAGACACAATGAGAAAGGGGGATCGAGAGGAAGACAGTGCATAAGAGAGAGAAAAATAATGACAGGCGCTGAAGTGAGGGAATGACTTACTTAGCAGAGGAGCAGCCATCTCTTGTCCACCTTGTGAGGAGAGAATAGTTAGTTGCCGTGCATGATTATCTGAGACACACACACCCACACAGGAGTGCACAGTACTCACTTGCGGTCCTGTGGGTCAAGGGCACAGAAAAGGACGGTATTGACGGTGTAGTGTCTCCTGAAGAACAGCCTACAGACAGAGAGAGACAGTGAGGGGTGAGTACACTGTAGTGTAGGTATACAATATCTGTCGTAAATATACTGTCGGAAAAAAGGTTTAGATGTTTTATTTTTTATTTTTTTATTTCACCTTTATTTAAGCAGGTGAGCTAGTTGAGAACAAGTTCTCATTTACAACTGCGATCTGGCCAAGATAAAGCAAAGCAGTGCGACAGAAACAACAACACAGAGTTGCACATGGAATTAACAAGCGTACAGTCAATAACACAGTAGAAAAAAAAGAGTCTATATACACAGTGTGTGCAAAATGCAATAAATAGGCCATAGTAGCAAAGTAATTACAATTTAGCAGATTAACACTGGAGTGATAGATGAGCAGATGATGATGATCAGATGATGGTGTGTAAGTAGTGATATTGGTGTGCAAAAGAGCAGCAAAGTAAATAAAAACAATATGGGGATGAAGAGGGGGATGACCGCGACAGCTTTCCAATCTTTAGGGATCTCGGACGAAACGAAATAGATGTTGAACAGATTGGTAATAGGGGTTGCAACAATGGCGGCGGATCATATTAGAAAGAGAGGGTCCAGATTGTCTAGCCCAGCTGATTTGTACGGGTCCAGGATTTGCAGCTCTTTCACAACACGATATATTACATGCAGCACATACAACTGGAAAGTTAGTCACATTTACATTTTAACATACGGTATTCAAAGTCTCTGTGGCATACTGTATTAGGGTAAAATTAGGCCTCACAATAAGGCCTCGTGAGATACATTGCATTTGGAAAGTATTCAGACCCATTGACTTTTTCGACATTTTGCTACTTTACAGCCTTATTCTAAAATGGAATAAATAAAAATAGCCCATAATGAAAAGTGAAAACAGGTTTTAATAATTTTTTTGTGTGAATGTATTAAAAAGAAAAAATTGAAATACCTTATTTACATAAGTATTCAGACCCTTTGCTATGAGAATCAAAATTGAGCTCAGGTGTACACTGTTTCCATTAAATCATCCTTGAGATGTTTCTGCAACTTGATTGGAGTCCACCCGTGGGAAATTCCATTGATTGGACATGATTTGGAAAGGCACACACCTGTCTATATAAGGTCCCACAGTTGACATTGATTGTCAGAGAAAAAAACTAGCCATGAGGTCAAAGGAATTGCCTGTAGAGCTCCGAGACAGGATTGTGTCAAGGCACAGATCTGGGGAAGGGTACCAAAAAATGTCTGCAGCATTGAAGGTCCCCAAGAACACAATGGCCGCAATCATTCTTAAATGGAATAAGTTTGGAACCACCAAGACTTTTCCTAGAGCTGGCCGCCTGGCCAAACTGAGCAATCGGGGGAGAAGGGCCACGGCCAGGGAGGTAACCAAGAACCCAATGGTCACTATGACAGAGCTCCGGAGTTCCTCTGTAGCGATAGGAGAACCTTCCAGAAGGACAACCATTTCTGCAGCACTCCATCAATCAGGCCTTTATGGTGGAGTGGCCAGACAGAATAAACTCCTAAGTAAAAGGCACATGACAGCCCGCTTGGAGTTTGTCAAAAGACACCTAAAGACGCTCAGACCATGTGAAACAGGATTCTCTGGTCTGATGAAACCAAGATTGAACTCTTAGGCCTGAATACCAAGCATCACGTCTGGAGGAAACTAGAACCATAAGCATGGGGGTGGCAGCATCATGCTGTGGATATGTTTTTCATGAGCAGGGACTGGGAGACTAGTAAGGATCAAAGGAAGATGAACAGAGCAAAGTACAGAGAGATCCTTGATGAAAACCTGCTCCGGAGCTCTCAGGACCTCAGACTGAGACGAAAGTTCACCTTCCAACAGGACTTCAACCCTAAGCACACAGCCAAGACAACGCAGAAGTGGCTTTGGGACAAGTCTCTGAATGTCCTTGAGTGGCCCAGCAAGAGTTTGGACTTGAACCCATGGGGGAACTGCAAGGAAATATGATAATCAGTGGTGGAAAAAGTACCCGATAAGTGCCTCTCTGGGCCTTTAATGACCCCAGAGAGTCAGGACACCCGTTTAACGTCCCATCCAAAAGACGGCACCCTATACAGGGAATCACTGCCCTGGGGAATTGGGATATTTTTTAGACCAGAGGAAAGACTGCCTCCTACACCACTTCCAGCAGAATCTGGTCTATCATTCAGGGACTGACCAGGGCCAACCCTGCTTAGCTTCAGAAGCAAGGCAGCAGTGGTATGCAGGGTGGTATGCTGCTGGTGAAAGTCAACCAGTAAAATACTACTGAGTAAAAGTCTAAAAGTATTTGGTTTTAAATATACTTATGTATCAAAAGTAAATGTAATTGCTAACATTTCCTTAATTATCAAAAGTAAAAGTATAAATAATTTCAAATACCTCATATTAAGCAAACCAGACGGCACCATTTTCTTTTATTTCTGGGAGAGCCAGGGGCACGCTCCAACACAGACATATTTACAAACAAAGCATGTGTGTTTAGTGAGTCTGCCAGATCAGAGGCAGTAGGGATGTTCTCTTGATAAGTGCATGAATTTGACCATTTTCCTGTCCTGCTAAGCATTCAAAATGTAACGAGTACCTTTGGGTGTCAGGGAAAATGTATGGGGTTCAAGCATTTTGCTAATCCCGCAATAACATCTGCTAAACACGTGTATGTGACCAATAACATTTGATTTGAGTTAAAATAACATTATTTTCTTTTGGAATGTAGTGAAGTAAAAGTAGACAAAATTATAAATAGTAAAGTACAGATACCCCCAAAAACGACTTAAGTACTTTACGCCACTTATGATAATGAAGACGGCACAAATGTGCCTTTTTTAATGTACCACCGCAGTGACAGAGCCGTTAGTTCCTTTTAGGTGTCATGAATTAATCATTGCGCCTTATGGTGGGTACAAATATGTACCTTCGTTCAATACATTGCTTTTCTGCAACGTATTGGGAAACCGGAATGTACCTTCAACGTACGTTGAGAACTAGAGTGTGACGATTGTATCTTAATATTCAAAATATTGGGTACAAAAATGGACCCTCGTACTCTTTATCCGCACATGTACCAAAAGGGTAACGAACAATACCATGTGTTATCATTATCTGTACCTCTGAAGGCACATTATCTGTATTTGGGTATATTTGTTCCCCAGGGAACAATACCATACCCTTATTTTGTAGGAGGTTCTTTATTTTATATGTGTGTGCATGCATACGTATGCATGCTCAAGCGTGTGTGTGTGTGTGTGTGTGTGTGCTCACATGAATGCATGGCATGCCACGTGCATGTGTGATCATGCAAGTGTGCGTATGACTCACTTCCTCTGATTGTCGGTGAGAGTGATGCCCTGTGTTGAGACTTTGAAATTAACCACAGTGGAGGTTGGAGGAGGGTCCATGGCCAGAGTCAGACTGGCTGCCTTTTGTACAGCCTGGTACCCTGTCAAAGACTCCAGCTCTACTGAGCCCAAGAACCACACACTGCAAGCTAGGGAGAGAGACACACACCAGTTACACATTGTAACACACACACGTTATACACTGTAACACACATACAGACTGGTACCCAGTCAGAGACTGCAGCTCTACTGAGCCCATGAACTACACGGAGAAGCATACATTTTACACAATGAAAGATGACACACACACAAACACACACACAATGTCAGAGAAGAGGAGAGCTGAGACTATAAAGTACCTGCTCCCTGTTTGAGTAGCTCAGCAGCAGAGTTGGTTACTGACTGTGTTGAGGGATCACTTGTCTCTTCCAGAGGGTTTGACAACACAGGAAGAAAAGGGAAGTTTAGTTGGAACTGATATAATTGTATTTATAAAAACACAAGGAAAGACACACACACACACACACACACACATTCTTACCTCTTTCGGGGATGATGAGTTTACAGGGCAGGGCCAAAGGGGTAATGGAATGTTGACAGACCAACGCAGTCAGACTTCCTGTGAGGAACAGAATGCACTGTCTCAGATGCTTCAATATACCTTTCCATCTAGTCATTGGTCAACCAAAAATATTTTTGGGACCAGATTTTGTGGACCTGTTTAGCTGCACTACTGAGTATGTCCACCAGAGGAATACATTGTATTACTTCACAAAACTGAACATATGCACCCACACAGTACACATATGCATAGAACCCAACACAAAACACCATAAAAGAACAGAACAGAACACGCATACGTAGGCACATAGCACAACACACATGAATATGTCCTCACCAAAGTAGGGTTCATTGGGACAGCCCTTAAGCTGCACCCCTTTCTGTGTGCACTCAATCAGGAAGTGCCTAACCAGTTCATTGGATAGGTCGCCACCCACTATGGAGATAGGAAGTGACATCAGAGAGGATTGGGGAAATGGCAAGTGCCCTAGGTACAGATCGAGGATCAGCTTCCCCTACCCTAATCCTAACCTTAAATATTTGTGGAAAAAAATGCTAAAATGACACAGGATCAGCATCTAGCGGCAACTTCACTCTACACCGCCCTGGACTGACAGAAATATCTCATTAGAAGAAAGTCAGAAGTGACATATAACTACAATAGTAAAATGTTATGACATATTCGAATGAGACCATGTTGGAAACTCTCTGAGTTTGCGTCCCAAATGGCATCCTATTCCCATAGGGCTCTGGTCAAATGAAGTGCACTTTATAGAGAATAGCATGCCATTTGAAATGCAGTAATTTGTGGCCTATCACACCCACCTTTCTTGCTCTGTGTCAGGACAGAGGGAGGGGGTGTGGCCACCTTCATAGCCAATCCGTAGGCTCCGCGGAATGAGTGACTGTCCCTGACGATGAAGGATCCAGGTTCTTTGTCCTTCAGCACACCGATGGCTACAGAGCACCACAGGAGTCAAAAAACAAAGTTTAACACAGTCACAACACCCATGTCATAGTCAGTAGCAACTGTGATGCCCTTTTCAGACTACTGAGACAAACAGAGCCAAGCCAAGCCGAAATGTGCTGCTCTGGCCTGGTTGCACAATGTGTAATGCACATCTAGCATAATGGCTGGAACTGTGCTGGAAAGCACAGTGTGAAAAGAAAATATCAAAGGCAACACACACACACACACACACACACACACACACACACACACACACACACACACACACACACACACACACACACACACACACACACACACACACACACACACACACACACACACACACACACACACACACACACACACACACACACACACACACACACACACACAAAGAGAGAAAGAGTTCTTGCAGCACCCGTCTAATTTCCGGAAACAATATTTACCTTGATCTCTGGAGATGTCAGGCTTGTACCAGAATTTGGAAGTGTCCTGAACAAACTTCACATTGTCCTGCTTACTGGAAAACGGGTCTGCAACACAACACAACACACAGACAGAGACAGCCACTTGGTGTGAAGAGAGAGAAAGAGAGAAATAGAGCACTATAGCATATAAACATATTTTTTGAGACACAGTGAACATCGTGTACGACAGTATGATTGAGTGTGAATTCAGGCATGCCATTGTCTTTTAATGTACGAGTGAGAGCCAACGTATAGCTGTCTATACATGTTTACAACATGGGACAGACTGTGTAATGAGGTTTAATTTTTCACATGCACAAGTACATTGAAATGCTTAACTTGCAAAAAAACAACTACATTTCAGATAAATGTCAGCTACTGTACATACAGGGTCAGTACCAGCACCAAATGTACAATAGGGAGGGATAGTGGAGTATTTGAAGTAGATATGTACATGTAGGCAGTGATTAGGAGAAAGTGACTGGTAGGAAGCTAAATGATAATAATAATAATAATATTAAACAGTATGGCTGCAGCAGAAGTGGTGGGTTGATGTCTGTGTGGTGGTGAATGTGTGATTGCAAATGTAAATGTGTGGGTGTGGGTGTGGGCCAGAGTGTCCGTGTATGCGTGATTGGAAGATGTACATGGAAACAGGGCTGAAAAGTGACTGGTAGCAGAAATACTTATGGTTATATAGTAATGGTAATATATAGAGTGAAACAAATCAAAGCACATTTTATTTGTCTCATGCGCCGAATACAACAGCCTTCCAGTTAAATATTTACTTACAAGCCCTTAACCAACAATGCAGTTTTAAGAAAATACCTAAAAAAAGGTCAGATAAAAATAACAAATCATTAAAGAGCAGCAGTAAAATAACAATAGCGGGGATATATACAGGGGGTACCGGTACAGAGTCAATGGGCGGGGGCACCGGTGTCAAGGTAATTGAAGAAATATGTACATGCAGGTACAGTTATTAAAGTGACTGTGCATAGATAATAACATAGAGTAGCAGCAGCGTAGAAGTGTGTGTGTGTGTGTGTGGGGGGGGGGGGGGGGGGGGGGGGGGATGCAAATAGTCTGGGTAGCCATTTGATTAGATGTTCAGGAGTCTTATGGCTTGGGGGTAGAAGCTGTTTAGAAGCCTCTTCCACCTAGACTTGGCACTCCGGTACTGCTTGCCATGTGGTGGCAGAGAGAACACTCTATGACTAGGGTGGCTGAAGTCTTTGACAATTTTTAGGGCAGTTGCCATACCGAGCAGTTGCCATACCAGACAGTGATGCAACCCGTCAGGATGCTCTCAATGTTGCAGCTGTAAAACCTTTTGAGGATCTGAGGACCCATGCCAAATCTTTTCAGTCTCCTGAGGGGGAATAGGTTTTGTTGTGCCCTCTTCACGACTGTCTTGGTGTGCTTGGACCATGTTAGTTTGTTGGTGATGTGGACGCCAAGGAACTTGAAGCTGTCAACCTGCTCAGTCCTCCTTTTCCTATAGTCCACAATCATCTCCTTTGTCTTGATCACGTTGAGGGAGAGGTTGTTGTCCTTGCACCACACGGTCAGGTCTCTGACCTCCTCTCTATGGGCTGTCTCATCATTGTTGGTGATCAGGCCTACCACTGTTGTGTCATCAACAAATGATGGTGTTGAAGTCGTGCCTGGCCGTGCAGTCATGAGTGAACAGGGAGTACAGGATAGTACTGAGCACGCACACCTGGTTGAGGATCAGCGTGGCGAATGTGTTGTTACCTACCCTTACCACCTGGGGGCGGCACGTCAGGAAGTCCAGGAGCCAGTTGCAGAGGGAGGTGTTTAGTCCCAGGGTCCTTAGCTTAGTGATGAGCTTTGAGGGCACTATGGTGTTGAATGCTGAACTGTAGTCAATTAATAGCATTCTCATATAGATGAGTACCAGTCAAAAGTTTGGACACACCTACTCATTCCAGGGTTTTTATTTATTTTTACTATTTTCCACATTGTAAAAAATATAGTTTAGACATAAGAACTATGAGTAAACATGTGGAATCATGTAGTAACCAAAAAGGTGTTAAACAAATCAAAATATATTCTTCAAATCAGCCACCCTTTGCCTTGACAGCTTTGCACACTCTTGTCATTCTCTAAACCAGCTTCACCTAGAATACTTTTCCAACAGTCTTGAAGGAGTTTCCACATATGCTGAGCACTTATTGGCTGCCTTTCCTTCACTCTGTAGTCCAGCTCATCCCAAACCATCTCAAACCATCTCATCTCAGCTGTGACCAAATATCTTGCGGCCATTTTAGGAATGTTGACGCTCTTCTTGTTCTAGTCTGTCTGCATGCTCATCTGGTCTTTCCCTGTGCTCCACCTCTAATTTCTGTTGTTCCGATTTTGCCATTAGTTCTATCTCCCTCAGTTGCAAGTCTATGGGAATTGACCTACTACCCACAGGACCCTTTTCACCAACATCCCTCTACGTAAGGATTTCCTCCTCCAGCAGAGCAGCACCGATCAACTCTTTGACTGCTGATTTTGGATGGCCAGACACCACCTTGATGTCATAATGCTTTGCAGTGACGAGCAGATTCGCCTTTGTACATTTATCTCCCATGTAGGATTTTCCACAAATGTTTCCAACTTAAGGCCCATTGGCTTTTTTTATTACCCTGTGTGTTTATGAAACATTTTAAAATATTTCCACCAATCAGTGACGGAAACTCTACCCAAAAGTGTATTCTGAACACTCAAATATCTGGGCAAAGCAAAGCTTCAGAGTAGGTGATTAGAGCAACTACCATACTCATGGGACACTAGATCCCGGACGAACCCCCATTTTGTTACGTTTCCACAAGACAAACTCAAAATGTCTCTCACAACAAAGGGAAATAACAAAGAAAATCACTGACAACCAAACAAAACAGAAAGGGGTTCAAAAGGGGTTCTGAAAAGCACCCATGTGGGTGCCCACTGAAAGTTGGAAAAGCCACTAGTAAGAGGTTCTAAAAGACACCCACCATGGATGCCCACTAGGTTTGCCTCCAAAAAGACAAACTAAAAGAAAAACCCACAACAACTTAGGATAGGGAGTTAAAAGATGGAGCCAAACAAACAGGGGAAACACCAAAACACAAACAGGTTGAGCTCGAAATCGCACCACAGATGAGGTGAGGTGTAGCTCTCCCCAACATCTCTCAAGCTCCACTGGAGCACTGGGCCAGCCACGCCTAAATAGCACCTGGGTCAACACAGGTCAAACACCTTCCCAGTAATGAGTTGGCAACCAGCACAGGTGTAACACACACGGACTGACGAGGTGACACCAATCAGCGCACCCTACGTGTTAACAAGCTATACGTGCTAAAGTCCATCCTCAAAACATAAATGGAAAACCAAAGCCAGTAACAGAGGACGGATGATTTTTACTCGCTACACTTTTCAGCACTCGGCGGTCCCGGTCTGTGATCTTATGTGGCCTACCACTTCTCTGGTGAGGCGTGGTGCAACTAGACGTTTCCACTTCACAATAACAGCCCTTACAGTTGCCTGGGGCAGCTCTAGTAGGGCAGAAATTTTACTAACTGACTTGTTGGAAAGGTGGCATCCTATGACGGTGCCACATTGAAAGTCACCGAGCTCTCCAGAAAGGCAATTCTTCAGCCAATGTTTGTCTATGGAGATTGCATGGCTGTGTGCTCGATTTTATACACCTGTCAGCAACTGAAATAGCTGAATCCACTAATTTGAAGTGGTGTCCACATACTTTTGTATATATAGTGTACATGTAAATAGGAGTAATAGCAGGAGAAATAAATAGATACTAATGATAATGGCAATCAATAATCAATTAACAGCATTGTAGTGATAGTAATACATCTAATCAATAATCATTTTAGAAGCAGTGTAGTTGTGAGGTCGTGTGTGCCGTTGGGTGTAAGAGTATGGCTTCAATAATGAGTGTGTGAGTGAGCATGTGGTGCCTGGAGAAGTGGGTATACTCAAATTTTGCCAAAATGTTTCCAAATGGCCCTCCCAGCTAAGGAAAGGCACCCCGTGTGAAAGATTCTATGAGAAACAGTGACACACTCAATGACCTAAATAATAAAATCCCAAATTGGTCTTTCACATTCAGGCTACCTAAGTTGTACTGTGCAGTAGGCTAATAGTAGGGCTACACATTTTTTCAGGTTTTCGTCCAAAACAATGCTTAATCCACATCAGGAGACCACTTTTGAGGTCTGGAAAAATCTAAGAAATGTAGGTTTTTGAGAGTAGTTACCCTTTAATTCAAGTGTGCAGGCTGTTAGCACTATTGTCTCATTAACAGTGTTTCTGTTGCACATGAGATGGAGTTTACATTGGAATGGGCACTGGATTGACACCAATGCTCATTCTGACAGGTAGGTATATACCTAACAGGTGGGTATATATACTTAGCTATATATACTTAGCTATTTAACATTTAATAGAGAAGGTTTTTGGGAAAGCATTTCCGTCTACCTAAAGACAGTTAAGCCTATAATTAGCGTTGCTATATTTTTCCTGTTCCTTAATAGTTTGAATCCTTCATTTTTTGAGGCATGTCTTACCTTGTTTCAAAGTAGCCTATTGACAAATTCCGACCTTTTGTTTGGGCAATTCTTTTTTATAAAGACTAACTCTTATGCATTCTCCTGTTCTATCGGTTTTCTTTCAGCTTTCTTTCATTGTCTAGCAGCCGAAGGCTTTATCCTAATCATATTAGCAACCCATGATAGTTGTTGCATCTTTAAATCCCCCCTTTTTCGAACTGATATTTCCATCTCTGTCCACCAAACCGCTCCCATGTGCGGTGTGCATTTTAGAAGAGTGGTTTCCCGCAAATGGCATGTTGCAACATTCACACATAGGCGTACTGCCGTGTGTATTTTGCTGTGCCTAAAATGTGAAGAAATAATAGTTGATCTGCATTTTAATATAAACATTCCTATCTGTTCCATCAGCCCTATTAATTGATACGGCATATACCTCCAAAGCACTACTTTGATAAGTATCAATCGGGATTAAGAAGAGAGTATAAGCAATGTCCACCACACCACTGTGTGTGTAAGTAAGACAGTGAAGGTGTATGTGTCTGAGTGGGTGGAGTCCTGTGGATGGGCATAGAGTCAGTGTGGGTAGTCTGTGGGAGAAGGAGAGCAGTAGTTGTTAGCCATTTAACAGTCTTATAGCCAGGGGATAGAAGCTGTATAGGAGTCTGTTGGTCTGAGCCTTGATGCACTGGTACCGCCTGCTGGACAGCAGCATGGCTGTAGTCTTTTGCAATTTTTCTGTCCCTTCTCAGACACTGCCTGGCATGTACATCCTGGATTGACAGAGCTCACCCCGAGTAATGTGCTGGGCCGTCCATAATATCACCCTCTGTAGGGCCTTTTGTTCAAGGGCGGTGCAGTTGCCATGCCAGACGGTGATACAGCCAGTCAGGATGCTCTCAATGCTGCAGCTATAAGTTCCTAAGGATCTGAGGGGCTATGCCAAACCATGCCTACTTCACAACTGTTGTGGTGTGAGAGGACCATGTTAAGTCCTTAGTGATGTGGACACCAAGGAACTTGAATCTCTGGACCGTCTCCACTATGGCCCAATCGATGTGGATGGGGGTGTGCACCCGCCCTTGTTTTCTGTAGTCAGCTCCTTGGTCTTGCTGAAGTTGAGGGAGAGACTGGTAGACTGTCTCATAGTCAGTTGTTGGTGAGGTTGAAGAGGGCAGTGTGGAGTGGAATAGAGAATGCGTCATCTGTGGATCTGTTGGGGAGGTATGCAAATTGGAGTGGGTCGAAGATGTCTGGGAGGATGGAATTGATGTGTGCGATGACCAGCCTTTCAAAGCACTTCATTATTACAGGTCGGTAGTAATCGTAGCAGGATGCCTTAGAGTTTTTTGGGAACAGGAATGATGGTGTGTGTGTGTGTGTCTGCCTGTGTGTGTATCTGCATGCATGTGTACCTGATCCAGGCAAAGGGCCTCCACCACCACCAGGGCTGAGTCCTCTGAAAGGGGCTGGGGTCATGGCTGAGGGGAAGGGGATGCTGAGACTACTACCACTGTGGGGGCTGGATAATCCACTGAGAGAGGGGGAGCGGGACCCAGCCAGCCCTGGTACCCTCTTCTCAGGCAGCACGGGTGGCAGTCCAGTCAGTCCATCCTCTCCAAGCCCCAGGCCTAGATCCAGGCCCCCCAGCCCCTCCACAGCTTCCAACAGGCTGTCCTCCAGACCAAGATGTCCATTCCCCAGCAGCAGAGAGACTATATCCCCCTGGCTTTGGGCATCCTGGTTCCTCTCACGCCGGCTCTGGCCCCCAGACCCCTCCAGGTCCCTCTGGGCCCCCAGGGGAGATCTGTGTGCATTGAGGAGGCTGAGGGGAGAAAGAGAGGAAGAGGAAGGGGGGAGGAATGGGGAGGACAGGGACATAGGAGTCCTGTCCAGCCACACTGGAGGTGGGGTTTGGCTGAGGAGAGAGAGAGAGAAGGGGATGATCAAGTATAAGCACAAATGTGTAAGGACAGCAGCTGGGAGACGAGAAGCAAGTACTGGGAGTGAAAATTGAATGCATAAACAGACATGAAACAAACAAGGACAGCGTCTGAACAAGGGACAACAATAATGCTGACACAGGGAACAAACTGTGGAACAGACAGATATAGAAGGGGCAATCAACAAAGTGACCAGGTGAGTCCAATGAAGCGCTGATGTGCGTAATGATGTTGACAGGTGTGCGTAATGATGGGCAGCCGGGCATCCTCGAGCGCCAGAGAGGGGGAGCGGGAGCAGGCGTGACAAAATGTAGCTACAGTTAACACACACACAAAAACATTGCAGTGTGAAAGAAAGACAGTACCTGTTTGTGTGTGGGAGGGTGCTCCTTGACGGTACAGAGTGCATGGATCCGAACATTCTCTGACAGGTGGCGGGAGTGAAGGACACTTCCGAGCAGAAAAGCTCTCCATTTGACGAGGCTGGAGTTTGGTTCATACTACCGTCCAGGAAACTTCGGGAATCTGCAAGAAAATAAAAACAACAGCATCCCTTTAAGACTGTGGCATGGCTTCCCCTTTAACATTACAGATAGGTGCATACTAGTCTTTGAGAGAGCTCATCTCTTATCTTTGAGACTCTGAATAGCTGCCCATGCTAAAACATGCTTTGGATCAAATGCGCCCTCTATCCAACTCTATGGTGCATACAGTGCAGTATGTGACTGGAGGTTTGTATGAAGGTCATCCTTTAACATAATCTGTTCAGTTCCCCACTTCCAAAATATGTTTGCTTCTAATTTATCTTACTGTAGCAAGTCTCAGATTAACAGTCCCTGAGATATTTTCTTACACACTGCTCTTTGTGAGTTCTCACCAAATCCTCTGTATTGGCTCTGTACTCCAGCCATATGTTCTGTCAAGAGAGAGAGAGCAACAGACATGCTCAGCATGAGCTTCTGATTTATCTGTTTTTTTGTTTTTAAAATGAGATGAACATCTCCAATCTAAAAATAATTCAAGACAAGACATGATGAACAACTCTATTCATTCTGAATATATTTTTTAAAACTTTGCGCCTCAAATGAAGTAGTTTTTACTCTCCTTAACTAGCTACACAACAAAAACATAGCCAGCAAGCAAAACATTGAGCTAGAACAAACCTAGCAAGTGCAGCTAACACAACCACATCAAATGACCAAACTGAGTGAATAAACCAAAAAGCAACATGGACTCTAACCTTAAACGTATATTTTTTTGTGTGTGTAAAGATTTTTCACTATTTAAGATTTTTTAAGCTAAATTAGAGTAAGCTTGCAACATAAGCAGACAAACAAAAATGGTTGCCAGGGCAGCAGAACAGGGCAGCAGAGCACCATGTGTTCCCTCAGCGCTGAGTCCATTCTCTACCCTCCAGAGACCAAAAAATGACACAAGGAAAGCTTTTCAACAGAAACTACTAAAGGGGAGGCCAGAAACCCTTTTCACAGACCTGTACAAAAACGGTGATGTGAGTAATTTCATCTCTCTCACTGACCAGCCAAATGTATGGCGCTCAGCAGTCTGCTTTCACTATGGGTGAAAGTAAGAGACCGACAACACTGACAGCACCATGATAACAATCAACCTGACTGGGACTGTCATGGTGCAAGCTAACCTATTTCATTTAAAGACTGAACATTTGATGTCATTCTCCAAAGATCCTACAAACAAGCCCCTTCAGGCAGGAGAAGCAGTGTGAGTAATGAAGAAAAAATGTATCCATCATAAAGACCTCCTTGTATCCACTACAGCCCCCTCCCACTCTCCCCACCTCTCTCTCTCTGTCTCTCTTGAGCTCTCTCTCTTTATTCCTTCTCTCCTTTTCTTTCATCCCATCTCACTCTCCCTCTTCTCCATTGACTTTATGTTGAGGAATTTATGCTGAATTAAACCCTCTCTTGTCATCTCCATTATTAGATTACTTACTTACACAAACACACACACACACACACAGGTCAAAAGTAGTGCACTATATAGGGAATAGGATGGCATTTGGGATGCAAACTTTCTATATGTTAATGGTGACCTTACTCTACACTTTCAATGTAAACTAAAAGCTGGTGCCAATCTGGCCTGGGGAGGTGAGAGAATGCATGTACAGTTGAAGTCGGAAGTTTACATGCACCTTAGCCAAACACATTTAAACTCAGTTTTTCACAATTCCTGACATTTAATCCAAGTAAAAATTACCTGTCGTAGGTCAGTTACGATCACCACTTTATTTTAAGAATGTGAAATGTCAGAATAATAGTAGAGAGAATTATTAATTTCAGCTTTTATTTCTTTCATCACATTCCCAGTGGGTCAGAAGTTTAGATCCACTCAATTAGTATTTGTTAGCATTGCCTTTAAATGGTTTAACTTGGGTCAAACGTTTGTTAGCCTTCCACAAGCTTTCCACAATAAGTTGGCAGAATTGTCCCATTCCTCCTGACAGAGCTGGTGTAACTGAGTCAGGTTTGTACATGCTTATTTCAGTTCTGCCCACAAATGTTCTATAAGATTGAGGTCAGGGCTTTGTGATGGCCACTCCAATACCTTGACTTTGTTGTCCTTAGGCCATTTTGTCACAACTTTGGAAGTATGCTTGGGGTCATTGTCCGTTTGGAAGACCCATTGGCAACCAAGCTTTAACTTCCTGACTGATGTCTTGAGATGTTGCTTCAATATATCCACATAATTTTCCTCATGATGCCATCCATTTTGTGAAGTGCACCAGTCCCTCCTATAGCAAAGCACCCCCACAGCATGATGCTGCTACCCCTGTGCTTCACAGTTGGGGTGGTGTTCTTAGGCTTGCAAGCCTCCCTCTTTTTCCTCCAAACATAACAATGGTCATTATGACCAAACAGTTCTATTTTTGTTTCATCAGACCAGAGGGCATTTCTCCAAAAAGTACGATCTTTGTCCCCATGTGCAGTTGCAAACCGTAGTCCGGCTTTTTTATGGTGGTTTTGGAGCAGTGGCTTCTTCCTTGCTGTGGCCTTTCAAGTTATGTCGATATAGGACTCGTTTTACTGTGGATATAGATACTTTTGTACCTGTTTCGTCCAGCATCTTCACAAGGTCCTTTGCTGCTGTTCTGAGACTGATTTGCACTTTTCGCACCAAAGTACGTTCATCTCTAGGAGACAGAACGCGTCTCTTTACTGAGCGGTCTGACGGCTGCGTGGTCCCATGGTGTTTATACTTGTGTACTATTGTTTGTACAGATGAACGTGATACATTCAGGCATTTGGAAATTGCTCCCAAGGATGAACCAGACTTGGCTGATTTCTTTAGATTTTCCCATGATGTCAAGCAAAGATGCACTGAGTTTGAAGGTCGGCCTTGAAATACATCCACAGGTACACCTCCAATTGACTCGAATTATGTCAATTAGCCTATCAGAAGCTTCTATAGCCGTGATATAATTTTCTGGAATTTTCCAAGCCGTTTAAAGGCACAGTCAACTTAGTGTATGTTGACTTCTGACTACTGGAATAGTGATACAGTGAATTATAAGTGAAATAATCTGTCTGTAAACAATTGTTGGAAAAATGACTTGTGTCATGAAATTTGTGAAGTGGTTGAAAAACAACTTTTAAGGACTACAACCTAAGTGTATGTAAACCTACGACTTCAACTGTATGTCGATGGGTGCGTGTATATGTGTGCGTCCCACGTATTCCTAGGATGGTTAACATGTTAAAGGAGAACTCATTTCGAGATAAGCAAAACTGATGATGCAACCTAATATCACATCCATCCATCTCTCTACTTTTATCCCCTCTTTCTGTCTGGAGTATTGGGGAAGGAGCCACTGCCGCTACCACACTGTCCAACCAAATTGCATTAATTAAGGAACAAATTGAAGTGAAAAGTAATTACAACAACTGTTGGAGGGCAGTGGAAGTTGATAAAAGTGCTTCTTTATTGTTAAAAGTAAGAGCAACAGGTTTCGGCCCTTAGACTTGTGTAGACCGTTGACCCCGTGCTGATCCCTCTGAGATTGAAGAGGATCAGTCACAGGCCTTAAACTTTAGAGGTTAATGGTCAACAGTCAAGAGGAGCTGATGTCACTGCCATTCTCAAATTACAGCAATTACACGTTCCATGATGCAATCACACACACGAGGACACACACAAACAGCCACACACACACACAGGCACATACACACACACACACACACACACTAGATCTGGGCGGCAATGTTTTTTTTATGCTGGTCTGCCTTTAATGACTCAATCTCAGTCTTCAAAGTTTGAATCTGATCCATGTGCATCTTCATCAGATGAGCAGAATGGTACCACCCTGAGCCCCATCGATTACAGTGGTCTGTGATAGAAATGGTAGATCAATTAAGAATTAAAAGTGACTCCAACACACATATGCTGCGTACACATTTTAAGAATCTAGCAAAACTAACCGCTTTCTTGGCAACCATGCGTTTTTTACGGTGCGGCCAGTTGTCCAGCCCTTTCTCCACTGATCTCCACGAATGGTTGTCGGCATGGTTGTATGCTCTGCAAAAACACATTTACGTTTTTAGTAAACAATAGTTTGTATTGTGTATTTTTATTTAACTTTTTATTTAATTATCAATTTTATTACACAGTATGCCTACATATTGATAGGCTATATAAACATTTTTTTAAAGAAAATGCACTGAAAGCAAAATACCTTTAGTTTTGGTGATCAGCTCTGCCTCATTGTAAAGTCCTCTCGTGGTTACGGTCCTAACCCTAGAACAGATAGCGCCATAGAAAGAAGCTGGCTTGATGAAAACGATGTCCATTTCGTCTGTCCTCTTTTTTTTTTTTTTTTTTTAGATAAACAGCTCGTTTTTGAACGGTAACTGTGTTAAGGGTGGAGTTTGTGGTGGGGTGAGTACTGGACAGGTGTGACTTTCAGCTTACAATAGGCCGTAAGTATACAGCATATCGCAGATTGTCTTCACTTTGATTATGCTGCTAATCAGGCTAAAAGTGTTTGAAAACCTGTTTTCAAAATGCCACCAGCTTTCCATCACTACTGTAAGTAAGTAAAAACAGAGCATATTGTTTACATCTTATTTACATTCTTTATTGTAACCACAATGTCACAAATAATTTGTATCTACCTTTCTAAATTATGTTTAGAGTTTGGGATTTATAAATGTGTGCTTTTCATTTATTTTTGACTGACGCTTTTAGTGAGAGGTCTAATGCTTTAATATTTAATAATATCTGTCCTCCGAATTAATATCAAAGAGACATTTTTCACGCCATTATTAGTTGCATTGTTTTAGTTTGAACATGCAAACTGGCACCAACAGCGGGAACGTTTCCCTAGTCAGCGCCATTATTAGTGCAATGCCCCTTAAAGTGTGGCTCTGTGCTACCCGGTGGGGTGGGGCGGGGTAGCACCCCCCCCCCCCCCCCTTCCTCCTCCTCCATTCCCCATAGGCTAGGTCCATCTTCTGTGCGCGGCTCTGCCTTGCCCTCATGTCTTGAACCTCGTGCGCCCACCACTATTTCAGTGGATACAGCTGGAGAACTGCAAAGGAAATCCCATTGTGCGCCACACGGGAGCCATGACCAGTATGACCAATATATATTGTCCTGCTAATAACAGGGTTAAAAATATGTCTGTGAGAATATCCAAGGGGCTTTTATATAATTCTAAATTAATAATAATAATAGCATTGTTTAAAAAATAACAATACATTTTGGAGAATATTTTGTTTTCAAATAACGTAAAATGAGCAAGAAAAGGCCATTCTTGAACATGGGGTGAGACATAGTTACTAATTTGTAAATACAGCCAGTTTGTTATTTTGAATGATTTATTTCTCTTTTTAAAGGGAGAGAAACCAAAAACCTACAATCATCTCTTGGGTCTCCCAGTTGAGGCCGGCACAGGTATTGAACCAGAATCTGTAGTGACACAGTATGCACTGTGATGCAGTGTCTTAGACCGCTGCGCCACTGAGGCGGTACTACAGTAAGAGCAAAAACATTTCCACACTCTAAGCGTGGTCTAAGTTTCTCTTAGAATAAAAACCTTAGTGTAACAACAGTTGAGTAAGTAATACTGAAGTCGTGCACAATTATCCATTTCTATTTAGGTTTATGTCTCCCATTCATTGTCAGTTAGAGACACAGTAGCGCCTTGGGACCCAAAAGCATAATCAGTGCTCTAACTCCCCCTTGCGCTGGTCTGGAGGAGTGAAGTGGTGACGCAGGGTGCAGTACTAAACCACAAACTACCTCTAAGTGCCGCAGCACAATCACTAAACTTTTAGTGGAGCAACCACTGTATTTCCCTTTTTCTTCGCTGTTACAGACAAACTAGGACCTCTGACTTTATCAGAAACTCGCCCATACTGGTATAAAAAGTTATCAACATAATACCAACCAACCTCTTTTGACCTTGTGGGGTTTATTTATTTAATGCATTATACTGCCATTGTGCTACGGTAACGCACAAATAATAAAGATGGTACCCTATGATCATTTTTGCTACCATTTAGCATGATTGTACTTTAACATGGTAGAATGTATAATGGAGGTTGACGCAATGGTATTTCCATGATCCACATCTATACCACTGTATAAGCGAAAGTACTCTAGTAGTACCATGGTATAAATGTAATTATAAACTGTGTGTTTTGAGCCCTATATGCTGGTTGGCTGACAGCCGTGGTATACCACTGATATGACAAAACATTTATTTTTACTGCTCTAATTATGTTGGTAACCAGTTTATAATAGCAATAAGACACCTGTATATGGCCAATATACCATGGCTAATATACCATGGCTAATGTCACGCCCTGACCATAGTTTGCTTTGTATGTTTCTATGTTTTGTTTGGTCAGGGTGTGATCTGAGTGGGCATTCTATGTTGGATGTCTAGTTTGTCTGTTTCTGTGTTTGGCCTGATATGGTTCTCAATCAGAGGCAGGTGTTAGTCGTTGTCTCTGATTGGGAACCAAATTTAGGTAGCCTGTTTTGTCATTGTGGGTTGTGGGTGATTGTCTATGTTAGTTGCTTGTGTCAGCACAGTTCTTACTATAGCGTCACGGTCGTTATTCGTTTATTGTTTTGTACAGTTTACTTCGTGTTTTTTCGTCATCTATTAAAATGATGCATTCACACCACGCTGCGCTTTGGTCCGCTTCTTACGACGATCGTGACAGCTAAGGGCTGTATCCAGCAACACCGCATTGCGTCATGCGTAAGAACAGCCCTTAGACGGGGTATATTGGTTATATACAGTACCACACTCCCTCATGTCCTATTGCTTAATTATAAACTGGGTGGTTCCAGCCCAGAATACTGATTGACTGACAGCCGTGGTATATGAGACCGTATACCATGGGTATGACAAAACATTTGCTTTTACTGCTCTAGTTTCTAATAGCAATAAAGCACCTCAGGGGTTTGTGGTACATAGCCAATATACCACGGCTAATGGCTGTATCCAGGCACTCCGCGATGTGTCGTGCCTAAGAACAGCCCTTAGCCATGGTATATTGGCCATAGTCCAACCCCCCTCGGGCCTTATTGCTTAAGTAACATAGTAGTACCATGGTACATTTTGTAAGGGCTGTGTCACTCTCTCACACTCACAGTAACCAACACACACAGCCCAGCACGTGCTAGAGCGTCACCTCGCTCCACCTCTACCTCACACTTTATCAGCTACAGTTAATAAAGTAGCTTTAAAAAATTAAGTAGCGGTTCCAAATGTTTGGTATACTCAGCGTATGTTCTTGGCAACAAATAAATGTCTGGTGGCACTGCTGAGACATTAATGAGCTCCAGACCAAACGGTTGAATGTTCAAATCCCAAGAGCATTTATGCACACTCAATCAAGTACCCCCTGAGCACTGCTACTTTTTCGTTGGTGTTGTCAGATAATCGTAGAATTATTGACTTAATTCTGAGCCACGTTTAGCAGTGGATAAATGTATTCTTGCTAAATAAATACATTAGACGTGTGAAACCACTTGTTTTTGGAACACTTCACATGACATTTCATAAGTGAAAAACGTGTATTTGGAACACTTCGAATGTGACATTTCACATGTGAAAACATTTGTGTTTTTGCTAAATGCTTTAGTCACTCGAAAGGCTATTTTACATGGGAATCAGAATGATTGTTTGGGACCTTTAAAACCCCCATGCCATTTTATTACTTTACATATAATGGTTTGGGATGGTTTAGGACTATCTGGGATCATCACATGACATCCTGACGACTGTAAATCTGAGACAGTTTACTAACCAATATCCTTCCAGTAATGCATTGTAAATTCAGCATGTTGCTGTAGTTAGGTGTTCAAGTAATAAGCTGTAAATGTGTGTTATAGTAAAGGTCCTGAAACTCTACGGTAATTTACTGGCTTCTGTGCTGCCTGTAATTTACAGGAAATTTTTTACAATGTAGCTAGCCAGTTGTTAGCTACCACCAGTATATAGTTATAGCGCTGACGTAATCCACTGAAAACTTCTGATGGCGCATGAAGCCGGAAGCATTTGAATTTGAAGCACGCGATATTGGTGAATGGGGGCCGAGTGGCACCAAAAAATTGCTAAAGATTATGGTGAAAGTGGCCGTAACTAGCAAAGGATTACGGTCAATGTAGTCACTTTCATCCTTGCTGAGAGTCAACAGGGAACCTCCGATCCTAGCCTGCTGGACAGACAAACGACCAATGTAGTAGTCAGAATAGATCACTATTTAATGACATGTATTTATTTGTAGCAAACTTTAAAATAATTCACTGTGGGGATTGAACTTGATCAAAATAAATATCCCAAAATATTGTCGTACATAGGCTTTCTAGGGCAGACCAGAGCTTTTTCCAGTCGAGCTTGTGACTTCAATCTCCAGACCAGACACTGGGGGCCTGCACCAAACCAGATGAAAGCGGAAACATTCAGGTATCTTTGCCTTAGATGAATAATGGAAACCACAAATTATATTTGCTGACACGGTGCAGTCAAATTTTGGAACAACTAGACTACCTAGCAATGTAAACCACTCCCTTCCATGAACCCACCGTCTGTGGTATTGGTTACAAGGCGATACTTATTTAAATTAGGTAAAATAATAAGATGTTACCATTGGTGTGTTCAAATCAAGTTTTTTTTAGGGACTACTTAGCCCAGGACTAGTTTTAATCTCTGTCTGGGAAACTGACTGTTCGTCTGGTCCTCTCCTCTTTTCTCTTCTCTTAGTATTTTACTCTCCTTTTTCCCCTGGCGTGTTTTCCTCCTCTCTCTCTGCTGTCTGTCCCTGACAGTCTGACACACAGAAGACAAAGACTCCTCAGTTAGGACAGAACCATGTAGTACCACTTCTAGATGGAAACGAACCATGGGCATGATTCTTGCCGAACCCCAAACACACACACACACAGACACGCATGTATGTATACACATTCCTGCACGCATACACACATATTCAGGCAAGCCTACATACACTAAAAAGCAAGCAAACATTCACACATACCTCTCTCTCTCCCTCTCTCAAACATACATTCACACTACGCAGGAACGAAGGCACTAGCATCCACAAAACTCCCTATTGACCACAGGAATGTGCTCTCGCTCGCTCCCCTACACACACACACACACACACACACACACACTTAGAGGCCCAGTCTGACAGCTAATCACTGGATCACACAGAGACACAGAGAGAGACCTCGCGTGCACACACAATCTCATTATTCTCATCCTATCTGGAAGTTATTCATCAAAATTAATAGTGCACAATACCCCCATTAGCACCTCCTCCCCCATTGTTCCTCTCGGGACCTCTCAGGGGCTAGCTAGACTCTAAAGCATTCACCTGCACAGAAGACAAACTAGCAGGCTCGTCCCTTTAAATCAACTTCACCTATCCTCTTCTCTGTTGTGTTTTAAATCAGCTTCCCCTGTCCCCCTCTCTGTTTTATTTGGCCTGAAAGCTTTCCCTACTCACTGGAATTTGAGAAACCAGAGAGAGTTATGGGCAGATTGAAGAGTAGAGTAGATAATAACACTAACGCAAACAGGAGAGAGTAACACACAGAGAGGGAGCGAGAGAGAGGGAGAGTAACAGAGAGAGAGAGTAACAGAGAGGGAGCGAGAGAGAGAGTAACAGAGAGAGGGAGCGAGATAGAGAGAGGGAGCGAGAGAGAGAGAGTAACAGAGAGAGGGAGCGAGAGAGAGAGAGTAACAGAGAGAGGGAGCGAGAGAGAGAGAGTAACAGAGAGAGGGAGTGAGAGAGAGAGTAACAGAGAGAGGGAGCGAGAGAGAGAGTAACAGAGAGAGGGAGCGAGAGAGAGTAACAGAGAGGGAGTGAGAGAGAAGGAAAAAAAGAGAGAGGGAGAAGGCAGCGAGAGAGAGAAAGGCCAACCACACAAGAAACATTCCAGAAGCCATGTGTAAATACCAGGGGTCTGCAAGAGAGAGGGGGAGAGAAGGGTGCTCTCACAGAACCTCAGAATGGAGGGAGATAACACAATATAAGCACAGAGAGAAGGAACGGGAAAAGAAAGACAGAAAAAGAGAGAATAAATGGTTTGGCCCAGTAAGTAGGAAGTCTACTGTGTGCAGCTCACCCTGCACTATCAGCTCAAGCATACAATACCAGTCAAAAGTTTGGACACACCTACTCATTCCAGGGTTTTTCTTTATTTGTATGTTCTACATTGTAGAATAATAGTGAAGACCTCAAAACTATGAAATAACACATATGGAATCATGTAGTAACCAAAAAAAGTGTTAAACAAATCAATATATATTGTATATTTGAGATTCTTCAAAGTAGCCACCCTTTGCCTTGATAACAGCTTTGAACGCTCTTGGCATTCTCTCAAGCATCTTCATGAGGTAAGGGAAAGGGGGATACCTAGTAAGTTGTATAACTGAATGCATTCAAATGAAATGTGTTTTCCGCGTTTTACCCAACCCCTCTGAATCAGAGAGGTGTGTAGGTATGCCATAATTGGCATCCATGGCATCGGTGCCCGGGGAACAGTGGGTTAACTGCCTTGCTTAGGGGCAGAAGGACAGATTTTTACCTTGTCAGGTTGGGTCAGAGATTCGATCCAGTAAACCTTCGGTTACTGGCACAACGCTCCTACCCGCAAGGCTACCTGCCGCACCAGTTACCTTGAATGCATTTCAATAAACAGGTGTGTCTTGTTAAATTAATTTGTGGAATTTATTTCCTTCTTAATGCGTTTGAGCCAATCAGTTGTGTTGTGACAAGGTAGGGGTGGTATACAAAAGATAGCCCTATTTGGTGAAAGACCAAGTCTATATTATGGCAAGAGCAGCTCAAATAAGCAAAGAGAAAAAACAGTCCATCATTACTTTAAGACATGAAGGTCAGTCAATCCGGAAAATTTGAAGAACTTTGAAGTTCTTCAAATTTCAAGTGCAGAAGTTTTTTTCAAGCGCATCAAGCGCTATGATGAAACTGGCTCTCATGAGGATCGCCACAGGAAAGGAAGACCCAGAGTTACCTCTGTGCAGCATATGTTCATTATTTACCAGCTTCAGAAATTGCAGCCCAAATAGATTCTTCACAGAGCTCAAGTAACAGACACATCTCAACATCAACTGTTCAGGAGAATGCTTGAATCAGGCCTCCATGGTCGAATTGCTGCAAAGAAACCACTACGCCCTCTTCCAAGATAGCGTAGCAGTGGGGATGTCTGTTTTGATTGTCTTGTCCCATCCCTTGTGTATATATTGTTTTTCTTTGTATATATTTCGTATGTGTATATATATAAAAAATATCTCATTTTCCATCTACTGACTGAACATACTCTCCTGCAACCCGCCTTACCCAATGTGGTATGGATCTGCTATTTTTACACTTTTGAACTGGAACCCCCTTCAGCAGCTAGCCAGCTAACTAGCTAGTAGTTAGCCTGGAGCTAGCCTCGAACTAGGCCCATCTCCCTGCTAGCCGAAGAGATTCCATCAAGCAATCCCCGGGCTTCAATTACCTCTTTTGCCAATTGGCCTGGACCCTTTGCTGCCGACACGGAGCCAAGCCGATCCATCACGAATGGTCTACCGATGTAACCGTCCGAGGGGGTTTCTGTCCCGAAGCAAGCACCAGTTAACCTGGAGCTAGCCTCGAGCTAGGCACTTCTCCTGGCTAGCCGAAGAATTCTATCAGATAATTCCTGGGCTTTAATACCCCTTCTGCCAATTGGCCTAGAGCTTTTGCCGCCGACAAGGAGCCCCGCCGATCCATCACGACTGGTCTGTCGACGTAACCGGGGGTTTCAACAGACTCTCCCGTTGCGAAGTCCCCCTGAGGCCCATCTGCTAGCCTGCTTCGAGCCCCGGCCTGCTAGCTGTCTTAATCGCCATGCCTCCAGCTCACCTAGCTACTCACTGGACCCTATTATCACTCAGCTACATATGCCTCTCCCTAATGTCAATATGCCTTGTCTATTACTGTTTTGGTTAGTAATTTTTCTCTTATTTCACTGTAGAGCCTCCAGCCCTCATCAATATGCCTAGCCCTTATGTTCCATTCCCCACACATGCGGTGACCGCACCTGGCTTAAATGGTGCCTCTAGAGACAAAACCTCTCTCATCGTCACTCAACGCCTAGGCTTACCTCCACTGTACTCACATCCTACATACCCTTGTTTGTATATTAAGGATAAGCATATTCTTGATACTGTTTGAAAGGAAACACTTTGAAGTTTGTGGAAATGTGAAATTAATGTAGGAGAAAGTGACACATTAGATTTGGTAAAGAAAATACAAAGAAAAACATAAATGTATTTTTTGTTTGTTTGTACCATCATCTTTGAAATGCAAGAGAAATGCCATAATGTATTATTCCAGCCCAGGCACAATTTAGATTCTGGCCACTAGATGGCAGCAGTGTATGTGCAAATTTCTTAGACTGATCCGATGAACCTATGCATATATTTTCAAAATGTTGTATCAAGACTGCCCAAATGTGCCAAATTGGTTAATTAATACATTCAAGTTCATAATTGTGCACTCTCCTCAAACAATAGCATGGTATTCTTTCACTGTAATAGCTACTGTAAATTGGACAGTGCAGTTAGATTAACAAGAATATAAGCTTTCTGCCCATATACGATATGTCTATGTCCTGGGATTTCTTTTTTGTTACTTACAACGTGATGCTAATCACATTAAACAGGTCAACATTCATAAAGCCGCGGGGCCAGACGGATTACCAGGACATGTGCTCAAAGCATGCGTGGACCAACTGGCAAGTGTCATCAAACATTTTCAACCTCTCCCTGACCGAGTCTGTAATACCTACATGTTTCAAGCAGACCACCACAGTCCCTGTGCCCAAGAAAGCGAAGGTAAACTGACTAAATAACTACCACCCCGTAGTACTCCCGTCGGTAGCCATAAAGTGTTTAAAAGTTTGGTCATGACTCACATCAACCCCGTCAACCCGGAAACCCTAGACCCACTTCAATTTGCATACAGCCTCAACAGATGAAGCAATCTCAACTCCACTCCACACTGCCATTTCACACCTGGACAAAAGGAACACCTATTTGAGAACGCAGCTCAGCGTTCACCATCACAGTGCCCACAAAGCTCATCACTAAGCTAAGGACCCGAGGACTAAACACCTCCCTCTGCAACTGGATCCTGGACTTCCAGACAGCCACCCCCAGGTGGTAAGGGTAGGCAACAACACATCTGCAATGCTGATCCTCAACACTGGTTCCCCTCAGGGGTGCATGCTTAGTTCCCTCCTGTACTCAAAGTTCACCCACAACTGCGTGGCCATCACTAAGTTTGGGAGGAGATCAGAGACCTGGCAATGTGGTGCCAGGAAAACAACCTCTCCCTCAATGTGAGCAAGACAGAGGAGCTAATCATGGACTATAGGAAAAGGAAGGCCCGAATAGGCCCCCATTAACATTGACAGGGCTGAAGTGGAGCGAGTTGAGAGTTTGAAGTTCCTTGGTGTCCACATAACCAACTAAATATCATGGTCCAAACACACCAAGAAAGTTGAAAAGAGGGCACAACAGCACCTGTTCCCTCTCAGGAGACTGAAAAGATTTTGCATGGGACCCCAGATCCTCAAAAAGTTATACGACTGCACCACTGAGACCATCCTGACCGGTTGCACCACTGCCTGGTATGGCAACTGCTCGGCATCTGACCGAACGTCGCTACGGAGTTTTTTGCGTTGTTTGTAACTTATTTTGTACGTAATGTTGCTGCTATCACCGTCTCTTATGACCGAAAAGAGCTTGTGGACATCAGAACAGCGATTACTCACCACGAACTGGCAGAAGCTTGTTCCTTTAACGAGTCCGACGTGAAGAAGATACTGCTTTCTCGGGAACAGGCCCAAATCCCCAAAATGTGCGTGAAGAGAGAAAGAGGGTTGAGGTCGGGCTGCCTTCTGAGAATTCGTAGGCGAGCGAGTAAACCCCGACAGCCATCCGTTCTATTGGCCAATGTGCACTCTTTGAATAATTAAATCGATGACTTACGAGCAAGATTAAACTACCAACGGAACATTAAAAACTGTAATAACTTATGTTTTGCTATTGTTATTTTACTGCTGCTATTTAATCATTTGTTACTTTTATTTATTATTCATATTTTAGTTTTTTTTTTTTTTTTAACTGCATTGTTGGCTAAGGGCTTGTAAGTAAGCATTTCACTGAAAGGTCTACACCGGTTGTATTCGGCGCATGAAACAAATACAAATGTATTCGATTTGATTTTTAGTGCGTACTGCCCAGTACATCACTGGGGCCAAGCTTCTTGACATCCAAATCAAGTAAAATTGTATTTTATTATATCACATACACATGGTTAGCAGATGTTAATGCGAGTGTAGCGAAATGCTTGTGCTTCTAGTTCCGACAATGCCACAATATCTAACAAGTAATCTAACAAATTCACAACAACTACCTTATTCACAAATGTAAAGGGATGAATAAGTATATGTACATATACATATATGGATGAGTGATGGTCGTGCAGCATAGGCAAGATGCAGTAGATGGTATAGAATACAGTATATATGTACATGTAAGATGACTAATGTAGGATATGTAATCATTATTAAAGCGCTGATATTTAAAGTGACTAGTGATACCTGTATTAAGTCCATGTATTAAAGTGCCCAGACATTTGAGTCTGTATGTTGGCAGCAGCCTCTCTATGTTAGTGATGGCTGTTTAACAGTGATGGCCTTGAGATATGTTTTTCAGTTTCTCTCCACAGGCAGTGGCTAGGGTGGTTCATGTCCTTGATGATCTTTTTGGCCTTTCTATGACATTGGGTGCTGTAGGTGTCCTGGAGGGCAGGCAGTGTGCCCCCGGTGATGCGTTGTGCAGACTGCACCACCCTCTGGAGAGCCCTATAGTTGCGGGCGGTGCAGGTACCATACCAGGCAGCGAATCAGCCCAATAGGATGCTCTCAATTGTGCACCTGTAAAAGTGTATGGGGGTCTTAGGGGCCATGCCACATTTCTTCAGCCTACTGAGTTTGAAGAGGCGCTGTTGCACCTCCTTACCCGCTGTCTGTGTGGATGGACCATTTCAGACTGTCAATGACATGTACGCCGAGGAATTTAAGCTTTTTACCTTCTCCACTGAGGTTCCATCAATGTGGATAGGGGCATGCTCCCTCTGCTGTCCACGGTCAGCTCCTTTGTTTTTTTGACGTTGAGTTTATTTTCATGGCACCACTCCACCAGGGCCCCCACCTCCTCCCGGTAGGCTGTCTTGTCATTGTTGGTAATCAGGCCTACTACTCTTGAGTCATCTGCAAACTTGATGATTGAGTTGGAGGCGTGAAAGGGTGGGTGAACTGGGAGTACAGGAGGGGGTTGAGCACGCACCCTTGTGGGGCCCCTGTGTTGAGGATAAACAAAGTAGAGGTGTTGTTTCCTAACGTCACCACCTGGGGCAGCCTGTCAGAAAGTCCAGGACCCAGTTGCACAGGGCGGGTTTCAGACCCAGGGCCCCGAGCTTAATGATGAGCTTGAAGTGTACTCTGCTGTTGAGCGATAGTCAATGAACAGCATTCTTACATAGGTATTCCTCTTGTCCAGGTGGGATAGGCCACTGTGCAGTGCAATGGCGAATGCATCGTCTGTGGATATATTGGTTCGGTAAGCAAGTTGCAGTTTGTCTAGGGTGTCAGATAAGGTAGAGGTGACACTTAAATGTCTTACTCACGTCAGCCACGGAGAACGAGAGCCCACAGTCCTTGTGAGCTGGCTGCGTTAGTGGCACTGTGTTATCCTCAAAGCGTGAAAAGGTGTTTAGCTTGTCTGGGAGGAAGACGTCAATGTTCACAACATGGCTGGTTTTCCCTTGTAATCCGTGGTTGTCTGTAGACCCTGCCACATACGTCTCGTGTCTGAGCCACTGAATTGCAACTCCACTTTGTCTCTGTACTGACAGTTTGCCTGTTTGATTGCCTTACGGAGGAAGGCAATGTATTCATCCATAATCCCAGTCACCTTGCCATGGTTAAATATGGTTGTTCGAGCTTTCAGGTTTGCACAAATGCTGCCATCTATCCCATGGTTTCTGGTTTGGGTAGGTTTTAATATTCAACCGGCGCCGACAGAGATGGCCGCCTCGCTTCGCGTTCCTAGGAAACTATGCAGTTTTTTGTTTTTTTACGTGTTATTTCTTACATTAGTACCTCAGGTCATCTTAGGTTTCATTACATACAGTCGAGAAGAACTACTGAATATAAGATCAGCGTCAACTCACCATCAGTACGACCAAGAATATGTTTTTCGCGACGCGGATCCTGTGTTCTGCCTTACAAACAGGACAACGGAGTGGACCCTATGCAGCGACCCAAAAAAACGACTCCGAAAGAGAGGGAAACGAGGCGGTCTTCTGGTCAGACTCCGGAGACGGGCACATCGTGCACCACTCCCTAGCATTCTTCTTGCCAATGTCCAGTCTCTTGACAACAAGGTTGATGAAATCCGAGCAAGGGTAGCATTCCAGAGGGACATCAGAGACTGTAACGTCCTTTGCTTCACTGAAACATGGCTCACTGGAGAGACTCTATCCGAAGCGGTGCAGCCAACGGGTTTCTCCACGCATCGCGCTGACAGAAACAAACATCTTTCTGGTAAGAAGAGGGGCGGGGGCGTATGCCTCATGGCCAACGTGACATGGTGTGATGAAAGAAACATACAGGAACTCAAATCCTTCTGTTCACCTGATTTAGAATTCCTCACAATCAAATGTAGACCGCATTATCTACCAAGAGAATTCTCTTCGATTATAATCACAGCCGTATATATCCCCCCCCCCCCCAAGCAGACACATCGATTGCTCTGAACTAACTTTATTTAACTCTCTGCAAACTGGAAACGATTTATCCGGAGGCTGCATTCATTGTAGCTGGGGATTTTAACAAGGCTAATCTGAAAACAAGACTCCCTAAATTTATCAGCATATCGATTGCGCAACCAGGGGTGGAAAGACCTTGGATCATTGTTACTCTAACTTCCGCGACGCATATAAGGCCCTGCCCCGCCCCCCTTTCGGAAAAGCTGACCACGACTCCATTTTGTTGATCCCTGCCTACAGACAGAAACTAAAACAAGAGGCTCCCACGCTGAGGTCTGTCCAACGCTGGTCCGACCAAGCTGACTCCACACTCCAAGACTGCTTCCATCACGTGGACTGGGAGATGTTTCGTACTGCATCAGATAACATTGACGAATACGCTGATTCGGTGTGCGAGTTCATTAGAACGTGCGTTGAAGATGTCGTTCCCATAGCAACGATTAAAACATTCCCTAACCAGAAACCGTGGATTGATGGCAGCATTTGTGTGAAACTGAAAGCGCGAACCACTGCTTTTAATCAGGGCAAGGTGTCTGGTAACATCACCGAATACAAACAGTGCAGCTATTCGCTCCGCAAGGCTATCAAACAAGCTAAGCGCCAGTACAGAGACAAAGTAGAATCTCAATTCAACGGCTCAGACACAAGAGGCATGTGGCAGGGTCTACAGTCAATCACGGACTACAGGAAGAAATCCAGCCCAGTCACGGACCAGGATGTCTTGCTCCCAGGTAGACTAAATGACTTTTTTGCCCGCTTTGAGGACAATACAGTGCCACTGACACGGCCTGCTACGGAAACATGCGGTCTCTCCTTCACTGCAGCCGAGGTGAGTAAGACATTTAAACGTGTTAACCCTCGCAAGGCTGCAGGCCCAGACGGCATCCCCAGCCGCGCCCTCAGAGCATGTGCAGACCAGCTGGCCGGTGTGTTTACGGACATATTCAATCAATCCCTATACCAGTCTGCTGTTCCCACATGCTTCAAGAGGGCCACCATTGTTCCTGTTCCCAAGAAAGCTAAGGTAACTGAGCTAAACGACTACCGCCCCGTAGCACTCACATCCGTCATCATGAAGTGCTTTGAGAGACTAGTCAAGGACCATATCACCTCCACCCTACCTGACACCCTAGACCCACTCCAATTTGCTTACCGCCCAAATAGGTCCACAGACGATGCAATCTCAACCACACTGCACACTGCCCTAACCCATCTGGACAAGAGGAATACCTATGTGAGAATGCTGTTCATCGACTACAGCTCGGCATTCAACACCATAGTACCCTCCAAGCTCGTCATCAAGCTCGAGACCCTGGGTCTCGACCCCGCCCTGTGCAACTGGGTACTGGACTTCCTGACGGGCCGCCCCCAGGTGGTGAGGGTAGGCAACAACATCTCCTCCCCGCTGATCCTCAACACTGGGGCCCCACAAGGGTGCGTTCTGAGCCCTCTCCTGTACTCCCTGTTCACCCACGACTGTGTGGCCACGCACGCCTCCAACTCAATCATCAAGTTTGCGGACGACACAACAGTGGTAGGCTTGATTACCAACAACGACGAGACGGCCTACAGGGAGGAGGTGAGGGCCCTCGGAGTGTGGTGTCAGGAAAATAACCTCACACTCAACGTCAACAAAACTAAGGAGATGATTGTGGACTTCAGGAAACAGCAGAGGGAACACCCCCCTATCCACATCGATGGAACAGTAGTGGAGAGGGTAGCAAGTTTTAAGTTCCTCGGCATACACATCACAGAAAAACTGAATTGGTCCACTCACACAGACAGCATCGTGAAGAAGGCGCAGCAGCGCCTCTTCAACCTCAGGAGGCTGAAGAAATTCGGCTTGTCACCAAAAGCACTCACAAACTTCTACAGATGCACAATCGAGAGCATCCTGGTGGGCTGTATCACCGCCTGGTATGGCAACTGCACCGCCCTCAACCGTAAGGCTCTCCAGAGGGTAGTGAGGTCTGCACAACGCATCACCGGGGGCAAACTACCTGCCCTCCAGGACACCTACACCACTCGATGTCACAGGAAGGCCATAAAGATCATCAAGGACATCAACCACCCGAGCCACTGCCTGTTCACCCCGCTATCATCCAGAAGGCGAGGTCAGTACAGGTGCATCAAAGCTGGGACCGAGAGACTGAAAAACAGCTTCTATCTCAAGGCCATCAGACTGTTAAACAGCCACCACTAACACTGAGTGGCTGCTGCCAACACACTGACACTGACTCAACTCCAGCCACTTTAATAATGGGAATTGATGGGAAATTATGTAAATATATCACTAGCCACTTTAAACAATGCTACCTTATATAATGTTACTTACCCTACATTATTCATCTCATATGCATACGTATATACTGTACTCTATATCATCGACTGTATCCTTATGTAATACATGTATCACTAGCCACTTTAAACTATGCCACTTTGTTTACATACTCATCTCATTTGTACATACTGTACTCGATACCATCTACTGTATCTTGCCTATGCTGCTCTGTACCATCACTCATTCATATATCCTTATGTACATATTCTTTATCTCCTTACACTGTGTACAAGACAGTAGTTTTGGAATTGTTAGTTAGATTACTTGTTATTACTGCATTGTCGGAACTAGAAGCACAAGCATTTCGCTACACTCGCATTAACATCTGCTAACCATGTGTATGTGACAAATAAAATTTGATTTGATTTGATTTGAATATTCACAGCGGGAACAACATCCCCTATACACTTCCTTATGAACTAGGTCACTGTGTCCGTGTATACGTCTCAGAGGCTACCCGGGAAACATATCCCAGTCCGCGTGATCTAAACAATCTTGAAGCTTGGATTCCGATTGGTCAGACCAGCATTGAATAGATCTTAACACGGGTACTTCCTGTTTGAGATTCTGCCTATTGGAGTCGTGATTTGATTTGCCAAAGGGAGGGCGGGGGATGGCCTTGTAGGCATCCCGGAAGAGGGAGTAACAGTGGTTGAGCATTTTAGCAGCTCGAGAACTACAGTCAATGTGTTGGTATAACTTCAGTAGCATTTTCCTCAAATTTGCTTTGTTAAAATACCCAGCTACAATAAATGCGACCTCAGGATATGTGTTTTCCAGTTTGCACAAAGTCCGGTATAGTTCCTTGAGGACTGTCATGGTATCGGCTTGAGGGGCAATATACGTGGCTGTGACTATTACCGAAGATTTGATTTGCATTTGATTATGAGGTATTCTAGGTTGGGGGAACAAAATTACTTGTACGTTATCAGAATCAAACCATAAGTAGTTAATTATGAAACATACACCACCACGTTTCTTTGTCCCATAGAGTTCTTTATTCCTGTCTGCGTGATGTACCGAGAACCCAGCTGGCTGTATGGATGGGGACAGTGTATCTGGAGAGAGTCTTTGTGGCAACCGTTTGGGGAACGCCCTTTCCTGTTTCAGCATGACAATTTCCCCGTGCACAAAAAAAGGTCCATACAAAAATGGTGTGTCGAGATCAGTGTGGAAGAACTTGACTGGCCTGCACAGATCCCTGACCTCAACCCCATCGAAAACCTTTGGGATGAACTGGAACGCTGACTGCGAGCCAGGCCTAATTGCCCAACATCAGTGCTCGACCTCACTAATGGTCTTGTCGCTAAATGGTAGAAGTCACCGCTGCAAAGTTCCAACATCTAGTGGAAAGCCTTCACAGAAGAATGGAGTCTGTTATAGCAGCAAAGGGGGCACCAAATCCATATTAATAGTGTATGTGGTAGTGGAGTAGTGGCCTGAGGGCACACACTTCACACTTTGTGAAATCTGTTGTGAATTGTAATATGATGTTTTTTTTATTGTATATAACTGCCTTCATTTTGCCGGACCCCAGGAGGAGAAGCTACTGCCTTAGCAGCTAACAGGGATCCATAATAAAAACAAATGCACACACACACACACACTGTGTCCAGTAACAGTACATACCGAGAGAAGCAGTCATGATGGAGAGATGTTCAGAGGACTATCCCACTGTGTCTATCTGGAGGAAACTGGAGCTGCACACTGCCACAGCTAAACAGATCTCCTCTCTCTCCCCTCTCTCCTCTGCCGCTTTCTCTCTCTAAAACTCTGAACTTTTCTCTTTTTCTTTACTGAATCCTCTATCACTCTTTTCCTTTCTGTCTCTCCTTCTGGCTCAGCTGGTCTTTTCCATGGTGCTGAAGAATGTTTGTCTGCCCCCCCGGCACAAATAAGGGAGTAATTAAAATGAGAGAACTGTCTGTTCTCTCCCTCTCCTCCCACTTTCACTTGCTCACTGCCCCTCTGTCCCTTTTCACTCACTCTCTCCTCTACATTTCATCTCTCTGACTATTAACTCTGTTGTAAGGCAGCAGTGTGTTCTCTGGTTAAACTTCTGTGGTCGTGAGGGAAGTCATTTAGGAACTGGAACAGAACACAGAGACAAACCGTGTCCCATTCCTATGCTACACTGCACTCCCCTCCACTCCTCATTGGAAAATAGTTGTTTGTTCGCTACTGACTTGGTGTGACACTGCTTGAGTACGCATTTTATAGAGGGGGGGGGGATAGAGCGAGAGAGAGAGAGAGTGTGTGAGGGAGGGAGGAGAGAGAGAGAGAGTATTCCCTCTGTCTAGATAGAGTAGGCCCCCCTCCCCTTCCTCTCACTGACCACTCTGCATTGTCTTCTACAGAGCCTCTGCAATCTGTTTCCTCCAATGCATTCTTGAAGGTCAGGGGTTGCATATTTACTTTTATGGCCATGGAGGGGGTCCAGCTAAGGATTCTATGAATAATGAATACAAATAACATGGCTGTATATAGGGAGTAGAAAATAACATGGCTATAAACAGGGAGTACTAGTATCGAGTCGATGTGCAGGGGTACAAGGTCTTTGAGGTAGCTATGTACTGTACATATACAGTAGGTAGGGTTAAACTGACTAGCAGCAGCGTATGTGGTGTGTGTGTGTGTGTGTGTGTGTGTGTGTGTGTGTGCACAGAGAGAACAGTCTGTGGCTTGGGTGGCTGGAGTCATTGACAATTTGTTGGTCTTTCCTCTGACACCGCATGGTATAGAGGTCGTGGATGGCAGGGAGATCAGTCCCAGTGATGTACTGGGCTGTACATACTACACTCTGTAGTAGGCACTCAGCGCCTTGCGGTCAGATGCCAAGCAGTTGCCATACCAAGCAGTGATGCAGCCAGTCAAGATGCTCTCAATGGTGCAGCTGTTGAACTTTTTTACTCTTTTCAGCCTGTTGAGGGGGAAGAGGCGTTGTTGTGCCATCTTCACGATTGTGTTGATGTGTTTGGATGTGATAGATCCTTAGTGAAGGAACTTCAACATTTCAAACCGCTCCACTACAGCCCCATTGATGTGAATTGGGGCGTGCTCAGCCCTCTGTTTCCTGTGGTCCAAGATCAGCTCCTTTGTCTTACCGACATTGAGGGAGAGGTTGTTGTCCTGGTACTACAATGCCAGGTCTCTGACCTCCTCCCTATATGATGTCTAATTGTCGTCGGTGATCAGGCCCACCACCGTTGTGCTGTCGGCAAACTTAATGATGTTGTTGGAGTCATGCATGGCCACTGAACTGTAGTTGTTTTGTATGTGGGCATCCTGCCAACAGAAGTCACTTCATCTCTGTACAGTGGGTTAATTATACCATGATTTACAGTATCAGCTGGACTGGCTTCTGTCAATGGGATAGAATGAGAATGATCTCTTTATTTCCCCATTACCTCTGGTTTGTCCCAAACTTAAACATCCTAAATAGGACAATGAATACCAATGCATCTCACAAAACTCCTATCTACAGTAACATTTTTGTAATTTAGCAGAAACTCTTACTCTTAACCAGAGTGACTTACAGGAACAATTAGGGTTAAGTGCCTCAAGGGCACATCAACAGATTGTTCACATAGTCGGCTCGGGGAGTCAAACCAGCAACCTTTTGTGTACTAACCCAACGCTCTTAAACGCTAGGCTACCAGAGCCCTACGGGTTAGTGACCCTAGACAAATCCCTCATGCCCATCATTCGGTATTACAAAATGCAACCATGTGCACATCAGCAGTGGAGAGGCCAGGTTCGGAGGGCAAAGTGGGGGCATAATAATGAAAGTATAATGGATTATGCGTACCACTTAAGGATTCCACCCTGCCTCTGAACTCTGTCCAGCATTAATCACAACTCAAAGGTTTGGGTTTACACTGGGCGTTCTTTACAACCAAGCAGGAACATCTTTCTCTCTTCTCTCTCGCTCACTCACACATACACACACACAAAAAGCATACAAATACAAACACACATAGTAACAGAGTATAAATGTACCTTGTGATGTTCTGCTCATCTCCCACTGTCCCTTGCTATGCCTCATGTAAGAGACAACTGGACAACTTTTCACTGGGGAAGAGAGAAGATGTCTGATCAGATATGATATAATAACACACACACACACCTTAACTGTTTTATTCGCTGTCTCTTACCATAGGGCGTTGGAGGAGAAACAGGAAATGCTGGTGTGGGTGGGACGATGTCACAGCTCTCCGTCACTGGAGTCTGTCCTTCATAGTCCTCCATCCTGTAGAGACGGCCATGCTGTAAACACACACACATGCCGGGCAGACTTGTGATCTGTGTGTGACTGTTCTTGCCATTCATGCTGCCCTGCCATGAGAATAGGTGTGAGAGTTGCATCCCAAATGGCACCTTATTCCCATTATAGTGCACTACTTTTCCCAGGGACTGCAGAGGGCTCTGGTTAAAATAGCGCACTTTATATGGAGTAGGGTGCCATTTGGGACACAAACCATGAATCTCAGCGATTCAGACAAAACAGCCTGACCACCACAGTTCTTCTGCTTCACACCAACACAAACATGAACTACTGTAGTTTGAATGGAATTCAACATAGTGTCACGTTCATCATATGAAGGAGACCAAGGTGCAGCATTCTTCTTTATTTAAGAATGAACACTGAATAAACGAACAAAATAACAAAACAAACCGTGAAGCTAATATGGGCAGCAGGGTAGCCTAGTGGTTAGAGTGTTCGACTAGTAACCGGAAGGTTGCAAGTTCAAACCCCCGAGCTGACAAGGTACAAATCTGTCGTTCTGCCACTGAACAGGCAGTTAACCCACTGTTCCTAGGCCGTCATTGAAAATAAGAATTTGTTCTTAACTGACTTGCCTGGTTAAATAAAGGTAAAAAAAAAAATGAGTACTGTAGACAGGCAACTAAACATAGAACAAGAACCCACAACCACAAAATGGGAAATGGCTACCTAAATATGATCCCCAATCAGAGACAACGATAAACAGCTGCCTCTGATTGGGAACCATATCAGGCCACCATAGACATACATATTACCTAAACCTACAAAACCCCTAGACATACAAAATCCTAGACAATACAAAAACTAGCATGCCCATCCTCGTTACACCTAACCAAAAAATATAAAGAAAACAGAGATATTTAAGGTCAGAGCATGACACATAGATTAACCATGGACATAGCCAGGTGTTTTTACTAACCGCTTGATCATGACCAAGGAAAAGAACTCCTAGCATACCCATGACTATTGCGTATTATGGTGTATAGCAGGTGTGTAACCAGTAGGGGGTGGTGTGTTTAACTGGGAGGTGGGTAGTTGAGGTGTTGTGTGTGTGTATACCTGGGAGGGAAGAAGGTTGGGCCTGAAGATCAGAGAGTTCTGGAACGTCTGGGCTCCGCTCCAACCCGGACTATGGAACCCTGGGTAATCTGTGACATCACTGGCCTGTCTGTGCTTCCAGCCTGAAGACAGAAAGACAAGACAGAAAGATAGAGACAGAGACACAGAGAGAGAGAAACAGAGAGAATAGATCATGTGTGTTTTTGCTTGCAGCCTTTTTATGAACATTCCAGGGTTTTTCTTAAATTTGTACCATTTTCTACATTGTAGAATAATAGTGAAGACATCTAAACTATGAAATAACACACAGCAACCAAAGAAATGTTAAACAAATCAAATATATATATTTTAGATTTGAGATTCTTTAAAGTAGCCACCCTTAGCCTTGATGACAGCTTTGCACACTCTTGTCATTCTCTCAACCAGCTTCATGATGTAGTCACCCACAATTATTTTCAATTAAACAGGAGTGTCTTGTTAAAAGTTAATTTGTGGAATTTCTTTCCTTCTTAACGCGTTTGAGCCAATCAGTTGTGTTGTGACACGGTAAGGGTGGTTTACAGAAGATAGTCATATTTGGTAAAATACCAAGTCCATATTATGTCAAGAACAGCTCAAATAAGCAAAGAGAAGCGACAGTCCATTATTACTTTAAGACATGAAGGTCAGTCAATACGGAACATTTCTAAAACTTTGAAAGTTTCTTCAAGTGCAGTCGCAGAGACCATCAAGCGCTATGATGAAACTAGCTCTCGTGAGGACCGCCACAGTAAAGGAAACCCAGAGTTATCTCTGCTGCAGAAGATAAGTTCATTAGTCACCAGCCTTAGAAATTACATTCAAAATAAATGCTTCACAGAGATCAAGTAACAGACATATCTCAACATCAACTGTTCAGAGGAGACTGCATGAATCAGGCCTTCATGGTCCAATTGCTGTAAAGAAAGAACTACTAAAGGACACCAATAAGAAAAATATACTTGATTGGGCCAAGAAACACAAGCAATGACCCGTGGAAATGGGTCCGTTGGTCTGATGAGTCCAAATTTGAGATTTTTGGTTCCAACCTCCATATAAGTGAACGGATGATCTCTCCATGTGTGGTTCCCACCGTGAAGCATGAAGGAGGAAGGACGATGGTCTGGGGGTGCTTTGCTGCTGACACTGTCAGTGATTTATTTAGAATTCAAGGCACACTTAACCTGTATTCTGCAGCGAAATGGTTTGGTCCCATCTGGTTTTTGATTAGTGGGACTAACATTTATTGTTCAACAGGACAATGACCCAACACACCTCCAGGCCGTGTAAGGGCTATTTGACCAAGAAGGAGAGTGATGGATTGCTGCATCAGATAACCTGGCCTCCACAATCACCCAATCTCAACCCAATTGAGATGGTTTGGGATGAGTTGGACCGCAGAGTGAAGGAAAAGCAGCCAACAAGTGCTAAGCATATGTGGGAACTCTTTCAAGACTTTTGGAAAACCATTCCAGGTGAAGCTGGTTGAGAGAATGCCAAGAGTGTGCAAAGCTGTCATCAAGGCAAAGGGTGGCTATTTTGAAAATTCTAAAATCAAAAATAGATTTGGATTTGTTTAACACTTTTTTGGTTTCTACATGATTCCATATGTTTTATTTCATAGTTTTGATGTCTTCACTATTATTCTACAATGTATAATAAAAATATGAATGAGTAGGTGTGTCCAAACTTTTGACTGGTATTGCACAAATGTTTTATGTATTTCCTTCTTTATTTTCCCCCCAACCCTATCATCCCTCTCTGATTGGAGTGAATTAATGGACAACACCACTTAGGCTTCTACTTCAGGCTTATACATACTATATACATTTTATTTACAGTATATTTGACATTAGTTATATTGTTTTTTGTTAGTTTTAGTCCCCCATATATTGTTCAATTGTGTTGTGATTTTTCACAAAAGTTTTAAAATGTATATTCTCATAGTTTCTACAGATTGTATATAAAAAAAAAATTGCTAAGAGTATTGTTATGTTATTGATCGATTGACTAAGACTTTCCAAATCACCCAGCAGTGCTATTTGCAGAGTTATCTCCAAGTAAATGTTACAATTCTTCAACCATTCCTGAACCTGCGACCAAAAACAAACTACATATGGGTGATCTAGTGATCTAATGTAATCTAATGATTCCGTCCCTTAGAAGAAAAAATCTGCAAAGCTGGGATGGTTGTATCCCCCATATATATGACATTATATTTGTTTTAATCATTTTGTATAATCATTTAAATGTAAAAAATCTAAGCTTTGAATCCAGCGTCATTTTGTGTTTCAGTTCATAAACCATGTGCCATAGAATCGGTACAATGTAAATCTCTCCCAACTATTTTGCAACCTGCATGGCACAGCTGTCATATAATTTTAAAAACAAGTTGTTAGGTGTAGGCAGGGCCATAAGCAACTTGGTAAACTAGTGTATGACTAAAGAGTTAATCAGGGTGATTTTTTCCACAAACAGACAGGTATTTTTCTTTCCATGATGGTATCAACATGTTATCTATTTTTGCTAACTTTCTATTCAAATGTATTGTAGTGAGAATGTATTTCTTTAGGATATAAATACCTAGTTGGTCCACTTCACTGTCAGACCATTTTATTGGTAAACTACATGGTCATGTAAAAGTTGTATTTCTTTGTGATCCATTAAGTAATGTAGTACACTTACACATTTGGATAAAATGATCGTTAATTAATATCATCACCTCTTTCGTGTTTCTTTGCCCGTTGGAGTAGACATTATATTCCTTATCTTTTAGCCAGGTAAATACTGATCGTGTTTTTTTTTATCATCTGCAAAGCCATTAACAATTACAACTGGCTATACAAATTTCACCATTTGCCTTAATGAGATACAAGCTTCAATTTCATTTATCATAATATATGTTTGTTAACTTACCATTAAAAAGTACCATGATGCTTGAGTGTCCATACATGATATTTTCAGTGCGACTGAGTAAACCTCCAATTCTTCTCCACTACCCGCTAAAACCTCCCCGCATCCCAAGTTGGGTTGTCTTCCAAATTGACTGACAGACCACCCCTGCCCACCTGGATACCAGGGCCCCCCCAGAGACCCATTCTTTGAAAAGAGCACACTATGCAAGCTAGAGAAAAGAAGCAGATCAACAGCCAAAAGCATTTTCCAATGCCCACACCTTGATTATGCTGTATGTAGTTATAAAAACAATATATATATATATATATATATATATATCATGTAGAAAATGATTGCATATCTTAGTTTGTTTCCACAATTAACGAACAGTATGTGTAATAATGTAGGACCTTCCTATGAAGGATTGTTACCAATAACTAGAAATGACATTACAAAAATTACATTTTCGGCAAGCAATTATTATTTTGTCAAACAATTATTGTGAATCATCCTACCCTGTCCCTAACATCATTACCCCATAGCAACATATGTGGGATACATACGCACACTCTCTCCACCCCTCCCCCACAAACAACCAAAAGCTCAGATGTTCAACAGTTGTTCCAACCCCAAGCCCAACTCAAGAGGAGACTTGATTGATGTGTGAATGTGTATACAGTTGTAGCTGTTTGAGAAGGCATGCCAAATTGAGCAAGAATTGGGAGATTTGATTTAACCAATGTCTAGTCCTAGCTTATGGAACTCGGACACACCCCTTTCCTCCGACAAACACTCACATTGGTCCCCCGTTGTGACCATTTTTCCAATCACCCCAGTGCAGTCAGACCACTCTATGATTTTGTGATCCCAGGCCCCCTCTCTATTTGTCCGAGTGTGACCTCATCCCCAAGGGTTACTGCAGCTTCTGTAGTGTTGCCAGCACTGCCACTGGGTGGGGGTACTCCACCAGAATCCCCACCGGCGAGGTACAAGGTCATCAAGGTTCTCATCAGTGGCTTTGAGCGATATTATGCTCACCCATCTGGGGGCTTTGGCTTTATAGGACCAACCCTGCCAGACAGGCTCAGACACTTGAGTGGGCGGTGCTGCTTTAGTGGGTCTCTGACTGTGTTAATCTTTCTGTCTTGGCTGCATATAGGCTACTTGCAGTAGGCCTATAAAACAGATAAGGACTCCTTCTTAGTGTGTTGGTGTCTAGGATATAGGATTGGGGATCGTTCTATCATGATAGGACAATAAATATGTAAACTATATTTGGAATTTATTTTAAAATGTATATCGCATATCTAAAACTCTCTCTCTTTCACAACTCCTGCCCGCAGACACAAATTGGTTCTGGCTTTTGCAACCAATTTCCCTTTTCACTCATTTAACTCATCACACCAGAACCAACACAACTTCCAGCCCCAACACCAGCACCAACCCTGGACATAGCACCGACCAACCACAACTGTCACCTTCATCCAGCAACTGCCAGCTCAGACTCCACCCCTTCCCCTCCCCCAACACAAAGAAACATTGTGGACTGAGTGACTGATGGATGGATTCTCCTGATTCTTTTGTGTTTGATTGATTGCTGTTGTCTGATTGAATGACCATTTGGTTTGCCTAATTTGAATTGATGGTTCATTGTTTGAAAGATTTATTATTTCGAATTGATGACTGAATTTGAACGTATTTGACCTTTTACATGTAAAGATTTTTGGAAACCACAAACAACAATACATTACATGTCTCATAATGTCTTATTTTGATGCCTAGTTTTACCCTAATACAGGTGCCAGAAAAAGGCCTGCAAAGTAGGGTTGCATTCAGGTACCTAAGGCAGGAGACACACACACACACACACACACACACAGTTCACATCTAGTTAATTGTCATTACACCAGTTTGTTTGTCACATTATCCCCTTGTCCTGATACATACAGTACAGTTCCCACTGCAACGAATACAGCTATGTTTTCTTAGGCACTGCTACATATAATCCTAGCTGTGAAGACATTTCTTCCAGTCACTTCAAAAGATTAGTTTAAGTCAAGTTACTGTACTGTACCTATGAAAACCTGGTTTTACAGTGCTTATATAAAAGTTCCAGTTACTGGTTTAAGTCAAACTTTTACACCCACTCAAGCAAACATAGAGGACAAAGGCGAATAAAGCATGTCTGTGTTGGAAGTAGTGAACTCGGCTAGGAGAACATACCCAAACCAAACCAAACTATGATTAACTCAACTACCTGCGGTTCAGCTCTCTGTCTAAACAGCTGAAAGCTGGCACAGCTTTATTTTCTTTAGCCTGGCCTCTGGCATCATGTCAGAGTCCTCATGCCAGACAGACAGACAGTCAGAGGACTGTTGTACAGTATGTTTCTGAGGGATTCCAATGTGAATATGTACTGTAACTGAAGAGCTGTACTGTCAGGGTTTGGGAGTAACGGAATACATGTAATCTGTTACATAAAACTGTAACTGTAATCCGTTACGTTAACAGCAAAAATATAGTAATTTGATTACAGATACTACTGAAAAACTAGATGAACACTTCTAGGATTTCTTATAAATTAAAAAAGGATGTTTGAGAAAATAATTTGGGGACACAATTCTGTTTTCTCAATGACATTCAAATCAGCATTGAAAACAGTTGCAAGTTTAAGTTTGTTCCACCTGAGCGATTCTAAACACAAGTCAGAGACCACTACGATGACACACCAAATGCGTTGGCTGGATCGTGGGAAACGAGCAGGAATAGGTTTTTGTAGGAAACAGTCCAAGCTGTCTTCCAACGGTGTGACTGTTATCAGCATCCAAAGATTATACATCCAACTTGAGTAAACACTTGGAGGTAAGGACAACAGCAGTGGTGTAGTCTAAGGGCGATACGGATATCACTTAATATTAATAACTATATAGCGTATTTATGTGAACATGTTTTCTATTTTTCTCTTTATTGATGGGAAGGGCCCATGAGGGAGCATTTTGTTTAAAAAAGGTATAATCTTTGTAAATTATATCATAAATAGGATTGGTGGAGTTATGTCACACATGCAGCTAACAAAAATATATGGAAATGACTGGGGAAAAGTAAGGAACTAGTCTGTCGCCCTTGCATTAAAGACCAAAATTCATAAAGAAATTTGTGATAAATAAAAAAATATACCAGTTTCATTTAAAACTTCTTAGGGCTGCAATCCCGTTAACGGGATGATATGACAACAGCCAGTGAAAGTGCAGGGTCCCAAATTCAAAACAACAGAAATCTCATAATTAAAATTCCTCAAACATACATGTATCTTATACCGTTTTAAAGGTAATCTTGTTGTTAATCCCACCACAGTGTCCGATTTCAAATAGGCTTTACAGCGAAAGCACCACAAACGATTATGATAGGTCTCCACCAAGTCACAGAAAAACACAGCCATTTTTTCCAGCCAAAGTGAGGAGTCACAAAAAGCACAAATAGAGATAAAATGAATCACTAACCTTTGATGATCTTCATCAGATGACACTCATAGGACTTCATGTTACACAATACATGTATGTTTTGTTTGATAAAGTTCATATTTTTATTTAAAAAATCTGAGTTTACATTGGCACGTTATGCTCACTAGTTCCAAAAACATCCAGTGATTTTGCATAGCCACATCGATTCAACAGAAATACTCATCATAAATGTAGATGTTATCAAGTTATACGCATGGAATTATAGATATATCTCTCTTTAATGCAACCGCTGTGTCAGATTTCAAAAAAACTTTACGGGAAAAGCAACCCATGCAATAATCTGGGATGGCGCTCAGAAAATTAATCAAATTAGCTGTCAACAGAAACCAGAAATCACATTATAAATATTCCCTTACCTTTGATGAGCTTCATCAGAATGCACTCCCAGGAATCGCAGTTCCACAATAAATGTTTGATTTGTTCGATAATGTCAGTTATTTATGTCCAAGTAGCTACTTTTGTTAGCGTTAGGTACACATATCCAAACGCTCGTGCATTACTTCGGACAAAAACTTCAAAAAGTTATATTACAGGTCGAAGAAACATTTCAAACTAAGTACAGAATCAATCATTAGGATGTTTTTATCATAAATCTTCAATAAAGTTCCAACCGGAGAATTCTAGAGAATTCTTGTGTCTAGAGGAGCAACAGAACGCAGAACGATATAATGTGGAATGCGCGTAACCAGGAAATGGCTCTCTGCCAGTAACCTGACTCATTCAGCTCTTATTCAGTCCCACAACACAGTAGAAGCCTCATTAAAGTTTCTAAAGATGGTTGACATCTAGTGGAAGCCCTAGGAAATAACACATATGGAATCATGTAGTAAACAATAAAGTGTTAAACAAATCAACATTTATTTTATATTTGAGATTCTTCAAAGTAGCCACCCTTTGCCTTGATGACAGCTTTGCACACTCTTGGCATTCTCTCAACCTGCTTCATGAGGTACTCACCGAGAATACATTTCAATTAACAGGTGTGCCTTAAAAGTACATTTGTGGAATATCTTTCCTTCTTAATCAGTCTGAGCCAATCAGTTGTGACAAGGTAGGGGTGGTATACAGAAGATAGCAACCCTTTGGCTTGATGATAGCTTTGCACACTCTTGGCATTCTCTCAACCAGCTTCATGAGGAATGCTTTTCCAACAGTCTTGAAGGAGTTCCCTCATATGCTGAGCACTTGTTGGTTTGTTTTCCTTCATTCTACGGTCAATAGGGGTGAGGTGTGGTGATTGAAGAGGCCAGGTTGTCTAATAAAGCGCTCCATCTCTCTCCTTGGTCAATAAGCTTTTACACAGCCTGGAGGTGTGTTGGGTCATTGTCCTGTTGAAAAGCAAATGATAGTCCCACTAAGCGCAAACCAGATGGTATGGAGTGTCGTTGTAGAATGCTGAGGTAGCTATGCTGGTTAAGTGCGCCTTGAACACTAAATAAATCACAGACAGTGTCACCTGCAAAGCACCCTAACACCATCACACCTCCTCCTCTATGCTTCACGGTGGGAACCACACATGCGGAGATCATCCGTTTACCTACTCTGCGTCTCAGAAAGACACGGCAGTTGGAACCAAAAATCTCAAATTTGGACTAATCAGACCAAAGGACAGATTTCCACCAATCTAATGTCCATTGCTCGTGTTTCTTGGCCCAAGAAAGTCTCTTCTTATTATTGGTGTCCTTTAGTGGTGGTTTATTTTCAGCAATTGGACCATGAAGGCCTACCAGATGAGCTCAAAGGCTTTTATCCTCGCGAGGCGAGCAACACTGAAGCATGCACGAGAGCACAAGATATTCTGGACGACTGGGTGCCCACGCTCTTCATAGCCAATTTGAGCAAGACTTTTAATCAGGTCAACATTTACAAAGCCGCGGGGCCAGACGAATTACCAGGACGTGTACTCAACTGGCAAGTGTCTTCACTGACATTTTCAACCTCTCTCTGATGGAGTCTGTAATTCCTACATGTTTCAAACAGACAACCATATTCCCTGTGCCCAAGAAAGTGAAGGTAACCTGCCTAAATGATTACCACCCCGAAGCCCTCCATCGGTAGCAACCCTGTGTTATCAAGGTCACCCCCTCTCCTAGGGAGGGTGACATGTTCGATGCCAATATAACGCAGAGACGAAATCGAGTGGCCTGCCTCCAAGAAGTGGGCCGCAACTAGATTAGTAAAGTTTTTACACCTAATGGTGCTACGATGCTCTGAGATACGTACTTTTAATTCGCGCATCGAACATGTCACCCTCCCTAGGAGAGGGGGTGACCTTGATAATTTATTGTTAAAACGAGAGGCTGCCTGGATCTTTAATTTAAAGACCCTTGCGCCCTTCGGTCTCAACGTAGACTTTGATCTGAAGTCATTCTTGTGATTATTGGGACTTTGCCATTGGTATTGTTTGTAAACTTGTATAGTCAAATTAATCTATGATCGTATGCTATCCATTTGTTTGTATGCTGTTCTTTGTATGACATTTTAATATTTGATTATTAACCAATGATATTAGGCCACTCCTGGCCATGATTACAGACACCTGTGTCTTTTGACACTATATAAACAAGTCATCCTGCGGTGTTTGTGATTATACCCTGATGAAGACAGCTTGGCTGTCGAAACGTTGGTATTACATTTTTGCATCTGAGCTCCTAGAGTGTGCGGCTCTCTTTTATTTTCAAGTTTCTACTCCGCTAGCCAGCACCTCGTCTTAATAGGTGTTCTACTCCGCTAGCCAGCACCTCGTCTTAATAGGTGTGCGTTTCTTTTTCTTCTAAATCCAGCCGCAGTGTCAGATTTCAAAAAGGCTTTACAGTGAAAACAGACCATGAGATTATCTGAGGACAGCGCACAGCGTACCAACACATTAAGATCAGATTTCAACCAGGCAGGTGCTACACAAAAGTCAGAAATAACGATATCATTCATGCTTTACCTTTGAAGATCTTCTTCTGTTGGCACTCCAAAATGTCCCATAAACATCAGAAATGGTCTTTATGTTCGATAAATTGCTTCTTTATATCCCCAAAATGTCCATTAATTTGGCGCGTTTGATTCAGAAGAACACCGGTTCCAACTCGCCCAACATTTCTAAAAAGTATCTAATAAGTTACCTGTAAACTTGGTCCAAACATTTCAAACAACGTTCCTAATCTAAATTTATGTATCCTAAAACGTAAATAATCGATCAAATTTAAGACGGGAAATACTGTGCTCAATACCAGATGAAAACAATGTAAAGCACGTTCCAGGTCCCGCGCACCAAAACATTAGAGTGCACCTGGAGTGACACATGGAAATAACAGGGCTACTTCTTAATTTCTCAAAGGAAAAACATCAACCAATTTCTTAAGACTGTTGACATCTAGTGGAAGCCATTGGACCTGCAAGCATATTTCTATTAAAAAAGGATTGCCATAGAAACCTAATGGAAAACAGATTGAGCTAAAAAAAAAAAATCACTGGATGGATTGTGCTCGGGGTTTTGCCTGCCAAATCAGTACTGTTATACTCACACAGTTTTAGAAACCTCAGGATGTTTTCTATCCAAATCTACTGATAATATGCATATCCTTGCTTCCGGGCCTGAGTGGTAGGCAGTTTGCTTTGGGCACCTATTTTCATCCGGACGTGAAAATTCGAGGTTGACCAATGATGATTTTTCAACGCCAATACCGATACCAATTATTGGAGGACCAAAAAAGCTGATATCGATTAATCTTCCATTTTTTAAATGTATTTGTAATAATGACAATGACAACCATACTGAATTAACACTTATTTTAACTTAATATAATACATCAAGAAAATAAATTTAGCCTCAAAAAAATTATGAAACATGTTCAATTTGGTTTAAATAATGCAAAAACAAAGTGTTGGAGAAGAAAATAAAAGTGCAATTTGTTCCATGTAAGAAAGCTAACGTTTAAGTTCCTTGCTCATGTCATGTACTTCTAGAAGTAGTGGGTGGAGGAGTCAGGCGCAGAGAGCAGGGTAGTTGATATGTGGAATATTTATTCCCAAAACAACAGTGTCGGTCAACGCCACACACACGGGCGCAATAAGTCCCAGTCCAAAACAACAGGACCAAACGGTTCGAGAACAATATACTTCCACAGAAATCACACAAATCAAATAACAGAAAACAAGCCCGCACAAAAGCCGGCGTGCCTACTGGGTTTAAATAGCCCAAAACCAAAACCTAAACAAGAAACAGGTGCAACTAATCAGACAAAACTAAATGAAACAGAAAAGGGGATCGGTGGCAGCTAATAGGCCGGCGACGGCGACCGCCGAGGGCCGCCCGAACAGGAAGAGGCACCATCTTCGGCGGGATTCGTGACAGCTCAGAACATGAGAACATATGAAAGCTGGTGGTTCTTTTTAACATGAGTCTTCAATATTCCCAAGTAAGAAGTTTTAAGTTGTAGTTATTATAGGAATTATAGGACTATTTCTCTCTATACCATTTGTATTTCATTAACCTTTGACTGTTGGATGTTCTTATAGGCACTTTAGTATTGCCAGTGTAACAGTATAGTATAGCCTCTCCTCGCTCCTACCTGGGCTCGAAACAGGAACACAACGACAACAGCCACCCTCGAAGCAGCGTTACCCATGCAGAGCAAGGGGAACAACCACTCCAAGTCTCAGAGCAAGTGACGTTTGAAACACCCAGCTAACTAATCTCTATTCTCGGGGGTTGATAGGCTTGAAGTCATAAACAGCTGCTGGCAAATGCACGAAAGTGCTGTTTGAAGGAATGCTATGAGCCTGCTGGTGCCTACCATCGCTCAGTCAGACTGCTCTATCAAATCATAGACCTAGTTATAACATGATAACACACAGAAATACGAGCCTTAGGTCATTAATATGGTCGAATCCGGAAACCATCATCTCGAAAACAAGACATTTATTCTTTCAGTGAAATACGGAACCTTGCCGTATTTATCTAACGGGTGGCATCCATAAGTCTAAATATTCCTGTTACATTGCACAACCTTTAATGTTATGTCATAATTACGTAAATTTCTGGCAAATTAGGCGGCCCAAACTGTTGCATATACACTGACTCTGCATGCAATGAACGCAAGAGAAGTGACACAATTTCACCTGGTTAATATTGCCTGCTAACCTGGATTTCTTTTAGCTAAATATGCAGGTTTAAAAATAAATACTTCTGTGTATTGATTTTAAGAAAGGCATTGATGTTTATGGTTAGGTACACATTGGAGAAATGATACGCACCGCATCGATTATATGCAACGCAGGACACGCTAGATAAATTTGTAATATCATCAACCAATGTGAGGTTAACTAGTGATTATGATTGATTGATTGTTTTTTATGAGATAAGTTTAATGCTAGCTAGCAACTTACCTTGGCTTACTGCATTCGCGTAACAGGCAGTCTCCTCGTGGAGTGCAATGTAATCAGGTGGTTAGAGCCTTGGACTAGTTAACGGTAAGGTTGCAAGATTGAATCCCCCGAGCTGACAAGGTAAAAATCTGTCGTTCTGCCCCTGCCCACGAGGCAGTTAACCCACCGTTCCTAGGCTGTCATTGAAAGTAAGAATGTGTTCTTAACTGACTTGCCTAGTTAAATAAAGATTAAATAAAGGTGTAAAATAATAATAATAATAATAATAATAAATTGGCCAAATCGGTGTCCAAAAATACCGATTTCCAATTGTTATGAAAACTTGAAATCAGCCCTAATTAATCGGCCATTCCGATTAATCGGTCGACCTCTAGTGAAAATACTGCCCCCTAGCCCAAAGTGGTTTAAGAAAAACCCTTGAATGAGTGTCCAATCTTTTGACTGGTACTGTGTATAAATGCCCAAACTGTGCATGAACTGTAGCCAACTCGGCCATCTGGCTGCAGCCTGCACAGCCATCATCTGTAAGAGCTGTAAACACAACCTTCCCACTTTGGACTGCACCCTGTAACCGGTGCAGGAACGGCAGCCACTTCTTCAGAACCTGCCCCAGTTCCCACACAGGCAGGGTAAGAGCCAAAAAACCCAACCCCACTAACCCCCACCCCATCCACCAGACAACAACAATGAAGAAGCCAGAACAAGTCCCAGACCCAGAACTTTCCACATTCAACGCCCAACCCACCACCCAAAATGTCCCAGAAGCAACACCCACCATCACCCAAGTCATCACAGAAACCATGACCCTGACATTACCATCAGAACAGAAATAAACACTCCAGATGGCTGTTCACGGTTGCCTCCCCACTAGGGAATTCATCCATAGACGGCAGAGGATGCAACCACAACTGTCGCCTCCATCCAGCAATTGCCAGCCCAGACCCCACCCCTCCCCCAACACACAGACTGACTGTGGATTGACTGACAGATTGACTGACAGACTAATTATTCTGATTATTTTTTGATTGCTTTTATTTTATTTATTTTTTGATTGGATGACCATTTGGTTATTGTTTGAATTTTTTATTCTTTAGAATTTTTTATTGACGATGGATTGAGTGATTGATTCTCATTTTAACTGATTGAATGTTTTACCTGTAAGAATTTAGGAAAAAAATGAATAAAATCACCTTCTAATATGCATTTTTAAGATGAATATTGAAATACCATAACTGTAACAGAGGGACAGAGCCTTTCCCTGTGATTCTATTGTGACAATCAGATGTTCAATTTGAAGTCATCGCTAGCTCATCAGGATGATGTTATTTGAATGAGAAGGATGGAAGCCCGCTCTGGTTAACATGGTCTCACCTGATTGGCTGGGGTTGGCGTGGTTTGTTGTTTGCCTTATCCCATTGGTGTGGAGGGAGGCGGAGCGGGACAGGGGGAGGGCGGGATGTCGGGTGGGGACAGGTATGAAGGTGGGGTCCAGGTCAAGGATCAACCGGTTGAGCTGCTCGATGGACTCATCCATGTCTGTTACTAACGAGGCAAGCTCCTCCTGCCCACAGGGTTCCCCTGAGGGTAAGGGTGTGTGTGTGGCATGTGGACTGTGTTGGACATGTGTGGTGTGTGTGGCATATGTGGTGTGTGTGGAATGTTTGTCGCTGTCCATCTGCACAGGCGACCTCTCAATCCCCACCCCACCCTCCACTCGTCTCTGCACCGCCTCTCTTCTGCTGGTCCCTGTATTGGGCATGTCTGGAACTGACAGGGTGTCTGGACCAATCAGAGGAGGTGTATCCACAGGGCTGTCCCACCCCTGGTCTGTTTGCTCCTCCCCCTCTGGGGCGTCGACTGCCTGCTGCTGCTGCACCCATGATTGGGTGGTGTAGGTGGAGGGGGTGGAGTATCCACTTCCACTCTGGACCAATTGCTGGGCTTCAGGCAGGCTCTCAGAGGACAATGAGCCAATGCTAGCCAAGCTATGCCTGTCCAAGGCAGGGCTAGCCTCAGGGATAAACTCGTCATCATCCAGGATGTCTGTCTCCCTCTCGCTGGGCAAGGCCTCCTCGTTGACAGGCTGCCCTGAGCCTTCCTTGTCCCCATCCATCTTCCCCTCTCCATTACTGGAGGCTGGGAGCTTTGTCATGTCTTCCAGAGTAGGCTGAGGCTTCTCCAGGCCAACCCCAGATAGAAGCCTCCTTTGCTGGGTACGTTCGTCCTCACTGGGCCCTCTCCCGGGGCTCACTGCAGTAATAACCCCTGTCCACTGGGAGGCAATAGAGAAGCCTGAATCACTACTGGCTGACAGGGCAAGGTCACTGGGGATAGGGCCGCTGGTTGCCTGGGGAAACATATCACCTCCTTTGTTCTACTCCTCTTCCTCACTCTGGCGTAGAGGCTGCCATTGGCAGGGCCAGGGCTATGAGGCAGAGCTGAGGAAGAGGCAGAGAAAATGTGTAAAACAGGCAGCGGTAACTCAGAGTACTTAGACACACAGACACAAAAAGTATGACACGCTTAATAACCTAGAACCCTCAACCTCTTTTAATCATCCTTCGACACACAAACAGAGGCCTGGTGCACTGGACACACACACACAGTGCCAAATGTAGGTCCAAAAGGCTTCTTAACAGCTTCTACCCCTAGGTCTTGCATTGACCCCACCTTTTTTACGCTGGTCTTACTCGCTGTTCATTATCTATGCATAGCCACTTTACCCCTACCTACATGTACATGTTACCTGAATTACCTCAATTAACCTCTGTCTATAGACTCGGTACTTGTACCCCCTGTGTATAGCCTTGTTATTGTTATTACATTTCTATCTCAGTTGAACCTCCCCTCCCCTTTGGCCTCAGAACAGCCTCAATTCATCGGGGCATGGACTCTACAAGGTGTGGAAAAAGTTCCACAGGGATGCTGGCCCATGTTGACTCCAAATGCTTCCTACAGTTGTGTCAAGTTGGCTTGATGTCCTTTGGGTGGTGGACCATTCTTGATACACACTGGAAACTGTTGAGCTTGAAAAACCCAGCAGTGGTACAGTTCTTGACACAAACCGGTGTGCCTGGCACCTACTACCCCTTTGAAAGGCACTTACATCATTTGTCTTGCCCCTTCACCCTCTGAATGGCACATACACAATCCATGTCTCAATTGTCTCAAGGCTTAAAAATCCTTATCCTTCTTTTGTCTCCTCCCCTTCATCTACACTGATTTGAAGTGGATTTAGCAAGTGACGTCAATAAGGGATCATAGCTTTCACCTGGATTCACCTAGTCTGTCTGTATCATGGAAAGAGTGTCCTTAATGTTTTGTGCAGTCAGTGTAGTTTTAACAGAGAGGAACAGGCTAAGCAAGAGGGTTCACTCGCCAAAATCTGTCCATTGTTTTTCTATGGGAATAATATGCAGACCTAAGTTTGTCGCCTGCCTTCCCATCTTTGGGACAGAGACTCCCGTTGTTAGGGCGGAGACATGAGCATCTCATCATTATATCAGATCTTTGGCTTCAGCCTCTTGCAAATAGGAAAGGAAAGTGCACAGTGCACTGTTAGGATGCCCTAATGTAAATTGAAATTTCAGCAAAATTATACAATTACTCCTGTCTAAATCAAATAATTTAAAATACTTCACCAGGGAGCATGACTTAGCCACAAAGGATCATTAGATTTTTTAATATATATATAGCTGTGGATATTTTCAAATTATACAATGGGTGGTTCTAATCCTGGATGCTGATTGGTTTAAACTGCATTTGAGCTGGATAACCACAAGTTATCACCAAATCTATGACATTCAAATGCCTAATTGCTCTGTTCCATCTGACTCCTCACACCATTGTCTCATCAGCTCAGCCAGGTAATTTATATACTAGATCTACACTGTAAAAAGCATTTAGACATTATCTCCCATTTCTTTTAGACTAGCATTTGGTTTTCCACAGCGGAGATTTGTAATAACCTTGCTGTCTCTCCGAGATTTGAAACATTGTTTCAGTAGTGAAATCCGATCTCCAGCTGTCCTGTGGTTAAAAAAAATGTGTTGAGAGTCGGGATTAGAGAGTCAGGCTGGCAGCTTTTCTCAGCCAGTCGAAATAATGAATCAGTATCATTTTTATGGATATATACAAAAAAATGTCAATAGTAAACATGAAATTGCAACTAGTTTGCTGTCATTTTCAGCTTCAGTTTGAAGTGATTGTGTTAGCTGTGTAGTTGGCTATCTCTTCTGAACAGTGGCCTAGCGAGAGAGCAAATGTTATATGCCAGGCGAAATCGCACATCATTAGCTCATTGTTATGGATGTATGCCCAAAAAATCACTAGAAAACATATTAAACAAATGCAAATGCGTCAACTTTGCTGTTATTCTGGCTGCACAGTTTGAAGTGACTGTGTTAGCCAAAGATGGAAAGCTAGAGCTTCTTAGGAATAGGACCTTTTTTTCTCCATTTCCTGTCTGAATGATGTGCCCAAAGTAAACTGTTTGTAGCTCAGGCCCTGAAGCCAGGATGTGCATATAATTGGTACCATTTGAAAGAAAACACTTTGAAGTTTGTAGAAATGTTAAAATAATGTAGGAATATAACACAATAGATATGGTTGGAGAAAATCCAAAGAAAATCCAACAGGACATTTTTTTATTTGAGAGACCATCCTCTTAGAAATCCAAGAGAAATGTCATATTGAAAATGAGCTCCCTGGATGCAATTCCTATGGCTTCCACAAGGTGTCAGCAGTCTATGTTCAAGGCTTCAGGCTTTTAACTTAAAAAAAAATAATAAGAAATCACAGTTTCAGTAAAAGGACACAGTCTTGGAAATTTGTGTTTGCTCGCGCCATGAAGACATTACTGCTAAAATAGGTTTCCTATTGAATATACTTCTTTCTGAAAGAAATGTTATAGTTTGATTGCATTTTAGGGTATCTGAGGAGTAAATAGAAACGTACTTTGACTTGTTGAAACAAAGTTTAGGGGTAGATTTTTGGATCCCTTTCTCTGCAAGTTGAACGAGTGGATTACTCAAATCGAATGCACCAACTAAACAGACCTTTTGGGATATAAAGATGGATTTTATCTAACAAAACTACACTACATGTTATAGCTGGGACCCTTTGGATGACAAATCAGAGGAAGATTTTCAAAAAGTAAGTGAATATTTAATTGTTAAATGTGAATGTATGAAACCTGTGCCGGTGGAAAAATATTTTGATGTGGGGCGCCGTCCTCAAACAATTGCATGGCATGTTTTCTCTGTGATAGCTGCTGTAAATCGGTCAGTGCAGTTATATTAACAGGAATGTACGCTTTCAGACAATGTAAGACACTTATATGTACCTAAATGTTTAAAATCCATAATATTTATGATTATTTATTTGAATTGCTCGCCCTCCAGTTTCACCAGAAGTTGTCCCGTTAGCGGGACACCAATCCTTAAGACAAGCAAGCAAGGGATAAGAACATTCACAGCCATCATGGTAATGGAACATTTAGAATGAACGACTGTTCTTTTTGAATATCCATAGATTTAGAACAAAAAGACTTAACGACTGGGTCACAACTCCGGCAACCAAACCGATAGAACGAACGACCAGCGGGCTTGGGTAGCAACCCTAGATTTGTGTCAGGACTATATCTCGTGGAAGGATGAAATAGTATGAGTTAATTCATAAAAATAATGTTTTTAATTAAAATATGTAAATAATTATTTGAATATGTTGGTAACCATTGTATAAAAGTGATAATTCCTTCAAAGCCAGTGTTTTGAGGATATATTGGCACAGTTTGCCGGCCCTCAACTTTGTCTCGGCCCTAACATCACCTATGCAATATATGTTCCAAACACCAACTTTTCGGGCATTATCACTTAATCACAAGTGTGTAGGCCTATAAAAGCCTGCAATTTGGGTAGTGGGACTAGCAATACTGCCCTACCAAGCATAAAGGTAGTAACTGCTCATAGAGTGGAACTGGGAGAAATTGCTTTTATTTACCCGCATTTTCTCCAAAACACAACATATATTTTTAAATGTTTTACATTTTATTTCACCTTTGTTTAACCAGGTAGGCTAGTAGAGAACAAGTTCTCATTTACAACTGTGACCTGGCCAAGAATAAAGCAAAGCAGTTTGACACATACAACAACACAGAGTTACACATGGAATACACAAACATACAGTCAATTATACAGTAACGAAAATACACAACAGTTTGTGCAAATGAGGTAAGATAAAGGAGCAATAAATACGGCATGGTGGCAAAGTAATGACAATATACCAATTAAACACTGAAGTGATTGACGAGCAGAAGATGAATGTGCAAGTAGAGATACTGCGGTGCAAAGGAACAAGATGAATAAATAAATACAGTATGGGGAAGAGGTAGTTGGATGGGCAATATTACAGATGGGCTATGTACAGGTGCAGTGATCTGAGAGCTGCTCTGATAGCTGGTGCTTAAAGCTAGTGAGGGAGAATCTATAAGTCTCCAGGTTCAGTGATTTTTGAAGTTCGTTCCAGTTGTAGGCAGCAGAGAACTGGAAGGAAAGGCGGCCAAAGGAGAAATTGGCTTTGGGGGTGACTAGTGAGATACACCTGTTGGAGAGCGTGCTACTGGTGGGTGCTGCTATTGTAACCAGTGACCTGAGATAACGCGAGGCTTTACCTAGCAGAGACTTGTAGATGACCTGGAGCCAGTGGGTTTGGCGATGAGCATGAAGCGAGTGCCAGCCAACGAGAGTGTACAGGTCGCAATGGTGGGTAGTATATGGGGCTTTGGTGACAAAATGGATGGCACTGTGATAGACTGCATCCAATTTGCTGAGTAGAGTGTTGCAGGATATTTTGTAAATGACATCGCCAAAATCGAGGATCGGTAGGATGCACAGTTTTACGAGGGTATGTTTGGCAGCATGAGTGAAGGATGCTTTGTTGTGAAATAGAAGGCCGATTCAAGATTAAATTTTTGGATTGGAGATGCTTATTGTGAGTCTGGAAGGAGAGTTTACAGTCTAACCAGGCACCTAGGTATTTGTAGTTGTCCACATAAGTCAGAACCATCCAGAGTGTTGATGCTTGATGGGCGGGCAGGTGCGGGCAGCAATCGGTTGAAGAGCATGCATTTAGTTTTACTTGCATTGAAGAGCAGTTGGAGGCCACGGAAGGAGAGTTGTATGGCATTGAAGCTCGTCTGGAGGTTAGTTAACACAGTTTCCAAAGAAGGGCCAGAGGTATACAGAATGGTGTCGTCTGCATAGAGGTGCATCAGAGAATCACCAGCAGCAAGAGCGACATCATTGATGTATACAGAGAAGAGAGTCGACCCGAGAATTTAACCCTGTGGCACCTAAATAGAGACTGCCAGAGGTCCAGACAACAGGCCCTCCGATTGACACACTGAACTCTATCAGAGCAGTAGTTGGCAGTCATTTGAGAAACCAAGACTGTTTAGTCTGCCGATAAGAATCTGGTGATTGACAGAGTCAAAAGCCTTGGCCAGGTCGATGAATAAGACTGCACAGTAATGTCTCTTATCGATGGCGGTTATGATATCATTTAGGATCTTGGGCATGGCTGAGGTGCACCCATGACCAGCTCTGAAACCAGATTGCATAGTGGAGAAGGTACGGTGGGATTTGAAATGGTCGGTAATCTGTTTGTTAACTTGCCTATCGAAGACCTCAGAAAGGCAGGGTAGGATAGATATAGGTCTGTAGCAGTTTGAGTCTAGAGTGTCTCCCCCTTTGAAGAAGGGGATGATCGCGGCAGTTTTCCAATCTTTGGGAATCTCAGACGATACGAAAGAGATGTTGAACAGGCTAGTAATAGGGGTTGCAACAATTTCGGCAGATCATTTTAGAAAGAGAGGGTCCAGATTGTATAGCCCGGCTGATTTGTAGGGGTCCAGATTTTGCAGCTCTTTCAGAACATCAGCTATCTGGATTTGGGTGGAGGAGAAATGGGGAGGCTTGGGCGAGTTACTGTGGGGAGTGCCGGGCAGTTGACCGGGGTAGGGGTAGGGATAGCCAGGTGGAAAGCATGGCCAGCTGTGGAAAAATGCTTATTGAAATTCTCAATTATAGTGGACTTATCGGTGGTGACAGTGTTTCCTAGCCTCAGTGCAGTGGGCAGCTGGGAGGAGGTGCTCTTGTTCTCCATGAACTTTGCAGTGTCCCATAATTTTTTTGAGTTTGTGCTACAGGATGCAAATTTCTGTTTGAAAAAGCTAGCCTTAGCTTTCCTAAATGCCTGTGTATATTGGTTCCTAACTTCCCGGGGGCTATTCGATGCTAACGGCCCGCCCCCTCAAGTTTATTTTTTGTGAAGAAGAAGGATGGATGTCTGCGTCCGTGCATTGATCATAGAGGTCTCAATCAAATCACGGTGAGGTACAGTTACCCCGCTACCTCTTATCTGCACGGTAATTGAGTCAATGTATGGGGTACTCTTCTTCACTAAACTGGATCTCAGGTATGCGTACAATCTGGTGCGTATTTGAGAGGGAGACGAGTGGAAGGCGGCATTTAGTACCACCTCAAGGCATTATGAGTACCTCGTCATGCCGTTTTTGTTGATGAATGCTCCCTCAGTCTTCCAATCCTTCGTAGACAAGATTTTCAGGGACCTGCACGGGCAGGGTGTAGTGGTGTATATCGATGACATTCTGATATACTCCACTACATGCGCCGAGCATGTGTCCTTGGTGCGCAAGGTACTTGGAAGACTATTGGAGCATGACCTGTACGTCAAGGCTGAGAAATGCCTGTTCTTTCAACAGTCCGCCTCCTTCCTAGGGTATCACATTTCCACATCAGGGGTGGAGATGGAGAGTGACCGCTTTTCAGCCTTGTATAATTGTCCGACTCCCTACACAGTAAAGGAGGTGCGGCGATTTTTAGGGTTTGCCAATTACTACCGGAGATTTATCCGGGGTTTTGGCCAGGTGGCTGCTCCCATTACCTCACTGCTGAAGGGGGGTCCTGACGTCTGCAGTGGTCGGTTGAGGTGGACAGGGCTTTTGGGCAGCTGAGAGCTCTGTTTACCTCGGCTCCGGTGGTGGCCCATCCGGATTCCTCTTTGGCATTCATAGTGGAGGTGGACACGTCAGAGGCTGGGATTGGAGCCGTGCTCTCTCAGCGCTCGGGCACGCCACCGAAGCTCCGCCCCTGTGCTTTCTTCTCGAAGAAGCTCAGCCCGGCGGAGTGGAACTATGATGTGGGGGACCGGGAGCTGTTACCTGTGGTTAAGGCTTTGAAGTCATGGAGACATTGGCTTAAGGGGGCTAAACACCCTTTCCTCATCTGGACTGACCACCGCAACCTGGAGTACATCCGGGCAGCTAGTAGACTGAATCCTCATCAGGCAAGGTGGGCCATGTTCTTTACCCGTTTTGTGTTTACCCAGTCCTACAGACCAGGTTCCCAGAATGTGAAGGCAGACGCACTGTTCCAACTGTATGACACAGAGGAGCGGCCCATGGATCAGACTCCTATCCTCCCGGCCTCCTGCTTGGTAGCGCCGGTCGTGTGGGAGCTGGACGCGGACATTGAGCGGGTGTTGGTTACTGAACCCGCTCCACTCCAGTGTCCCGTCAGACAACAACAAGGTCAAGGTATTGGAGTGGCCATCACAAAGCCCTGACCTCAAACCTATACAGAATTTGTGGGCAGAACTGAAAAAAAACGTGTCGAGTAAGGAGGCCTGCAATCCTGACTCATTTACACCAGCTCTGTCAGGAGGAATGGGCCAAAATTCACCCAACTTATTGTGGGAAGCTTGTGGATGGCTTCCCAAAACGTTTGACCCAAGTTAAACAATTTTAAGGCAATGCTACCAAATACTATTTGAGTGTATGTAAACTTCTGACCCACTGGGAATGTGTTGAAAGAAATAACAGCTGAAATAAATAATTCTGTCTTCTATTATTCTGACGTTTCACATTCTTAAAATAAAGTGGTGATCCTAGCTGACCTAAGACAGGACATTTTTACTAGGATTAAATATCAGGAATTGGGAAAAACTGAGTTTAAATGTATTTGTCTAAGGTGTATGTAAACTTCCGACTTCAACTGTATGAAAGTGCCCATCTGTCTGATTTTTTAACCACGTACACAACAAGTAAGCTGAGCTTCTCAGTTATTTTTTGTTTACCTCACACAAGTCAACAAAGTCTGTTTTTTAACATTGCTTGCGAACAATAGTTCCTCAGTACTTTAAAAAATCTATCCAACACTCCCAGCCTCGATAATCACCAACGCTTTGGTGTGGAAGAGCCAAATGATCTGATGATCCCATATATCGAGTAGAAACATCACTAGAGCAGGAAACTCTGAGAGCCCGGAATAGGCTAGTTGATACAATGTTGTAAGTTCACTAGCTACAGCTTCAGGCTGGACCCAGTGATGATGTGATACAATGTTGCATTTCACTAGCAATAGATCAAGTCAAGATAGATAGAAAGGGAGGCAGAGTAGAGAAAAACAGAATGTTTTCTACTGTTATATTTGTTGGCTTTAGACCTATGCATTTTACTTAGTTGACGATGGAAGTTATAGGCTTACTTCTGATTTGTCCTAAAGGCTATCTTAGAGTTCTATGCTCTTATTTCTTTAGCCGCCAATAGATCACAGTTTACCAATGTGTCCATATGGCAGAGGCTGGTCCTCTTGCCATAGTTGAATTTTAACTTTAAGATTTTTATCATTTTACTTCAGATTTTTATGATTAACCATCTGACAATGATTTATTATTGAAAGGAAACTGTTCCATGACAATTTGCATATAAAAATAATCATAACTGGCACGCAGATTGGTATAAATGGTAAGAGAAATCATAAGCTTCCCCAAACTTGAAACTCACAAGCTTCCTATGTTTTCTACTATTACACCTGGTAAGAAATTGAAGGTCCCATGAAAAAACGTGCCCACCTATGGAAATCAAAGGCCCCTCCAACTGATTTGTTCTGGCGCCAGCCCTGCTGTGACAGGACACAGATGGCAAGCTCTCTCTCTCACACACACACATGCACACCACACACAAAGTGACCTCTAATATCAGAGTAAACCAGGAAAGACAAAAAGGATTGTAGAATGAACTAGAGAGTGGTTCCAGCTGACTATCCACTCAGTTCTACAAAAGTCCAATAATTGCACCAGATGTTGATATTAGATAACACACAAATTCCTCTATCTGATGGAAGCTGTTTAGAGAGAGATTTTCATCTTGAAGAGCAATAATAACGTACTCTTACTGTAACAACGCATGCATAACATGCACAGTATATACCTACCGTAACCATAAAGTTTGTGCCACACAAATGTATTAGATATTGATGTTAGGTATGATTTTCCATGAAAATATCTTAGCTAATGATCTAGAACATTTGGGTTCTCCTTCCATCCAGACTTTTCATAAATGAAACAGTGTGTGCATCCCAAATGACACCCTATTCCGTATATAAAGCCTTACTTTTGACCAGAGCCATATGGGGCACTATATTTCGTACTATATTGGGAATATGGTGCCATTTAGGATTCACATCTTGTCTCATTCATAAAACAGTCTCAGCAGCCAGACTGCTGAACTCACAGAGCAATAAAATAAACATATTCTAGATTCATATAGCTACCAGTATGAAACACTAACCTGAAACATTGTGTGGGTGCCCTTATAGAAAAACCACATGATTTCACATGAAATTTCACATGTGAATTAATGGGAAAACATGTGGTTGGGAACATTTCACATGTGGAAACATGGTTCTGGAGCACTGCACATGTGAAAACAAAAAGGTGTCGTTATGATACACACAGTGCTTTTAACAAACAATGTTTTCAACTTACATATTTGACACACTTTCACATACATGACTACATTGTGTATATTTCTTTTTTCAGTAATTATTATTCAACATGTTGTCACCAGGGATTTAAACTCACAACCTCTTGGTTCATGGCATTCGGATCTTTCTTCTACTCCCCCATGCCTGTGTTAATAACTGATTTCACCTGTACTCTTTCTTACACTTTGGAGTGCAATGTTAATCTCAGCTTTGTTAAAAGTCAACTCGTGAAAAACTATTATATTTATCATAGTGATTCAGGAGTAACGTTGAACTATACAGAAAACCCTCAAATCGCTAAAATAAGTCATTGAAATCAATAATGAGAGAATCGTCACAATAACTGATAACTCAAAAAGCAATGAAGATGGCAGTCTTTTGCTAAGTGCAGATATGTATTATAGGTAACGAAATGAATGTGTATGGGAATGCTACAGACTTTGTGGCACAGCATAAAAAATTGTGCACCCCAAAAGTGATGAGTTCAAATCCCATACTTAGGCTGAACAGCGTACCACTGACTTTAAAACTACCATTTCATTACAGTCATTTTTTACAAGGGTTTGGGATGGTTTAAAACCATATTGGACCATCATGTCATGTCCTGATAACTGGTAAAACAAATGTCTTGAGAAACTTTTACAAACATCCTACAACACAAGAATACATTTCTGCACTGCTAAATGTTGCCCAGGTTTGTGTCCCTGAGCACTGCTACTTTTTCGTTCGTGTAATTGCACAGTCATTGACTTGATTCTGGGCAACTTTTAGCAGTGCAGAAATTTATTCTTGCCAATAAATCCGTAGCCGATCTCTGTCATGGACACAGACCTGGTGGTGCAGAAGGAAATTCAGATTGCTGGCATCACCCTTACGGAAAAAAAAACACATTATTGCTCTCCGGATTTGAACTTGCAACCTTGTGGTCTGGAGTGCATTAAAGGTTGCCTTTGGGCAACAATAACATATTTAAACTGTATGCCTGATCAATGCACCATCATACCAGCAGAAACATTGCACCATCATGCAATCAGTGAAATCTGACTTAAAAATACACCTTATGGAACAACGGGGACTGTGATGAGACACACACACACACACAAGTAAAGACACACACATGATAACATATGCACTATACAAACACATACACATGAATGTTGTGTTGTAGATATGTGGGAGTAGAGTAGTAGCCTGAGTGTATTTGGGATTTGGGATTTTATTAGGATCCCCATTAGCTGTTGCAAAAGCAGCAGCTACTCTTCCTGGGGTCCACACAAAACATGAAACATAATACAGAACAACATAATACAGAACATCATTAGACAAGAACAGCTCAAGGACAGAGCTACATACATTTTTAAAAAGGCACACGTCGCCTACATACCAATGCATACACACAAACTATCTAGGTCAAATAAGGAAGGGCACACACTTAATGTGTTGTGAAATCTGTTGTATATAACTGTCTTAGTTTTGCTGGACCCCAGGAAGAGTAGCTGCTGCCTTGGCAGGTTTGGTGAATTAGCATGGCAGGATAGTAGACTGAGGTTAAGTTTAGGAAAAGGATTAAGGTTAGGCTTAGCTACAATGCAACAGTTGTCAACAACTGTTGTTCCAGACGCAAATGAACCTGCCACGGACCAATGGCAAGCATCAATGGATGTAACTTCATATCAAGAAACGCCTCTACCAGAAAACACCTCTAATTGTGGTCTGCACTTACACCATTCTCAATAAGTATGAACCTGGTGGCACTGCAGAAACACCGATGCACTCAAGAGGTTGCAACTTCAAATCCTCGAAGCAGTCATGTTGGTTTTATGTTGATGTAACGTTAGTGGTGATGATTGGACCATTATTGACTTGAATCTCGGCAGCTTTCAGCAAAGTGCAGGAATGTATTCTGGTGGTGTAGCAGATCATGTTATCACGTGTTGACATTTTGAATCCCAATGTTGTCACATTTATTTCACATGAGATCATGTTTTCACATGTGCTCACATGTTGCCGCATGCTATCACATGAACTTCACATAAAATCACGTGGTCACATGAGATCATGCAAGATCACACACTTCATGTGTTTTTTCCGTAATGGTGGTTTTGAACCCAGTATCATATCCAGATGGACAAAAATCCATCCTAACAAAACTACATGCATACGCACAAATGCGCACAAATACAAAAACGCACACATACATGCACGCACACAAACACGCACGCATACACACGAAATGGTAAATACCCAGTGTAGCCTCCTCAGTCCAACGAGACTATGAAACTCAAAACCAGACTGGCATAGTAAAGCCTCTCTCAACCTCAAGTCACACACACACACACACACACACACACACACACACACACACACACACACACACACACACACACACACACACACACACACACACACACACACACACACACACACACACACACACACACACACACACACACACACACACACCACACACACACACCCCTCTACTCCACTCCCTCCCACAGAGCATACACACAAACACACACACCAGCACGCAAACATCCCTTCCCACTCATCAATGTAGCACACATATTGAACAAGCTGCAACACAGACAAAAACAATACCCTTGTAACTTACACCAACTCCTCTCCCACCAAAAACACTCACTACCATCACTAACACCACATGAATTCACTAATACAAATAGTACTACAACAACTTACAGAAACAACGTCATCCCTATAGCAACTGTAACACAGCTTACATCATCACTACATCTGGAAACAACATGCAACGCCTCATTCCACAAGTCAGAGAGAACCCAGATGACAAACACATGAGTGAAACAAGAAAGATAAATAAAATAATACATTAAAAGTAGAGGGTAAGAAGAGGAGAAAGAGAAGGAAAAGAGTGGTAACCGTTCAGACCAGGTTTTGCGTAGATCTCCTCTCCTCTCCAGTCGTCTCTCTTTCTCTCAGGCGGCTAAAGGATGACTAGCAGAGAGTAACATTCTTTCTCTCTTACTCTATAGGTGCTAACTGCCCCCCTGGGTCCCCCCACGCCCTCTCTCTCTCTCTCTGTCTCTGCTCTCTCACACTCTCCTTCTCAATTCAATTTCAATTTAAGGGGCTTTCTTGGCATGGGAAACATATGTTTACATTACCAAAACAAGTGAAATAGATAAGTAGATAATAAAGAAAAGTGAAATAAACAATAAAAAATGAATAGTTAACATTACACTCACAAAAGTTCCAAAAGAATAAAGGCATTTCAAAGTCATATCATTTCTATATACAGTGTTGTAATGATGTTCAAATAGTTAAAGTATAAAAGGGAAAATAAATAAACATAAATATAGGTTGTATTTACAATGGTGTTTGTTCTTCACTGGTTGCCCTTTTCTTCTGGCAACAGGTCACAAATCTTGCTGCTGTGATTGCAAACTGGTATTTCACCCAATAGTTTTGGGAATTTATCAAAATTGGATTTGTTTTCTAATTCTTTGTGGGTCTGTGTAATCTGAGAGAAATACTGTATGTGTCTCTGTTATGGCCATACATTTGGCAGGAGGTTAGGAAGTGCAGCTCATTTTTTTGAGGGCAGTGTGCACATAGCCTGTCTTATTTTGAGAGACAGATCTGCCGTCGGCAGCCCTTCTCAATAACAAGGCTATGCTCACTGAGTCTGTACATAGTCAAAGATGTCCTTGATTTTGGGTCAGTCACAGTGGTTAGATATTCTGCCACTGTGTACTCTCTGTTAAGGGAAAAATAGCATTCTAGTGTGCTCTGATTTTTTTGTAAATTCCTTCCAATGTGTCAAGTAATTATCATTTTGTTTTCTCATGATTTGGTTAGGTTTAATTGTGATGCTGTCCTGGGTCTCTGCGGGGTCAGTTTGTGTTTGTGAACAGAGCCCCAGGAACAGCTTGCTTAGTTGGCTCTTCTCCAGGTTAATTTATCTGTAGGTAATGGCTTTCTTATGGAAGGTTTGGGAATTGCTTCCTTCTAGGTGGTTGTAGAATTTAGCAGCTCTTTTCTGGATGTTGGCCTAATTCTGCTCTGCATGCATTATTTGGCGTTTTACATTATACACATATGATATTTCTGGAGAATTGTGCATGCAGAGTCTCAATTTGGTGTTTGTCCCATTTTGTGAATTCTTGGTTGGTGAGTAGACCTCAGACCTCACAACCATAAAGGACAATGGGTTCTATAACCGATTCAAGTATTTTTATCCAGATCCTAATTGGTATGTTGAGTTTTGTGTTCCTTTTGATGGCATAGATTGCCCTTCTTGCCTTGTCTCTCAGATTGTTCACAGCTTTGTGGAAGTTACCTGTGGTGCTGATGTTTAGGCCGAGGTATGTATAATTTTTTGTGTGCTCTAAGATTACGGTGTCTAGATGGAATTTGTATTCATGGTCCTGGCAACTGAACCTTTTTTTGGAACACCATTATTTTGTCTTACTGATATTAACTATCAGGGCCCAGGTCTGACAGAATCTGTGCAGAAGATATAGCTGCTGCTGTAGGCCCTCCTTGGTTGGGGACAGAAGCACCAGATCCTCAGCAAACAGTGGACATTTGACTTCAGATTCTAATAGGGTGAGGCCGGGTGCTGCAGAATGTTATAGTATATATGATATATATGTTGAAGAGGGTGGGACTTAAGCTTCATCCCTGTCTCACCCCCCGGCTCTGTGTAAAGAAATGTGTGTGTTTTTAGCCTATTTTAAACGCACACTTGTTGTTTGTGTACATGGATTTTATAATGTCGTATGTTTTCCCCCCGTCACCACTTTCCATCACTTTGTATAGCAGTCCCTCATGCCAAATTAAGTCAAAAGCTTTTTTGAAATCAACAAAGCATGAGAAGACTTTGCCTTTGTTTTGCTTTGTTTGTTTGTCAATGAGGAGGTGCAGAGTGAATACGTAGTCGGTCATACAGTAATTTGGTAAAAAGCCAATTTGACATTTGCTCAGTACATTGTTTTCACTGAGGAGTCTGCTGTTAATAATAATGCAAAGGATTTCCCTGAGGTTTCTCCACTTTTGTGGATTGGGGGGGGGATCAGTCCTTGGTTCTAAATATTTGGGAATATGCCAGAGCTGAGCATGATGTTAAAGAGTTTAAGTATAGCCAGTTGGAATTTGTGGTCTGTATATTTTATCATTTAATTTGGGATTCCATAAACCCCACAGGCCTTTTTGGGTTGGAGGGTTTGTATTTTGTCCTGTAGCTCATTCAAGGTAATTGGAGAATCCAGTGGGTTCTGGTAGTCTTTAATAGTTGATTGTAAGATTTGTATTTGATCATGTATATGTTTTTACTATTTATTCTTTGTTATAGAGACAAAAAGATTGGAGAAGTGGTTTATCCATACATCTCCATTATGGATTGATAACTTCGTGTTGTTGTTTGTTCAGAGTTTTCCAATGTTTCCAGAAGTGGTTCGATTCTGTGGATTCTTCAATTACAATGAGCAGATTTCTGACGTGCTGTTACTACTTTTTCCGTAGTGTATTTCTGTATTGTTTTAGTGATTCACCATAGGCTCAGGTTTTCTGGGTCACTATGTTTTTGCTTGAATGGGTTCTTTCTTGGGTTTTTGCATTTTTAATCAAACAATTTGTCATTGTTCTTCATTTTCTTAGGTTGTCTGCTTGAAATGTTTAGATTTGATAGGGAAGCTGAGAGGTCAAATATACTATAGGTTTTCAACTGATAAGTTTTCACCTTCGCTATTACAGTGACACATTTTGTCCAGGAAATTGTCTAGAAGGGATTTAATTTGTTGTTGCATAATGGTTTTTTGGTATATTTCCACACTGCTTTCCTTCTATCTATAGCATTTCTTAATATTATTCACTTCCTGTTGAGATAATTTTCTACATCATTTTTAGCCAGATGTACAATGTTCCTGTTATGACCAATTTAATAGAGTGGGTTTGGTCTGCTCTATGCCAAATTAGCATACCCCCCCTAGTCTCTTACTGATTATTGCACTGTACTCCCCGCCTACTCTGTTGCTCCAAAAGTTCTCCTCTCTCCTCTCTCCCTCCATCTGCTGCTCTCTCAGTACCTCCAGACCCAGGTAACAGTGTTGCTTATCTTCATGTGTATCTGTGGTGAAAGGGTGAAGGAGGGATCATTCTACTGCTAGCATCCATAAACACACACAAGATTAAGATGTGTATTCTTTACACACACACACACACACACACACACCAACATGCACATGCACATAAAACTTTGAGCTTCCCAAATATGGCGAGTGGAATGTAAACATGGGGGTGGGGTCTCAATGTGGTTGTGTGTGTTGGAGAGGGGGGTGGGGGGCAGTGGGTAGATCAACGGATGGAAACCTGCAACCTGAACCTGACAAAGTAGAGAGGGGGGAGAGGAGAGAGAGGGAGAGAAGGGAGAGGTAGAATGGAAAGGTAGAGAAAAAGAGAGGTGATACGTAGAGAGAAGAAGAGTGGTGAAATGTAGTGAGAGAGAGATGTAGAGGGAGAAAGAAGAGGAGTTAAAACAGAACCATCTGCAGCTGAAAAAAACTTTATTCTGATTGCGTGAGCGTGTGTTTACTTGTTAATGTATGGTGTGTGTGTGCGTGTGCATGTGTGTGTGTGTTTGAATATACTTGTATAACTGTTTGCATGGTGCTTTGCCACATTGCTTTCCCAACGCGCGGTCTGTCTAATTTACACGGCTGCCCAACTGTGCCAATTTAGACCTGGTGTGTGTGTGTGCTTGTATTTCGATCCATTCTAAATGAAAAACCTCTCGAAAAGATGCAGCTTTAAATACCTTGCTGTGGAACGTCTGACCTCTCTACTACGACCATCCATTCCCTGGAAACACTAAAATGCTCATTTAACAACAGAACTCCAGCCATTCTTCATATACATCATCACCTCAGTATCGTCAGAAAACAAGAAGTGTATCAACCAAAACAACAAGCAGTCATAGATCAGCCAAAGACAGTAGTGGTCATAGAGTGGTCATAAAGTGGTTATTAGAAGGTCATTGGGTAGATATTGGGGTCAAGGTTAAGCGTTAGATCCAGAGAATTACCAGGGTCTCCCAGAACCCCCTTTCAAACCTAACCTGTTACACCATGTCTAATAATTAGGTGCTATGCAAACAGAGACAAAGAGAGAGGGAGCCAGTTACCCCAAAACAATTACATTTCCTTAGTATGACTGGCGAGAAGCTGCATACATGCTCTTGCAGTGAGCTGCTTCCTCGAATGCTAACTTTCTCTCAAAGTAAGTCTGACCTTAATTGAATGGGTCATGTTACAATACCTAGTCTATCTGGAGAGATGTCCTCATAGGAGTCCCATCAAACTAGGGGGTCCAATGAATCATTGTCCAGATGACAGAGGGTCCATTTTGCCAACCAGGACTCAGGGGTAGACATATTTTATTTATTTATTTCACCTTTATTTAACCAGGTAGGCTAGTTGAAAACAAGTTCTCATTTGCAACTGCGACCTGGCCAAGATAAAACGTAGCAATTCGACACATGCAACAACACAGAGTTACACATGGAATAAACAAAACATACAGTCAATAATACAGTAGAACAAAAGAAAACAAAAAGTATATTTACAGTGAGTGCAAATGAGGTAAGTTAAGGAAATAAATTGGCCATGGGGGCAAAGTAATTACAATATAGAAATTAAACACTGGAATGGTAGGTCGGCAGAAGATGAATGTGAGGGTAGAGATACTGGGGTGCAAAGGAGCAAAATAAATAAATAAATACCAGTATGGGGATGAGGTAGGTAGATAGATGGGCTGTTTACTGATGGGCTATGCACAGGTGAAGTGATCTGTAAGCTGCTCTGACAGCTGGTGCTTAAAGCTAGTGAGGGAGATGTGAGTCTCCAGCTTCAGAGATTTTTGCAATTCGTTCCAGTCATGGGCAGCAGAGAACTGGAAGGAAAGACGACCAAAGGAGGAATTGGCTTTGGGGGTGACCAGTGAGATATACCTACTGGAGCGCGTGCTACGAGTGGGTGCTGCTATGGTGACCAGTGAGCTGAGATAAGGCGGGGCTTTACCTAGCAGAGACTTGTAGATAACCTGTAGCCAGTGGGTTTGGCGACGAGTATGAAGCGAGGGCCAACCAACGAGAGCGTACAGGTCGCAATGATGGGTAGTGTATGGGGCTTTGGTGACAAAACGAATGGCACTGTGATAGACTGCATCCAGTTTGTTGAGTAGAGTGTTGGAGGCTATTTTGTAAATGACATCACCGAAGTCGAGGATCGGTAGGATGGTCAGTTTTACGAGGGTATGTTTGGCAGCATGAGTGAAGGATGCTTTGTTGCGATATAGGAAGCCGATTCTATATTTAATTTTGGATTGGAGATGCTTGATGTGAGTCTGGAAGGAGAGTTTACAGTCTAACCAGACACCCAGGTATTTGTAGTTGTCCACGTATTCAGAGTCAGAGCCGTCCAGCATCATGCTGGACGGGCGGGCAGGTGCGGGCAGTGATCGTTTGAATAGCATGCATTTAGTTTTAATTGCGTTTAAGAGCAGTTGGGGGCCACGGAAGGAGAGTTGTATGGCATTGAAGCTCGTCTGGAGGTTAGTTAACACAGTGTCCAAGGAGGGGCCAGAAGTATACAGAATGATGTCGTCTGCGTAGAGGTGGATCAGAGAATCACCAGCAGCAAAAGCAACATCATTGATGTGAGGTCAGTAATCTGTTTGTTAACTTGGCTTTCGAAGACCTTAGAATGACAGTATAGGATAGATATAGGTTTGTAGCAGTTTGGGTCTAGTGTGTCTCCACCTTTGAAAAGGGGGATGACCGCGGCAGCTTTCCAATCTTTGGGAATCTCAGACGACACGAAAGAGAGGTTGAACAGGCTAGTAATAGGGGTTGCAACAATTTCGGCAGATAATTTTAGAAAGAGAGGGTCCAGATTGTCTAGCCCGACTGATTTGTAGGGGTCCAGATTTTGCCGCTCTTTCAGAACATCAGCTATCTGTATTTGGGTAAAGGAGAAATGGTGGGGGCTTTGGCGGGTTGCTGTGGAGGGTGCCGGGCAGTTGACCGGGGTAGGGGTAGCCATGTGGAAAGCATGGCCAGCCGTAGAGAAATGCTTCTTGAAATTCTCAAGTATAGTGGATTTATCGGTGGTGACAGTGTTTCCTAGCCTCAGAGCAGTGGGCAGCTGGGAGGAGGTGCTCTTATTCCACATGGACTTTACAGTGTCCCAGAACTTTTTTGAGTTAGTACTACAGGATGCAAATTTCTGTGTATATTTGTTCCTAACTTCCCTGAAGAGTTGCATATCACGGGGGCTATTTGACGCTAATACAGAACGCCACAGGATGTTTTTGTGCTGGTCAAGGGCAGACAGGTCTGGAGTGAACCAAGGACTATATCTACTCCTAGTTCTAAAGTTTTTGAGAGGGGCATGCTTATTTAAGATGGTGAGGAAGGCACTTTTAAAGAATAGCCAGGCATCATCTACTGACGGGATGAGGTCAATGTCATTCCAGGATACCCCGACCAGGTCCATTAGAAAGGCCTGCTTGCAGAAGTGTTTCAGAGAGCGTTTGACAGTGATGAGGGGTGGTCATTTGGTCGCAGACCCATTACGGATGCAGGCAATGAGGCAGTGATCCCTGAGATCTTGATTGAAAACAGCAGAGGTGTATTTGGAGGGCGAATTAGTTAGGATGACATCTATGAGGGTGCCCGTGTTTACTGATTTGGGGTTGTACCTGCTAGGTTCATTGATAATTTGTGTGAGATTGAGGGCATCAAGCTTAGTTTGTCGGATGGCCGGGGTGTTAAGCATGTCCCAGTTTAGGTCACCTAGTAGCATGAGCTCAGAAGATAGATGGGGGCAATCAATTCACATATGGTATCGAGGGCACCGCTGGGGGCAGAGGGAGGTCTATAGCAAGCGGCAACAGTGAGAGACTTGTTTCTGGAACGATTAATTTTTAGAAGTAGAAGCTCAAATTGTTTGGGTACAGACTTAGATAGCCTGCAGAGTTCTGTATTACTATCTTTGCAGTAGATTGCAACACCGCCCCATTTGGCAGTTCTATCTTGGCGGAAAACGTTATAGTTAGCAATGGAGATTTCAGGGGTTTTGGTGGTTTTCCTAAGCCAGGATTCAGACATGGCTAAGACATCTGGGTTGGCAGAGTAGGCTTCAAACTTAGGGAGTAGGCTTCTAATATTAACATGCATGAAACCAAGGCTTTTACGTTTACAGAAGTCAACAAATGAGAGCACCTGGGGGTGGGAGTGGAGCTAGGCACTGCAGGACCTGGATTAACCTCCACATCACCAGAGGAACAGAGGAGAAGTAGGATAAGGGTACGGCTAAAGACTGGCCATCTATCACGTTCAGAAAAGAGAGTAAAAAGAGCAGGTTTCTGGGCACGATAGCATAGATTCAAGGCATAGTGTACAGACAAAGGTAAGGTAGGATGTGAGTACATTGGAGGTAAACCTAGGCATTGAGTAAGGAAGAGAGAGATATAGTCTCTAGGGATGTTTAAACCAGGTAATGTCATCGCATATGTAGGAGGTGTAACAACATGGTTGGTTAAGGCATATTGAGCAGGGCTAGAGGCTCTACAGTGAAATAAGACAGTAATCACTAACCAGGACAGTAATGGACAAGGCATATTGATATTAGAGACAGGCATGCGTAGCCAAGTGAATATATGGGTCCAGTGAGTGGTTGGGCTGGCTGGGGACACGGCGATTCAGACAGTTAGCAGGCCGATGCTAACAAGCTAACAGTTAGTAGGCCGGGGCTAAACAAGCTAGCAGCTAGTAGACCGGGGCAAGCTAGCAGTTAGCAGGCCGGGTTAGCAAGCAAGCAGTTAGCATGGGCTAGCAGTTACAGACCGGGCAGATAAGCTAGCAGTTAGCAGGCCGGCAGCAAGCCATTAGTAGACCGGGGCAAACTAGTAACTGGCCGGGTTAGCAAGCAGTTAGCAGGAGCTAGCAGTTAGCAGACCGGGTTAGCAAGCAAGCAGTTAGCAAGGGCTAGCAGTTAGCAGACCGGGCATGCAAGCTAGCAGTTAGCATACCGGGCCCGGCAAGCTAGCAGTTAGCATACCGGGTCAGCAAGCAAGCAGATAGCAGGGGCTAGAAAGTTAGCCTTTGGGGGACTTCGCGGTGGGGGTAAGTCTGTTTTTGCCTCTTCGTGTGGTGACGTCGATAGACCAGTCGTGGAATTAGTAGGGTTCCAAGTAGCTCTAGGTAGCTAGGAGGCCTAGCTGGTTAGCATGATGGGCCTTCAGCGGGCGTCGGGGGCCTGTTGGAGTCCTCCGGCAGATTATGTTGGTATTCCAGTCGATCTGTGGGGTTCCATGCCCCGTACCGGCTGTAGAAGGGGTCCGGATATTGTAGCCCGGGAGTATACTTCGGTGGTAGCACAGGAGCCCTGGCCGGGCTAGCTTCAAGCTAATTGGTGCTTGCTCTGGGATGGAAACGTTAGCCAGGAGTAGTCATCCGGTATTGCTGTTAGCTAGTTGTGAAGATCCAGATAAAATGTTCAGTTTGTGGTAGGAATCCGGGGATAAAAATAACAGGTCCGTTATGCTCTGGTTAGAGTCATGTTGTTCGAAATGACAAGAGCTTTCCGAACTGAAGGTTAGCTAATGACCACTGGCAATAGTTTGCTGACTGATAGCTGGTAGTTAGCTGGCTAATTTCAGTTGAGGGATTCCAGATCCGAAGTAAATATAAATACTTTAGGGAAAAAAAGCAGATCCATGCCACATTGGGTGAGGCGGGTTGCAGGAGAGTATTTAGATGTTGAGGTTTAGCAAAATGTTTTAAAGGATATGCGATGAAAAGATGTAAAACGATATATACAAGAGACACGACAGGACAATGACCTCTGACTGCTACGCCATCTTGGATTATTAAAAATTATTACTACATAACATAGTAAGTGAAAATTATTATTTGTTACGTTTGGCATGTATTAATCTGAGTCTGTCCATAATATATCTGGTATGATATGTTACGAATTCCATTTTTGTGGTTAACGTTAGCAAGGTGGCTGGGTGGCTAATGCTAACATTAGCTAGTTGGCTAACGTTAGCTAGGATAGGGTTTAGGGGTTAAGTTCAGGGTTACGTGTTAACCATTTAACCTAAGGTTAGGGTTAGGGAAAAGGTTAGCTAACATGCTAAGTACTCGTTTGGTATGTAACCATACCAAACGTAACATATCATATTAATTTTAGTGTCCCGGATTTTCATTTACTATGTTACGTCTAGCCTATGAGACCAGCCTGGTTTTGCAAGTGGCTGCTGCCTTCACATGACAACAATCATATAGAGCACACGAGAAAGAGAGACAAGTAAGACAGAGGCAGTGTCGGTCATGAGTTTGTTTCACAACAGCCCAGCATTGTCAAGGAAAACACACATACAGTGCCTTGCAAAAGTATTCATCCACCTTTGCATTTTCCTATTTTCGTGCATTACAATCTGTAATTTACATGGATTTTTATTTGGATTTCATGCAATGGACATACACAAAATTGTCCAAATTGGTGAAGTGAATGGCACATGACAGCCGGCTTGGAGTTTGCCAAAAGGCACCCAATGACTCTCAGACCATGATAAACAAGATTCTCTGGTCTGATGAAACCAAGATTGAACTCTTTGGCCTGAATGCCTAGTGTCACGTTTGGAGAAAACCTGACACCATCCCTACGGTGAAACATGGTGGTGGCAGCTTCATGCTGTGGGGATGTTTTTCTGCGACAAGGATTGGGAGACTAGTCAGGATTGAGGCAAAGATGAACGGAGCAAAGTACAGAGAGATTATTGAATAAAATCTGCTCAAGAGTGCTCAGAACCTCAGACTGGGGCGAAGGTTCACCTTCCAACAAGTCGATGACCCTCAGCACACTACCAAGACTATGTACTAGTCTCTGAATGTCCTTGAGTGGCCCAGCCAGAGCCTGGACTTGAACCCAGTCAAACATCCGTGGAGAGACCTGAAAATAGCTGTGCGGCAATGCTCCCCATCCAACCTGACAGAGCTTGAGAGAATATGCAAAAAAATAAATAATCCCTCATCAATCTATACACAATAGCCCATAATGACAAAGCAAAAACAGGAAAACAAATGTGCAAATGTAGTAAAAATACAAAAAATGAAATATCACATTTACATAAGTATTCAGACCCTGTACTCAGTACTTTGTTGAAGGCACTTTGGCAGCAATTACAGCCTCGAGTCTTCTTGGGTATGACGCTTGGCACACCTGTATTTGGGGAGTTTCTCCCATTCCTCTCTGCATATCAAATCAAATCAAATCATATGTATTTATAAAGGAATGACCCTGCTGGTCATCTATGAACATTTGAACATCTTGGCCATGTTCTGTTATAATCTCCACCCGGCACAGCCAGAAGAGGACTGGCCACCCCTCATAGCCTGGTTCCTCTCTAGGTTTCTTCCTAGGTTCTGTCCCTTCTAGGGAGTTTTTTCCTAGTTTTTTCCTAGCTGTTTGGGGTTTTAGACTGGGTTTCTGTACAGCACTTTGAGATATCAGCTGATGTAAGAAGGGCTTTATAAATACATTTGATTTTCTTTGATATGCAGAGAGGAATGGGAGAAGCTCCCCAAATACAGGTGTGCCAAGCTTGTAGCGTCATACCCAAGAAGACTTGAGTGTAACGCTCGTCGGAAGAAGTGGACCAAGGTGCAGCATGGTACGTGTTCATGATTCTTTATTTAATCCGAACACCAAACAAAACAACAAAAGACCAATGAATGTCATGTTATGTAAGCTGCGCAGAGCTAACAAAAAACAACAATCCCACAACCTAAGGTGGCAAAACAGGCTGCCTAAGTATGATTCCCAATCAGAGACAACGATAGACAGCTGTCTCTGATTGAGATCCATACCCGGCCAAAACACAGAAACACAAAACCTAGAAATAAAGAACATAGAATGCCCACCCAAATCACACCCTGACCAAACCAAATAGAGACATGAAAAGGCTCTCTAAGGTCAGGGCGTGACATGAGGCTGTAATTGCTGCCAAAGTACTGAGTAAAGGGTCTGAATACTTATGTAAATGTGATATTTCATTTTTTTTATTTTTTTTTTATAAATAAATAAATACATTTCTTAAAACCTGTTTTTGCTTTGTCATTATGGGTTATTGTGTAAGATTGATGGCAAAAAAATGTTTTATTCAATTGGAGAATAAGGCTGTAATGTAACAAAGTCAAGGGGTCTGAATACTTTCCAAATGCACTGTATACAAGCTCCCAGCACATCAGATACTGCTGCCTATAGACATAGATTAGGAATCACTGGCCACTTTAAGGAAATGAAACACTAGCCAGTTTGATCATGTCTCCGTATCTTTCATTACTCATCTCATATATATAAACTGTACTCTATACTATTCTACGGTATCTTAGTCACTTTAATTGTGTGTAAATATTGCCTCACCCATCTCATATGTATATTCTGTATTCTATACTATGCCGCTCTGACATATATGTATATATATTCTTAATCCATTCCTTACTTAGAATTACATGTATTTTGGGTATATGTGAAACTGATAGATATTACTTGTTAGATATTACTGCACTGTCGGAGGTAGAAGTACAAGCATTTCGCTACACCCGCAATAACATCTGCTGAACACATGTATGTGACCAATAAAATTGTATTTTATTTGATTCAATTCAGAACCTTTCAGACTCTGCATTCTGCTGAATACTGTCCCCTTCTGGCTAGAGCAAGGAGGCACAGGTAGGCTGGACTCTTCACTTTGGTCAATCAGGCCCAGAATAAATCAAACCGACAGTAGAGACAGACAGTTACCTCACCTAGCTGTCTATACAGGTTCATAGAATCATCCCAGTCCACTAATGTTTGTACAACTGTCACGTTCTGACCTTTATTTCCGTTGTTTTGTATTTATTTAGTATGGTCAGGGCGTGAGTTGGGTGGGCAGTCTATGTTTGTTTTTCTATGTTTTGGGGCATTTCTATGTTTTCGGCCTAGTATGGTTCTCAATCAGAGGCAGGTGTCATTAGTTGTCTCTGATTGAGAATCATACTTAGGTAGCCTGGGTTGCACTGTTTGTTTGTGGGTGATTGTCTATGTTAGTGGCTTGTGTCAGCACAGGTCTCATTTTGTAGCTTCACGGTCGAATTTGGTTTATTGTTTTTGTTACTCGTTTGTATAGTGTTCAGTCTTTCTTTATTAAAGATTTTACCATGGACACTTACCACGCCGCATATTGGTCCTCTGATCCTTCTCGCCTCTCCTCTTCAGACGAAGAGGAGGACGACCGTGACAACAACATTACATGTCCCATGTGGGTTTCAGGATTTCAGAGTTCAAAAGTTTCAGGAGAATGCGAATTGTATTGTTACATTTGGGGAGGATTAATTGCACATTTCTTTCAACATTTTTATGGGCCTAATAGTAAAATATGTATTTTAATGGTACAAATGCATTTCCTTTTAATGTGTCATGAACACAACCAGTCATTACGTTTTCATTTAAATGCCAAACAAATCACTTCAAAAAGTAGGCTACCTGCACACTCATCCAAAGAGTGCACTATGCACCCGCCATTTGGGCTGGACACAGTCAATGCAATGTTGCAAGTTCACTAGCGAAAGCTCAAGACAGAGAGAGCGAGGCAGACAGGCGGAGTAGAGAGATGAACGTGAAAAACCTTACCATTGTTGTCACGACTTCCACCAAAGTCGGTTTCTCTCCTTGTTCGGGCGGCGTTCGGCTGTCGATGTCACCGGTCTTCTAGCCACCGCTGATCCACCTTTCATTTACCATTTGTTTTGTCTTGTTTTCCCACACACCTGGTTTACATTTCCCTACATTTCCCCCATTACTTGTCATGTATTTAACCCTCTGTTACCCCCATGTCTGTGTGTGTAATTGTCCGTTGTCGGGTTGGCACACTTCCGGCTGGTTTGCGCCGGGTTCTGTTTTATACCCGTGCTTTGTGGCAGCCGGTGCTTTGTACTTTGTTTGTGGTACTTTGTGCTGCCTCACTTGTTCTTTGGGCATTTGTTTTTGTGACGCAATTGCGTAAAAACGTTAAAATGATTGCCTCAGTAAAGTGCTTTGCCCACTCATCTCTGCTCTCCTGCGCCTGACTTCTATGCACCAGCTACACCCACCGTTGACAATATGTGTCCCCCTTCAGCAGTTGAGCTGATTGCAGTACAAAGTAAATCCTGTCTGTCTTTACTGGTTGCACGTGACTGTGACAGATACAAACAGACAAAGTAAACACACATCATTTTACTACCATTGCTGGTTTTCCATCTTTATACTAGTGTACAAAACATTAGGAACACTTGCTCTTTCCATGACATACACTGACCTTGTGAATCCAGGTGAAAGTTGATGATCCCTAATTGATGTCACTTGTTAAATCCACTTCAATCAGTGTAGATGAAGGGGAGGAGACAGGTTAAAAAGAAGAACTTTTAAGCCTTGAGACAATTGAGACATGGATTGTGCATGTGTGCCATTCAGAGGGTGAATGGGCATGACAACATATTTAAGTGCCTTTGAACTGGATATGGTGGTAGGTGCCAGGCACACCGGTTTGAGTGTGTCAAGAACTGCAGCACTGCTGGGTTTTTCACACTCAACAGTTTTGCGTGAATGGTCCACCACCCAGAAGACATCCAGCCAACTTGACACAACTGTGGGAAGCATTGGAGTCAACATGGGCCAGCATCTCTATGGAATGCTTTCAACACCCTGTAGAGTCCATGTCCTGACAAATTGAGCCTGTTCTTAGGACAAAGGGGGTGCTACTTAATATTAGGAAGGTTGTTCCTAATGCTTTGTATACTGTGTATATAATATAAATGTACAATAGCTGAAGTATTATATCTCACTATACTGCTGAGGTGCAGACAGCCTGCAGGCTCTGGTACACTCTCGGGAATAGATGACATCCTGCACACAACACAAAAATGAAATATGCAGCGCAAATTCAGCAGTGCATCATAAATTGTATATCTGAAAACAATGTGTATCATTTTGATGTGAGACGTGTAGTGGGGTGTTTCTGTCAGTATTTCTAACTTCCCTCAGGCTTGATGTTGAACATGCCTTGAAGAACAACACAGAGGAGGAAGAGAAGGATTCCTCTTCATCGCTCTCTTTAGCGGACTGCTGAACATCCACATATACCTGATTTGGGGAGAGGAGAAAGAGAGAGAAAGAGGGAGGATAGAGAGAGAGGGGATAAAGAGAGAAAGAGAGAGTGGGACAGAGAGCGAGAGAGAGGGAGGGAGAGAGAGAGAGAAAGAAAGAGACAGAGAGATAGAGAGGGTTGAGACAGAGGAGGGGATAGAGAGAAAGAGAGAGTGGGACAGAGAGCGAGAGAGAGGGAGGGAGAGAGAGAGAGAAAGAGACAGAGAGATAGAGCGGGTTGAGACAGAGGAGGGGATAGAGAGAAAGCAAGAGAAAGAAAGAAAGTCACATCTGCTCCTGCCACACCCTCTAATGCTCATCCTGTGTCTCCTTGACCTGCCGCCTCTCCCCCAGTGCTCTCTCCCTCTCTGTGTGTGTATGTGTGTGTGTGTGTGTGAGACAGGTGTGCTACAGTCAGAGCAGATCCCCACCAGCTGCAACCTGTTCCATAATCAAGATCTCTACAAATACTCAGTCCTGCAACTTCCACACTGCCAGATCATAATCTCTGCTCTGTCAGTCCATTTTTCTAGCCGTTTGTTCCTGTTGTCCTGTTTTCCCTTGCCTGACGCTGTTTTCCTCTCCGCTACAGATCTACCCGCTCTGACTCTGGTCCTTGTCTCCAGTCCGACTTCTCATCAGTCCTGCTACTCTGTCCTGGATTCCCCACTCTACGCTCCCTTGGATTCCCCTCCCAACCTGCTTACCCTGTCCCAACACCTCTCGCTCCAGCCTCAGCTTCCCCTGGCCTGCACTCAATCTTCCCCCCGTGTTTCAATAAATACCTTGGTTACCTCATCCCACTCTCCTAGTCTTCTTTTGGGTTAACCTGTTCCGCTCCGTGTGACAAGAAGTATGTCAAGTGATTGACCTCCCAAGTCTGACCCCTGACCGTGTAATCTCAGGTAAAACTTCAGAACAAGGAAGCCCTCAACCAGAAATCGCACTTGACCTGAGAGTTGACCTGTGAAAAATATTGACTTGTTGTGCAGAGGAGCTTTTGCAGATCGAAGTCAACCAACCAGATTCCTACTGTTTCTGTGAGGGAGTCATTAACGAAGACACTTTGTCGTTGGAAAAACATTCTCATGGCAAAAGCGTCTAGAGCCAGGTCTGCACTGAGGGAGACACACACATATTCAGTCTAGACACAGGTCTGCACTGAGCTAGGCACACACATTTAGTCTAGACCCAGGCCTTCACACAGAGAGAGACACACACACACACATTTCAACACCACAGCTATGGCCCAATCACAGGCCAGCCCACACCCCGGCCTCTCTTTTATCAACACTCAAAGCGAATGGTTTTATTGTCTTCTCATGAATTCAACCTTCAACCTTCTTGGGTTTGTGCTCCAAACCCCTGATTCTGTCACACCTCTGTGAAGCAGAGGTGCAGTTCTCTTTACATCCTGAAGGTCTGATATCTGATTTGAGGTTAACTTTACAGTACGGGTCAACATCTCAGACTTTGAATCCAAACAAGTCAGATAGGTGGTGCGTGGAGAAAGCTATCTGCTTTAGTTTCTGAGAGGATTGATCTCTGTTGAGGGAGAAGCAGTATTTTTTTTTACATATTGTGTATATGTATTTCTTCTGAAGACATTTCCGTTTATTGGCAATGTTAATTTGTGCAATTTTTTTCCAAATACTTACTTTTACATTCGCTAGCTGGACAGGCAAACGGCGCTGAGTACTAAACTGTAAACCATTCAAAACTTGTGTACTATCACGGTACCATCTCTGATGATCACGTCAGCCAATCAAGTTCTCCAGATCTAAGGTACTAAACACAGCTGGTGACAGCTCAAGAGAGATCTCTACGTATCTCTCTAGCTTGCTAGTTAGCTTGCTAGTTACAACAAGTAGATATGTTGCTAGCTAGCAGCAGCAGATAGCTTCAATCACTACCTAACATGTCATTCCGGGACAAGCAGTGTTTTAGGTATCAGTTTATTCCAAGTAATAATTTAACTCTTTAAAACCCATAGCAGCCATCGACAGCCTTTCTTTAAATTACAATAGCGACCGCAAACAGCCTTGTTTTTCTACAATATTATCTGTGTCAATATTGCAACATTTACTTGCTAACAACCTGTTGTAGTATTCACATGGCTGTTGTCATCAACCAGAAACAGGGTATGTTGTCATTTGACTTTTCCCCCCAAAATTGACTTCATTACTCAAAATGACAGCGCCGAGGTAGACACAACTTTTCACTGTGAAAGAGGCTTTATCTATGTTAGTTGGTGATACGGATCCGCACACATCCTTGCACTTTGAAAAGCGATGATGTCGAGGTGAGTGAAATACGTAAACAGCAGATAAGGCAGTTAACCCACTGTTCCCCGGTAGGCCGTCATTGCAAATAAAAATGTGTTCTTAACTGAATTGCCTAGTTAAATAAAGGTTAAATAAAAAATCAAATAAACATATATGTTTAGTGTTGTCAATGTTTGATGCTGTGAAACTTGGGGTATAGTTTATAGATTAGCAAGTTCTGTCATGTCATGATGACTTGATTGGTACAGTCGAGCACATCAGCTGTAGAGCTCAAATGATTGCTCCCTTTACCATGGAAATTGTTGCAGTGTTTATTTGTATATAGTCAGCTAACTAGTTGGTCGTTTTGTCTTGTTTTTACCGATGTAATTCATATGGAAACGTCCCAAGCTGCTTGCTAACTAGTTAGTCTGTCAGGCAAGAAAAGTTGTGTGTGGCTGTGAATTTGGGCTGCGCTCACAAAGCGTTAACCTCATCTATCACTTTCACCAGCTAGCCATACAGATAACCAGCTAACTAGTCACCGAAATTAAGGCTAGAGTACATTTTGTTTATTTGTTGGGCTTAGGTTATGATATGTCATGTTTGCTAGGTGAAGATATTCATAGGCTATACATTTCTTATTATATATATATATATATTTTTACCTTATTTAACTAGACAAGTCAGTTAAGAACACATTCTTATTTTCAATGACGGCCTAGAAACAGTGGGCCTTGTTCAGGGGCAGAACAACAGATTGCCTCGTTTTCCTATTATTTGACTGTTTAGCTGTCTTGTTAGGTTAGTAGATGCCCTGGGAGTGGAGGTCATATGACGAGTTGGAGAGTTGTTTACGGTTCCCCTCTTTCCACTGGGATTCTCTGCCTCTAACCCTATTACAGGGGCTGAGTCACTGGCTTACTGGGATTCTCTCATGCCGTCCCTGGAGGGGGTGCGTCACCTGAGTGGGTTGATTCACTGATGTGGTCATCCTGTCTGGGTTGGCCCCCCCCTTGGGTTGTGCCGTGGCGGAGGTCTTTGTGGGCTATACTCAGCCTTGTCTCAGGATGGTAAGTTGGTGGTTGAAGATATCCCTCTAGTGGTGTGGGGGCTGTGCTTTGGCAAAGTGGGTGGGGTTATATCCTTCCTGTTTGGCCCTGTCCGGGGGTGTCCTCGGATGGGGCCACAGTGTCTCCTGACCCCTCCTGTCTCAGCCTCCAGTATTTATGCTGCAGTAGTTTGTGTCGGGGGGCTAGGGTCAGTTTGTTATATCTGGAGTACTTCTCCTGTCCTATTCGGTGTCCTGTGTGAATCTAAGTGTGCGTTCTCTAATTCTCTCCTTCTCTCTTTCTTTCTCTCTCTCGGAGGACCTGAGCCCTAGGACCATGCCCCAGGACTACCTGACATGATGACTCCTTGCTGTCCCCAGTCCACCTGACCGTGCTGCTGCTCCACTTTCAACTGTTCTGCCTTATTATTATTCGACCATGCTGGTCATTTATGAACATTTGAACATCTGTTCTGTTATAATCTCCACCCGGCACAGCCAGAAGAGGACTGGCCACCCCACATAGCCTGGTTCCTCTCTAGGTTTCTTCCTAGGTTTTGGCCTAGGGAGTTTTTCCTAGCCACCGTGCTTCTACACCTGCATTGCTTGCTGTTTGGGGTTTTAGGCTGGGTTTCTGTACAGCCCTTTGAGATATCAGCTGATGTACGAAGGGCTATATAAATAAATTTGATTTGATTTGATTTGATTTACATGGCCAGCTAGCAAGTTGCTTGTTTGGTCCTGTTTCTACCGATCCAATTCATTTGGAAACCGTCACAGCTTCGTAACTAATCAGCTGACATTGGCAAACTCTGTAGACAGTCTGTCAGGCAAGAAAACAATTGATTGCAGGAAACAGAGAGAGAGAGAGAGAGACAGTGTGTGTGTGGAATGGGAGCTGTGCAACTGTATCACACAATCTATTATGGAAAAAGAAAGAGCGGAAGGAAGGAAGAGAAAGACCGTGTGAGAAGGAGAGAGGGAGATGTTCCTGACTACAATTGTATCCCATTTGTTGCTCCTCTCCCTAAGTGACTCTTTTCCTCTAGGTCAGTGAAAGTGAAGGAAGTGATGTGGAGAGTCAGGGCTCAGCAGCAAAAGGCAGGGAGGAAGAGGAGTTAGAGATGATTGGAGGGATAGATATGTGGAGCAAGGAGGAAGAGGAGTGGAGCCTACCTTTCCGTAGAGTGTGTCTGCTCTAAGTCCCAACATTCACCCTTGGACCACACTGCCTGGGCCTAAAGTGACAGTGTCAGGGGTGTGGTATCCCAGGAGGTCTACCCCGGGGGATGGTAATAGAGGGGAGGTACGTGAGGCGACGTTGGCTCCCTCTGCTGGGAATACGGGAGCTGGGCACCCCGACACAGACAGCTAGCTCTAAGTGGAGGTAATCAGAGGAAAGTGCCAACCAGCCGTGGAGGCCAAATAAAAGGAGCACGGTGGCACACTGTGGGAGAGACCGACACCAAGCCATAGAAGAGAAGAAGGACTGAGCCAAACCTTTGTGATTGTCTTTGTTATGTTTATTTTCTGTCCTAGTAAAGTTGTTTTTGCAGACTAAAGCCTCCCTGTCTCTGTGTCAATCTCTGCACGCTCAACCCAACACCCCACGGTTTACCACAGGTTTTTTTTTTTTATGTGGTAGGAACTTATATCTGTTCCAGAGCTTGTAATGGATCACAAGAAAACGGGTGCAGTTGACCATCTTGCCCAAAGAAGGGGCTATTATAATGTTGTACACACAGGCAGAAAATGCAGGAGGTATGTGTTTTGGAAGATGCTCAACATTGTCCTGTCAATAGTTGGAGTAGGATGATTGCAGGGCACCCTGCCTCCGACGGTTGAGATGTTCATTTTCTAGCTCACAAACTACATTCCTGTGATTTATTTTATTAATTGTCTCTCACCTTTGTATTGCATGATCTTTTCAGCTCCCCTGTGTCCTGCTCCCAGCGATCAACCAAGTGCTACTCATTAAGCATGAGCTGATTCAATCACCTATGAGGAGAACCATCCTACTGCATTGTGAACTAGCCCTGCCGCCTCTATTTGGACAGTGGGACCACTAGGCATTTACATGTTGTCTCTTCTTTGTGGATTTTGTCTTACACAGCTAAGTGCATTTTAGAGTTGAAAAACACCCATTTCGGATACACGTGCTTGTTTAACATCTTCATTCATTAGTCCTGCAGTTTGAACTAGCCCTGCCGTTACTATTAGACAATCAGACCATAAACTCTATGCATTTGCCAGTTGTCTTTTCTTTGTGGGTTTTGTCTTGCACAGTGTAGTGCATTTGAGAGTTGAAAAACACCAACTACAGATTCACATGCTTGTTTGAGAAATCTTAAAAGACTAAAATTAATGCTGATTCTGAAAAACGGGTAAAAAAAAAAAAAACATTATTGTAACATTCAGTGATGGGAAATATTGTCCCTGTCGGTAGTCTAGGCTTTCCCCATTAATGGTAGAGTTCTCATCTCTGGACCACATGAGCTTCAGACCACACAAGCATTCTGCAAAGGCACTTGTCTCTCTACATCGGTCAGCTACATTGGTGACCAGGGTGGGACCCTTTCGATACGCCTATGAGGCTTAGGCACACAATTGCTCATAGAGAAGGGGGAATACTGAAGCACGCGTTGATGACAGTTCTAAAGTCTGCATCAAATGCCCAGGCTTTTGGCATAGATGGTAAAGCTAGTATAGAACAAGAAAGCCTGCACACTGTTAAAGCTCCCAATTCACCACTTTATTGACGACGTTCGTCAGATCAAACACACTGAGTGTTCGTTCACATCCCAAAATAAAGACATTTCACCTCACATGACCATTGCGGACATGACGCATGGTGGGTGCAACAAACGTTTGTACGTCTCTAATAATTAAATAACAATGAGATGGGTGCATGTAATGGTTCCAAAACATAGCATATATTTACAAAATGGCCAAGTGGGTAACCTGGAAGGCAAGACAAATCAAAGTCAAGTAAGACATTCAGGTAAGAAATGGACTGATATTAAACTCTTGATTTTGACCTCTAGGAGACACGGTACACAAACGGGGAATACAATACATAATAATAGATTCTCAGTATCTCTGCCCCTCCTGTGAGTCTTAACATGTTCCGTGCCAATGTATCTCTAAGAGCTAATGTTGTGACGAGTCTCCATGAAATACGCAGCCACAGGGTTTCTCTGGTCAAGGGCCCTGATATTACTCCTGTGTTCTGCTATCCTTGTTTTCAGAGCTCATTTTGTTTTTCCTACATAGCATAGACCACAAATACATTTGATCAGGTATATCAATTTTTTTGTGGAACATGTAATGATGCCCTTAATCTTAATGGCCTTGCCCGTAATAAGGTGATTGCACATTGTGCATTTGTTCGTGAAGTCACACTGGGGGCATCCGCCACATCTATAGTTACTGTCCGGCACATTGTCTAGAAAAGTACTGCGTGGCACTGGTTGAAGATCAAACCTCACCACCAGACTGATGTTGGGGGCACATCTGAAGACGACCCGCGGGGGTTCTTTAATCGTCTTTTCCAGTTGTGGATCAGTGCTCAGGATGTACCGGTGTTTTTTTAATGATGTGGTCGAACTGTTTACCAAGTGGGGAGTACTGAAGGAAGCTTTGGGGTTTTGTTGAACATGTCTCCAGACCTACTCACTGCCACAGTCATATTCTGGACCTAGTATTGTCCAGTGGAATAAATGTTGTGGATCTTCATGTTTTTCCTCATGATCCTGGACTATGGGACCACCATTTTATTACGTTTGCAATCGCAACAAATAATCTACTGAGACCCCGAACCAAGGATCATCAAAAGCCGTGCTATAAATTCTCAGATGACCCAAAGATTCCTAGATGTCCTTCCAGAATCCCTCCACCTACCCTACAAAATCAGTTAACCACCTAACTGAGGAACTCAATTTAACCTTGCCTAATACCCTATATGCAGTCGCACACCTAAAAACAAAAAACATTTTTCAGAAGAAACTAGCTCCCTGGTATACAGAAAATACCTGAGCTCTGAAGCAAGCTTCCAGAAAATTGGAACAGAAATGGCGCTACACCAAGCTGGAAGTCACAGTACCGTGCAGTATCGAAGAGCCCTCACTGCTGCTCAATCATCCTATTTTTCCAACTTAATTGAGAAAAATAAGAACAATCCTAAATGTATTTTTGATACTGTCACAAAGCTAACTAAAAAGCAGCATTCCCCATGAGAGGATGGCTTTCACTTCAGCAGTGATAAATTCATGAACTTCTTTGATGAAAAGATCATGATCATTAGGGGTGGCAGGTAGCGGCTGTGGTTAGAGCGTTGGACTAGTAACCGAAAGATTGCAAGATCGAATCACCGAGCTGACAATGTAAAAATCTGTCATTCTGCCCTTGAACAAGGCAGTTAACCCACTGTTCCTAGGACATCATTGAAAATAAGAATTTGTTCTTAACTGACGTGCCTAGTTAAATAAAATTAGAAAGCAAATTACAGATGCCTCTTTAAATGTGTGCATTCTTCCAAATCTCTATTGTCCTGAGTCTGCACAACACTGCTAAAATCAAGGGAGAAACTCAAGTGTTTCAATACTATATTTCTTGACACATAACAATAATCATGGCCTCTAAACCTTCAAGCTGCATACTGGACCCTATTCCAACTAAACTACTGAAAGAGCTGCTTTCTGTGCTTGGCCCTCCTATGTTGAACATAATAAACGGCTCTCTATCCACCGGATATGTACCAAACTCACTAAAAGTGGCAGTAATAAAGCCTCTCTTGAAAAAGCCAAACCTTGACCCAGAAAATATAAAAAACTATCGGCCTATATCGAATCTGCCATTCCTCTCAAAACATTTTGAAAAAGCTGTTGCGCAGCAACTCACTGCCTTCCTGAAGACAAACAATGTATACGAAATGCTTCAGTCTGGTTTTAGACCCCATCATATCACTGAGACTGTACTTGTGAAGGTGGTAAATGACCTTAAATGGCGTCAGACCGAGGCTTTGCGTCGATCCTTGTGCTCCTAGACCTTAGTGCTGTTTTTGGAGAGATTGAAAACCCAAATTGGTCTACACTGACAAGTTCTGGCCTGGTTTAGAGCTTATCTGTCGGAAAGATATCAGTTTGTCTCTGTAGATGGTTTGTCCTCTGACAAATCAACTGTAAATGTTGGTGTTACTCATGGCTCTGTTTTAGGACCACTATTGTTTTCACTATATATTTTACCTCTTGGTGATGTAATTCGGAAACATAATGTTAACTTTCACTGCTATGCGGACGACACACAGCTGTACATTTCAATGAAACATGGTGAAGCCCCAAAATTGACCTCCCTGGAAGCCTGTGTTTCAGACATAAGGAAGTGGATGGTGGCAAATTTTCTATTTTTAAATTCAAACAAAATAGAGATGGTAGTTCTAGGTCCCAAGAAACAAAGAGATGTTCTGTTGAATGTGACAATTCATCTTGATGTTTGCTCAGTCGTCTCAAATAAAACTGTGAAGGACCTCTGCATTACCCTGGACCCTGATCTCTCTTTTGACTAACATATCAAGATTGTTTCAAGGACAGCTTTTTGCCATCTACACAACATTGAAAAAATCAGAAACATTCTGGCCAAAAATGTATCCATGCTTTTGTCACTTCTAGGTTAGACTACTGCATTGCTCTACTTTCCTGGCTACCCGTATAAAGCGCTAAATAAACTTCAGTTAGTGCTAATGCTAAACACAGCTGCTAGAATCTTGACTAGAACCAAAAAATGTGATCATATTACTCCCGTGCTAGCCTCTTTACACTGGCTTCCTGTTAAGGCTAGGGCTGATTTCAAGGTTTTACTGCTAACCCACAAAGCATTACATGGGCTTTCTCATACCTATCTTTCCACTTTGATCCCGCCGTACATACCTACATGTATGCTATGGTCCCAAGACGCAGGCCTCCTTACTGTCCCTAGAATTTCAAAGCAAACAGCTGGAGGCAGAGCAGCTCCTATCGAGCTCCGTTTTTATGGTCTGCCTATCCATGTGAGAGACGCAGACTCGGTCTCAACCTTTAAGTCTTTATTGAAGACTCATCTCTTCAGTAGGTCCTATGATTGAGTATAGTCTAGTCCAGGAGTGTGAAGGTGAACGGAAAGGCAATGGAGCAACAAACCGCCATGGCTGTCTCTGCCTGGCCGGTTCCCCTCTCTCCACTGGGATTCTCTGCCTCAAACCCTATTACAGGGTCTGAGTCACTGGCTTACTGGTGTTCTTCCATGCCATCCCTAGGATGGGTGCGTCACTTGAGTGGGTTGAGTCACTGATGTGATCTTCCTGTCAGGGTTGGCACCCCCCATTGGGTTCGTGCCATGGGGGAGATCTTCGTGGGCCATGCTCAGCCTTGTCTCAGGATAGTAATTTGGTGGTTGAAGATATCCCTCTAGTGGTGTGGGGGATGTGTTTTGGCAAAGTGGGTGGGGTTATAGTGCAATAGTTTATGTGTCAGGGGGCTAGGGTCAGTCTATTATATCTGGAGTATTTCTCCTGTCTTACCCGGTGTCCTATGTGAATTTAAGTATGCTCTCTCTAATTCTCTTCCTCTCATATATATATATATATATATATATATATACATACTGCTGCTCCAGTTTCAACTTTTCTGCCTGTGACTATTGAACCCTGACCTGTGCACGGAACATGCTACCTGTTCCAGACCTGCTGTTTTCAACTATCTAGAGACAGCAGGAACGGTAGAGATACTCTGAATGATCGGCTATGAAAAGTCAACTCACATTTACTCCTGAGGTTCTGACCTGTTGCACCCTCTACAACCACTGGGATTTTTATTATTTTACCCTGCTGCTCTATGAACATTTGAACATCTTGCTTCTACACCTGCATTGCTTGCTGTTTGGGGTTTTAGGCTGGGTTTCGGTACAGCACTTTGTGACATCAGCTGAGGTAAGAAGGGCTTTATAAATACATTTGATTGATTGAATGTGTTGGTCCAGGACAACAACCTCTCCCTCAATGTGAGCAAGACAAAGGAGCTGATCATGAACTACAGGAAAAGGCGGGCCGAACAGGCCAACATTAAAATCGACGGGGCTGTAGTGGAGTTGGTCGAAAGTTTCAAGTTCCTTACAGTCCACATCACCAACGAATTATCATGGTCCAAACAAACCAAGTCAGTCGTGAAGAGCGCACGACAAAACCTTTTTCCCCTCAGGAGACTGAAAAGATTTGGCATGGATCCCGAGATCCATGCTCCAATGCACCATCGATCCCGAGATCCATGATTCTCTGCACCATCGAGAGCATCCTGATCAGTTGCATCACCGCCTGTTATGCCAACTGCTGGGCATCTGACCATAAGGCGCTGCAGAGGGTAATGCGTACAGCCCATTACATCACTGGGGCCAAGCTACCTGCCATCCAGGACCTTTATAATAGGCGATGTCAGAGAAAAGCCCATAAAATTGTCAGAGGCTACAATCATCTAAGTCATAGACTGTTTTCTCTGCTACCGCACGGCAAGTGGTACCAGAGCGCCAAGTCTTGGACCAAAAGGCTTTTACCCCAAGCCATAAGACTGCGCAGCAATTAATCAAATTGCCACCAGAATATTTACATTGACCCCCCATCCCTCCATTTGTTTTGTACACTGCTGATACACAATGTTTATTATCCATGCATAGTAACTTCACCCCTCCCTACCTGCCCCACACACTGACTTGGTACCGGTACCCTCTATTTAGCCTCATTATTGTCATGTTATTGTGTTACTTTTTATTATTTTTTACTTTAGTTTATTTGGTAAATATTTTCCTAACTCTTCTTGAACTGCACTGTTGGTTAAGGGCTTGTAAGTGAGCATTTCACGGTAATGTCTACACTTGTTGTATTCGGCACGTGACAAGTAAAGTTTGTTTTGATTTGACATCTCAGTAGAAGAGGCGTCACTACAGACCCTAGTTCGATTCCAGGGTGTATCACAACCGACTGTGATTTGGAGTCACATAGGGTGGAGCACAATTGGCCCAGCGTCGTCTGGCTTATGGTTTGGCCGGCGTAGGCAGTCATTGTTAATAAGAATTTGTTCTTAAGCCATTTTGCCACAACTTGTGGAAGTATGCTTGGAGTCATTGTCCATTTGGACGACCCATTTGCGACCAAGCTTTAACTTCATGACTGATGTCTTGAGATGTTGTTTCAATATTTCCACATAAATGTCCCTCCTTGCGATGCCATCTATTTTGTGAAGTGCACCAGTCCCTCCTGCAGCAAAGCACCTCCGCAACATGATGCTGCCACCCCGTGCTTCACGGCTGGGATGGTGTTCTTCAGCTTGCAAGCCTCCCCCTTTTTCCTCCAAACATAAGTATGGTCTCCATGGCGAAACAGTTCTATTTTTGTTTCATCAGACCAGAGGACATTTCTCCAAAAAGTAGGATCTTTGTTCCCATATGCAGTTGCAAACCGTAGTCTGGCTTTTTTATGGCAGTTTTGTAGTAGTGGCTGAGCAGCCTTTCAGGTTATGTCGATATAGGACTCGTTTTACTGTGGATATACAGTGCCTTGCGAAAGTATTCGGCCCCCTTGAACTTTGCGACCTTTTGTCACATTTCAGGCTTCAAACATAAAGATATAAAACTGTATTTTTTTGTGAAGAATCAACAACAAGTGGGACACAATCATGAAGTGGAACGACATTTATTGGATATTTCAAACTTTTTTAACAAATCAAAAACTGAATTGGGCGTGCAAAAGACAGAACGTGTCTCCTTCCTGAGTGGTAGGACAGCTGTGTGGTCCTATGGTGTTTATACTTGCGTATTATTGTTTGTACAGATGAACGTGGTACTTTCAGGCGTTTGAAAATTGCTCCCAAGGATGAATCAGACTTGTGGAGGTCTACAAAAAAAATTCTGAGGTCTTGACTCATTTCTTTTGATTTTCCCATGATGTCAAGCAAAGAAGCACTGAGTTTGAAGGTAGGTCTTGAAATACATCCATTGACTCAAATTATTATTTCCATGTGTCTGTGTTAATTGCAATTGTGACAAAACTCCACCAGTCCTATTTATGATATGATTTACAAAGCTGAAACAACTTTCGAAGGCTTGTTTAAAAAATAACAATATTTTGGAGATGATTTTCTTTAAAAAAATCTGAAAGTGAGCAGTTGTAATCTGGATAAAGGGAAAAGGGCCATTCAACATGGAGACATTCTTACTAATTTACTATAGAACCATTTCATATTTAAGTATAACGTTTGAATGCCTGATGTCTTTAGTGAGAGGTCTAATGCTTTAATATTAATATTTTGGTAGGTTAAGGGCTTGTAAATAAGAATTTCACTGTAAGTTCTACACCTGTTGTATTAGGCGCAAGTGACACATTTGATTTGATTTGATTTGATTTTGGAGCTGTCTCGTCTGAGTGTGCCAGGGTGCAGAATAACTGACGAATATGGCCAGTGTCAATAAACGTTTGCAAAAAAGCGTAACTTGTTGCCAGCAGCACAGTTGCAGTAACCAACTCTAAGGATAACATAAAAACAGCCTAACCAGCTCTGCTAGGGCGAGTAATGGTCAGTGAGCTGTTCTGTCATTTGTCTTGAAGTAGCTAGCAAGCTATCCAACGCTTGCCAGTTATCTTTGGTGCTTGACTGCTCTTAGGACAGAACACTGGGATCAACCCTTATAGAGATGGGTGGGGCTAAAGCTTACGAGGGTGTGAACAACGTTGAATGGGTGTAGACAGAGAAGAGCTCTCCAGTAGGTACCAAAATATTCAAAGGCCATTTTCTCAAAAGTGATCTGACAAGTTTATCAACTTTCAAAGCATAACTACTTTCCCATTGTTCTTCAAATGAAGTGTATGATATACCATTGTGTAGCTCCGTGTCTGCTTTTATCCAATGTAAGAAACAGAATTTCAAATTTTGCTATGTAAAACCGAATCAAGGTGGTCAGTCACACATGGATTAAATAATTTTGTTCCCTTGTCAATCTACACACAATGCCCCATAATGACAAAGCGAAAAAGTTTTTATTTTAGCAAATTTAGCAAAAATAAAAAACAGAAACACCTTATTTACTAAAGTCTTCACACCCTTTGCTATGAGACTCAAAATTGAGCTCAGGTGCATCCTGTTTCCATTGATCATCCTTGAGTGGCGGCCACCTGTGGCAAATTTCAATTGATTGGACATGATTTGGAAAGGCACACATCTGTCTATATAAGGTCCCACAGTTGACAGTGCATGTGAGAGCAGTCAAGCTGTAGCAACAGCTCAAGGATGATCAATGGAAACAGGATGCACCTGAGCTCAATTTCGAGTCTCATAGCAAAGTGTCTGAATACTTATGTAAATAATGTATTTTTTTTTACATAAATATTTGCATTTGACATTTATTGTACTTTTTCATCCTTTGTTGATAACAAAATCTGAAAATACTCTGGATACATTCAGGAACATGACAGGACATTTCCTGGAAATTGTGGGAAAGGTGGGATAAGACCAGGAAAATACAAGGGTTTGAGTAAGAGGACCAATACTGGTGTCTCCAAGTGGCCACACCAAATAATAGCATTGTATTCGGGACAAATCATTCACTGAACTCTAAACCTCAACTAAATCTTGTAATGAATCACGTGGAAATAGAGAAAGTTCAGAAGACTAAACTGCTTGCTGTAACCCTGGATTGTAACCTGTCATGGTCAAAACATACTAATGTAATTAAGCACTAATCTCCTTTCTTGACATTTCTATCAACAAAACAAGTCATATAGGCCCTAGTGTTGTTGCACCTGGACTACTGGCCAGTCATGTGCAACAAAGAAGGACATAGGCAAATTACAGTTGGCCCAGATCAGAGCAGTACGGCTGGCCCTTAAATACACATGTCTCCCGTGGCTCAAAGTGGAGGAGAGATTGACTGCATCACTACTTGTCTTTGTGAAAGGTATTGCCATGTTGAAAGCACCGAGCTGTCTGTTCAAACAACTAGCACATAACTCAGACACCCATGCGTACCCTTCAAAACATGCCACTAGGGGTCTCTTAACAGTCCAAGTCCACAACAGATTTTAGAAAACGCACAGTACTACAGAGTCATGACTACATGGAACTCTATTTCACATCAGTAAAATCTGATTTAAAAAACCCCCAGATGAAACTACACTTTAACAATGCGAACTGTGATGAGACACACACACAATCAAATAATAATCAGTGGTTGTAGGGAGGGAAACAGGTCAATACCTCAAGAGTATATGTCAGTTGGCTTTTCATAGCCGAGCATTGAATGAGTGAGTGAGTGAGTGAGTGACTAACTAAAACAGCAGGTCCAGGACAAGGTAGCATGTCCGGTGAAAAGATCAGGGTTCCCTAGCCGCAAGCAGAACAGTTGAAACTGGAGCAGCAGCACGATCAGGTGGACTGGGGACAGTCAAGAGTCAGGTAGTCCTGAGGTCCTAGCCCCCCGGCACATAGACTATTACAGCATAGTTGGGAGACTGAGGCAGGGGTGGGTCTGGGGACAGTGTGGCCCGGTCCGACGATACCACCAGACAGGGCCAACCAGGCAGGATATAACCCCACCCACATTGCCAAAGCACAGCCTCTACACCACTAGAGGCATATCAACAGACCCCCAACTTACTACCCTGAGACAAGGCTGAGTATAGCCCACAACAATCTCCTCCACCTCACAAGCCTGAGAGAGCGCAAAACCAGACAGGAAGATTACGTCTGTGATTCAACCCACTCAAGTGACACACCCCTCCTAGGAACGGCATGGAAGAGCACCACTAAGCCAGTGACTCAGCCCCTGTAATAGGGTCAGAGGCAGAGAATCCCAATAGAGAGAGGGGAACCGGCCAGGCAGAGACAGCAAGGGCAGTTCGTCGCTCCAGTGCCTTAAATAGGGTGCCATTTGGGAAGCAACAAGGTCTATCTATGACTGACAGGAACTACTAATAGACCACTCTTTAACCTGCTACACAATTCCACAATTACAGATCCTACCCACCAAGTTGTCCTTAACCACAGATCTGGGGTTAAGTTTTGCTGGCATTTCTAATCACAGGCGGTGATAAAACTGACTTCTGATCTGCTGTTTGGGGCGACTGCTACCCATGCATGGCTACACACACAGCAAATATGCAAATGTTAAAATTTCAGTTTTGGAGGTTAAAAGTGTGTCCTATATCTGTGTTGATTTGAGTGGGGTTAAAGGTCCTGGACAGTCAACCTGAAAAGTACTTTCTCTCTCATAGCTAACTACCAGGAAGTTTGAAAAGACAGGGGAAGTGGGCGGGGAGTTTATATTTATGAGCTTGCCTTGACTGACAGCTCTTTGAAATCCCTGTGTCAAGCAACTTGGATGCAGTGAACAATGTTGCAGGGAAATCATCAAGCAAATTTGGTGAAACACAAAGCAACTTGAAAATGCATCAATTCTATATAAAAAATGTTATATACACATCTTTTCTTGGCATGTCTCTTGTGCTGCAGTTCACAGCAGCACTGATTGATGTGTTGACATGACAACTGCATCAGAATTTTGAAAGACCCTTCCCCCTCCCTTTGTTCCATGCTGGCTGAAGACCTAGCTACCCAGTAACTAACTAACACCAGGCAAAGATGAAAGATGAGACATATAAGTATACAGTGCATTCAGAAAGTATTCAGACCCCTTGACTTTTTCCACATTTTCTTATGTTACAGTCTTTTTCTAAAATGGATTAAATATATATTTTTTTTATCTACACAATACTCCATAATGACACAGTGAAAACAGTTTTTTTTGCCATTTTTGCAAATGTATTAAAAATAAACAACAAAAATACCTTAATTACATAACTTTATGGAATCTTTGCTATGAGAATCAAATTGAGCTCAGGTGCATCCTCTTTCCATTGAACATCCTTGAGATGTTTCTACAACTTGAGTGGAGCCCACATGTGGTAAAGTCAATTGATTGGACATAATTTGAAAAGGCACACACATGTCTATATCAGGTCCCACAGTTGACAGTGCATGTCAGAGAAAAAAAACAAGCCACGAGGTCGAAGGAATTGTCCTTAGAGCTCAGAGACAGGATTTTGTCGAGGCACAGATCTGGGGAAGGGCACCAAAAAATGTCTGCAGCATTGAAGGTCCAAAAGAACACAATGGCCTACATCATACTTAAATGGAAGAAGTTTGGAACCACCAAGACTCTTCCTAGAGCTGGTCGCAGCACCAAACTTAGCAATCGCAGGAGAGGGCCTTGGTCAGGGAGGTGAACAAGAACCCCATGGTCACACGATCTCAAAAGTTCCTTTGTGGAGGTGGGATAACCTTCCAGAAGGACAACTATCTCTGCATCACTCCACCAATCAGGCTTTTATGGTAGAGTGGCCAGACGGAAGCCTCTCCTCAGAAAAAGGCACATGACAGCCCGCTTGGAGTATGCCAAAAGGCACCTAAAGACTCTCAGATCTCCAAGATTCTCTGGTCTGATCAAACGAAGATTGAACCTGGCATCATCCCTACAGTGAAGTAACGTGGTGGCAGCATCATGCTGATGGGATGTTTTTCAGCGGCAGGTACAGGGAGACTAGTCAGGATCGAAGGAAAGATGAACAGAACAAAGCACAGAGAGATCCTTCAAACTTGCTCCAGAGAGCTCAGGACATCAGACTGGGGTGAAGGTTCACTTTCCAACATGATATAGATTGAGAGGATTTACAGAGAAGAGTGGGAGTAACTCCCCAAATACAGGTGAGCCAAGCTTGCAACGTCATACCCAAGAAGACTTGAGGCTGTTATCGCTGCCAAAAGTGCTTCAACAAAGTACTAAGTAAGGGGTTTGAATATTTATGTAAATATGATATTTTTATTTTGTCCCAATTCACATTCATTGGGATTTCTTTTGATTTCCCCATGATGTCAAGCAAAGAGGCACTGAGTTTGAAGGTAGGCCTTGAAATACATCCACAGATATACCTCCAATTGACTCAAATGATGTCAATTAGCCTATCAGAAGCTTCTAAAGCCGTGACATTATTTTCTGGAATTTCCAAAGCTGTTTAAAGGCACTGTCAACTTAGTGTATGTAAACGTCTGACCCACTGGAATTGTGGTGCATTGAATTAAAAGTAAAATAATCTGTCTGTAAACAATTATTGGAAAAATTACCTGTGTCATGCACACAGTACATATCCTAACCGACTTGCCAGAACTATAGTTTGTATACAAGAAATGTGTGGAGTGGTTGAAAACGAGTGGGAGGAAGTTGTAGATGTGTGCAGAGGGTCCCTGGTTCAAACCCAGGTAGGGGCGAGGAGAGGGACAGAAGCTATACTGTTACGTGTGTGTGCGTGCGCATTTATATGTGTTCATACAAGTAGAAAAAACATGTTGACTCAATGTACTTGTAGAGAAACGTCAATGCCACCCTCCTCTCTTTCATGTTATGATCTATGACTCTGTCATACAGTACACATTTATTTTTTGTTGTCGTAGGCTACCTGGCTAAAATGCTTGCTCTCTAGCCTAACTTCCTTTCATGAGTAACGTTAGCTCACCTTCTTCAACATTAGCCTTCTGCATCTAGCTACATATTGAACTTCCATCTTCTTAGGCAAGGGGCACAATGTTTGAATTTGGTTATGGTTGGATCACAATTGCCGTTATAATCATTGGCCAGTATGGAGAATTAAGTAAAGTCCAAATCCATATCTCCATCCATGGCTAATTTACAAAAGGGCCAATACTAACAAGCTAGCTAGCCACGAGAGGACAATGAGGTGCAGCAATTCAAGTTGTTTCTGTCAATGACGTATTGGTCTCGATGTGATTGGAGGGAAGCCAAATCCAAACTGGCTTCCCTTGACACTTTTTTTTGGTGCGCCAGGACCATTCATATTGATGCAGTAGTAGTTGAGATGGGGAGAAGTCTGTCTATAATAAAGAAAAGCGGTGCGACACAAACAACAGCACAGAGTTACACATGGAATAAACAAACATACAGTCAATAACACAATAGAGAAAAATGTCTATATACAGTGTGTGCAAATTAGATAAGATAAGGGAGGTAAGGCAATAAATAGGCCATAGTGGAGAAATAATTACAATTTAGCAATTAAACCCTGGAGTGCTAGATGTGCAGAATATGAATATGCAAGTAGAGATACTGGGGTGCAAAGGAGCAACAAAAAAAATAACAGTATGGGGATGAGGTAGTTGGATGGGCTATTTACAGATGGGCTATGTGGAGTGATCTGTGGGCTGCTCTGACAGCTGGAGCTTAAGGTTAGTGAGGGAGATATGGGTCTCCAGCTTCAGTGATTTTTGCAATTCATTCCATTCATTTGCAGCTCAGAACTGGAAGGAAAGGCGGCCTTTGTAGGAATTGGCTTTGGGGGAGACCAGTGAAATGTACCTGCTGGAGCACGTGCTACGGGTGGGTGCTGCTATGGTGACCAGTGAGCTGAGATAAGGCGGGGATTTACCTAGGAAAGCCGTATAGATGACCTGGAGCCAGTGGGTTTGGCGACAAATATAAAGCGAGCCAACGAGAGTGTACAGGTTGCAGTGGTGAGTAGTATATGGGGCTTTGGTGACAAAACAGATGGCACTGTGATAGGCTGGATCCAATTTGCTGAGTAGAGTGTTGGAGGCTATTTTGTAAATGACATCGCCGAAGTCAAGGATCGGTAGGATTGTCAGTTTTACAAGGGTATGTTTGGCAGCATGAGTGAAGGATGCTTTGTTGCGAAATAGGAAGCCGATTCTAGATTTAATTTTGGATTGGAGATGCTTAATGTGAGTCTGGAAGGAGAGTTCACAATCTAACCAGACACCTACGTATTTGTAGATGTCCAGATATTCTAAGTTAGAACCGTCCAGATTAGTGATGCTGGGCAGGCAGGCAGCGATCGGTTGAAGAGCATGCATTTAGTTATACTTGCATTTAAAAGCAGGTGGAGGCCATGGAAGGAGAGTTGTATGCCATTGAAGCTCGTCTGGAGGTTAGTTAACACAGTTTCCAAAGAAGGGCCAAAAGGATACAGAATGGTGTCGTCTGCGTAGAGGTGGATCAGAGAATCACCAGCAGCAAGAGCGACATCATTGATATATACAGAGAAGAGAGTCGGCCCGAGAATTTAACCCTGTGTCACCCCCATAGAGACTGCCAGAGGTCCGGACAACGATTTGACACACTGAACTCTGTCTGAGAAGTAGTTGGTGAACCAGGTGAGGCAGTCATTTGAGAAACCAAGGCTGTTGAGTCCGCCGATAAGAATGTGGTGATTGACAGAGTCAAAAGCCTTGGCCAGGTCGATGAATACAGCTGCACATTATTGTCTCTTATCGATGGCGGTTAGGATATCGTTTAGGACCTTGAGCGTGGTTGAGATGCACCCATGACCAGCTCTGAAACCAGATTGCATAGCGGAGAAAATAAAGTGGGATTCGAAATGGTTGGTGATCTGTTTGCTAACTTGGCTTTTGAAGACCTTAGAAAGGCAGGGTAGGATAGATATAGGTCTGTAGCAGTTTGGGTCTAGAGTGTATCCCCCTTTTGAAGAGGTGGATGACCGTGGCAGCTTTCCAATCTTTGTGGATCTCAGACGATACGAAAGCAAGTTTGAACAGGCTAGTAATAGGTGTTGCAACATTTTGGGCTGATAATTTTAGAAAGAGAGGGTCCAGATTGTCTAGCTCTGCTGATTTGTAGGAGTCCATATTTTGCAGGTCTTTCAGAACATCAGCAATCTGGCTTTGGGTGAAGGAGAAATGGGGAAGGCTTGGGCAAGTTGCTGTTGGTGGTGCAGGGCTGTTGACCAGGGTAGGGGTGGCCACGTGGAAAGCATGGCCAGCCGTAGAAAAATGCTTATTGAAATTCAATTATTGTGGATTTATTCTTGGTGAAAGTGTTTCCTAGCCTCAGTGCAGTCGACAGCTGGGAGGAGGTGCTCTTATTCTCGGTGGACTTTACAGTGTTCCAGACCTTTTTGGAGTTTGTGCTGCAGGATGCAAATTTCTGTTTGAAAAAGCTAGCCTTTGCTTTCCTAACTGCCTGTGTATATTGGTTCCTAATTTCCCTGAAAAGTTGCATATCGCGGGGGCTATTCAATGCTAATGCAGTTAGCCACAGGAAGTGTTTGTGCTGGTCAAGGACAGTCAGGTCTGGAGTGAACAACAGGCTATATCTATACTTATGACTGTATTTGTTAGTGACAGAGACATGATTGTTGCATTCATCCATTTTCGGTCCTATGGACTTCACCAAGTGAGATCCTAAGGGAATATGTTGTCATTATAATTCATTTTTAACACAATACTATACATATTTCAGGCCTTATTTTGAGGGCCTAGTTTTACCCTAATACAGGGGCCTGAAACTCATCACATAACTTTGAACCAAAACCACACCCATTATTAATCATATTTACCAACATGCTTTATTGCAGGTTGATATTATTTGATGGTCTATACTGTTTTTATGTTTGATTTTGATTTTTACAATTGCTTATTTTAATATCTATGTTTGTGCTGGGTTGGGCCCAGTGTACTGGGTTGGGCCCAGTGGTAGGGTCTTCTATGCAAAGCTCGCCAATGTTCTATATCTCCCTGCATCTGTGCTGAATGTCCAGTATTAATAGTCTTCTCTGCTATTAGAATCTTGTGTAAGTTTCCATTTTTAAAATCAAGAAAATAAAGCGGTCAGCACTCATTATCTGCTGTATTTTTTTTCTTCTTCAAATGCCTTATTATAACTTTTGAAACCTGTTTTAGGTTTGCAGAATGGACAAAGCCTTGGTGGTGGTTTGGTTGAAGATATAAAAAGGAATTTGAAGAATAAAAAAATACAACAAATGATGAGGAGCTACCTGAAACTGCTATATGTGAAGTATTGAAACTTACGCATGATTTTAGAGTAGAGTAATAATACTGGACATCCAGCACGGATGCAGGAAGAAATAAAACATTGGCTAGCTTTGCATAGAATCCTCTACCACTGGGCCCCAAGAACAGCTCCTTGTTTTGGGTGAAGGAGTGTCATAGTTTATACATCTAATACAACTCACCACAGTAATTCATCATTTCAAGCATCCTAGTCTTAACCATGGTCCTAACCAAGCAAATCAATCCCTAACTTTTGAGACCTGTTTAAGGTTTGCAGAATGGACGAAGCCTTGGCAATTGTTTAGTTTAGTTCAGTTCAAGATAGATAGATTTGGTTGGTTAGGACCATGGTTAAGACTAGGATGCTTGAAATGATGGTGATTTGTATTAGTTGCAAAAATTATGACACTCCTTTACCCAAAACAAGGAGGCATCCCTACAGTGTAAAAAATAAGAAAAAACTATCCAATGTCATTGTGCGAAATATGTTTTATTTTGTTTTTGTATTGTTAAATTAATATTATTTGATGGTCTATACTGTTTTTATGTTTTAGGCAATATATAGATAATCTTTGGTTTAGGTCCCTAAATGACGAAATTTCCAAAACCTATCCATATCCTTTCGTGGCCCCTCGTGATTCCATTCAGTGAATTCTTTCAGAGTTGCTTACTACTCCAGGCTTTCCTTTCCTCTATGGCTTGGCGTTGTTATGGGCAACTATAATTCCAAAATGTTGTCACCGCCCATGGGATTCACAATTGGACAGTGTTAGTTGTCATCAAGACAAATATAATATTCCGATTCGTCGACATTAACGTCAATCAATAGGAGTGCTATTGTCATTGGCTATTTTTCATGTATATGTACCGCCTCCTGGAATAGGACCACGCCGCAAGTTTTTTCTCTTCAAGGGTTTGGTGAGTAGAGGTGAACGATCTTGCGGAACAGATAGTAGTTGTTTTGCTCTGGTTATTTTTCTCACTACCCATCCACCGCAAGAGACCTTGGCCTGTGGACATTTGTAATTACAAAAGTATTGGTTCAACAAGTTGCCTACTAGCGTCCTGGCTTGATGAGGATGGCAGAAGAACCTGCGACAAGGCAAGTGTGCATATTTGTCTAGTTGTGTGGTACAATGTCTGGTGCTAAACAAACTGCTAACCAGAACGAGCTCATCCATTCAGTCCCAGTTCACTTATTTCTAGTTTCAATGTAGTTCAAACACGGTATGCTCGCTAAATAAATACCGTGACAATAACTGGTAGTAGGTGTGGCTAGGGTAGAACGGGAAAAGTTGTGTTTTTTTATTCTGTTTAAATGAACGGCCTTTGGGCATTCCTATTATAGAGAGCCGGAGATGTCTGACGCTGGCTCGGACGAAGAGCTGGAGCTTCCCGCACCGATGATGGAGCAGGGGAGTCACGACGGGAGTATCAGAAAGGTGAGCAGTACACAGTTGTGGCTAGAAAAACACGATACTGTACCAACACACGTTTATATTAAAGTACATGTTCCATTGGAACGTGTATCTGTTATGAACAGGACAATACTATTTTGGCCTAATTGTCAGTTTCATAATGCATACAGCTTAGGTGTTCCACATTATCAAGTTATTTAGAATTGACACGCATTGCATACACGAAGTTTTTAATTACTGAACTGATTACATATTCATTGAGGGCTGTCTTGGTCCTGCATTGAGTTGCCATTATGTTGATAAACCTTTGGTGGTGGGGGGGATTGTAGCAGGATGCTGTCCAGGGGGAGATATTGTACTGATGGGATGTTGCTGGGAGAGCCAGGTTACTCCTTTCCACCACCTGCTGTCCCCTGGCTGGGGGTACACTTATAAAATATGTTATTTAGCACATCCCTGTGTCTTGTTAGGGATGGCACATGTGAACTTTTAACACAATCACTGTGTTGGCACAACATGATTTGTGTAATTTTCTTTCAACTCGTTTTGTGTCAGGTCATGCAATTAATGTGTTAAAAGCTGAAAACCATACAACACACCCTAGATGTATTTGATTATTGACCAATCGCATTGCTGCTCTGAAGTCATCATGCATCTAGGAGAGCTGGGTCTGAGCTAAGGCTGGAGCTAGGGGGTTGTAGCATGACTATGGCTGAGCTGGATACCGGAGGCAGGGGGTTGAAGCATGGCTAGGCTAGCACCTTAATCCCTACAAGCACTCTGAGGATTACTGAGCGCACACTCACAGAACAAACACCTCACTAAGAGAGAGGGATGAAGGGAGGGGGAGAGTGAAGTAGAGGAGAGTGAAATAAGGTGAGGGGGAAAAGGGAGAAGGTTGGCTTGCCTGTGAGAGGAAGAGAGAAAAAGGGAGGAATAAGGAGAGAGTTTCTCATTTTGGGGTTAGCATACCCTATTATGGCCTTTCCTTCCATGTTGTGGTCTGTTTCTTCCTTGTTTCTTTGTACTGTATGAGTAAGAGCCTAGTCAGATGGCTTTAAGGACAAACACACCATGCAGATGACCAGTTAAAAGCAGCGTGTGGCTGTCCTATCGCCTCTGACCACAGAACATCAGCCGTAATTTTATTTTAATTTCCTGACAATTGTTGGCCTACATGTTGACGACGTGTACAGTGCATTCGGAAAGTGTTCAAACCTCTTGACTTTTCCCACATTTTGTTATGTTACAACTAGGGATGCACAATATATAGGAATCAGCCGATATTAGCTAAAAATGCCAACATTGGTATCGGCCCGATGTTTAGTTTAACGCCGATGTGCAAAACAGTAATAAGCTTCACGACATACTATGGAACGCCATTTTGGTCTTGGCGTGTCAAAAAGATACACGTCAAATATAATTTTGACAATAACACTATTGGACGAGTTAAATAATATTTTAATTTCACACGTCAAATAATTATATTATAGAATGTTGTGTGTTCTGAATTTGCACATGCAAGCCAAGCGCCACCACTACTATCAGTTGCACTGTCAAAGCTGTACAAAAAAAATTTGCAAACACCGGCCACGAACGATGTGTTTACAATACCGCGTTGGTAATAAAACATTATTTGTTCGACCGCAACTTCTGGGGTAGCTAGCTAGCTTTAGCTTGGTACCTAGCTAGCACCAATACAACCAGCCTGAAAACAATGACCAGTAGAAACTGCAGTCATTGTCCTTATTCTTAGCAATGATTTAGGAATCCTTGTGTGTAAGTACTAGCTAGGTAGCCACTTGTTGTTCCCCTATTGAAATTGAACTTCAGTTAATGAAAATAAATTGCTAGCCGCTACTTAACCCTGTTGCCCAAAGCTAACCTTATAAGCGGCCAGCTAGCTTCATCTGGCTAGTGAGGCTCGACCGGACTGAGTTATGTGGTGAGAAGCTAGCCACAATAAGTATTAGGCACATTAGTGGAATTTGCTGTTTGGCTTCAAAATAAAAGTACCTATTTGAAAGTGATGCAGAAGGTTACAATTGGTGGAATCATGCCATATTTAGACTAGAGAATGTTAAACAAGGTTGGAATATGAAATGTGGTATCAGTCTACTCGGTGACACCCACAGAATGCAACTGTGAAGAGTTTACGCAAATATTAGCGTTGTAGCTCTTATCGCGGGACTGACTGTGAAATCACCTCCCCAGTCAGCCTATTGTGTGTATTGACATTCATATTGCACTGTACAGCTTTACCTAAGGATTGCGGATCAATGAAATGGGGTATCAGTCTACTCAATACCCAAGATATTTTATCCCACTGTCTTCCTGAGAGTTATCAGACTCAAACATCCACTCTGTATTGTTTTTCCTCGGGAATAGTGTTCAATACACATAGGTTGACAGTAAATGTGGCTCAATTCAGTTGTTTCAGAGTCCCGCAATAAGAACTACGATGCTAATGTTCTCTGGGTGTCACTGAGTAAACTGATACCATGTCATTGATCCACAATCCATAGGTAAGGCTGTACAGTGAAATAAGTATGCAATTCTAAAGTGTAATCCATCCAGTGTGATTTCAGATTTGTCAAATTAACACTTTTTGTTGATTTTATATAACATTCCAACCTCGTTTAGTATGATCTATTCAATTATGGCATAATTCTACTATTTGTATTAACTTGCATCAGTCAATGACACTTATTTTGAAGGCTAACCTCAAAGTCCATTATTGTGGCTAATCCTTATTGTGGCTAGCTTCACATACAGTGCCTTGCGAAAGTATTCGGCCCCCTTGAACTTTGCGACCTTTTGCCACATTTCAGGCTTCAAACATAAAGATGTAAAACTGTATTTTTTTGTGAAGAATCAACAACAAGTGGGACACAATCATGAAGTGGAACGACATTTATTGGATATTTCAAACTTTTTTAACAAATCAAAAACTGAAAAATTGGGCGTGCAAAATTATTCAGCCCCTTTACTTTCAGTGCAGCAAACTCTCTCCAGAAGTTCAGTGAGGATCTCTGAATGATCCAATGTTGACCTAAATGACTAATAATGATAAATACAATCCACCTGTGTGTAATCAAGTCTCCGTATAAATGCATCTGCACTGTGATAGTCTCAGAGGTCCGTTAAAAGCGCAGAGAGCATCATGAAGAACAAGGAACACACCAGGCAGGTCCGAGATACTGTTGTGAAGAAGTTTAAAGCCGGATTTGGATACAAAAAGATCTCCCAAGCTTTAAACATCCCAAGGAGCACTGTGCAAGCGATAATATTGAAATGGATAATATTGAAATGCAAATCTACCAAGACCTGGCCGTCCCTCTAAACTTTCAGCTCATACAAGGAGAAGACTGATCAGAGATGCAGCCAAGAGGCCCATGATCACTCTGGATGAACTGCAGAGATCTACAGCTGAGGTGGGAGACTCTGTCCATAGGACAACAATCAGTCGTATATTGCACAAATCTGGCCTTTATGGAAGAGTGGCAAGAAGAAAGCCATTTCTTAAAGATATCCATAAAAAGTGTTGTTTAAAGTTTGCCACAAGCCACCTGGGAGACACACCAAACATGTGGAAGAAGGTGCTCTGGTCAGATTAAACCAAAATTGAACTTTTTGGCAACAATGCAAAACGTTATGTTTGGCGTAAAAGCAACACAGCTCATCACCCTGAACACACCATCACCACTGTCAAACATGGTGGTGGCAGCATAATGGTTTGGGCCTGCTTTTCTTCAGCAGGGACAGGGAAGATGGTTAAAATTTATGGGAAGATGGATGGAGCCAAATACAGGACCATTCTGGAAGAACCTGATGGAGTCTGCAAAAGACCTGAGACTGGGACGGAGATTTGTCTTCCAACAAGACAATGATCCAAAACATAAAGCAAAATCTACAATGGAATGGTTCAAAAATAAACATATCCAGGTGTTAGAATGGCCAAGTCAAAGTCCAGACCTGAATCCAATCGAGAATCTGTGGAAAGAACTGAAAACTGCTGTTCACAAATGCTCTCCATCCAACCTCACTGAGCTCGAGCTGTTTTGCAAGGAGGAATGGGAAAAAATGTCAGTCTCTCGATGTGCAAAACTGATAGAGACATACCCCAAGCGACTTACAGCTGTAATCGCAGCAAAAGGTGGCGCTACAAAGTATTAACTTAAGGGGGCTGAATAATTTTGCACGCCCAATTTTTAGATTTTTTGATTTGTTAAAAAAGTTTGAAATATCCAATAAATGTCCACTTCATGATTGTGTCCCACTTGTTGTTGATTCTTCACAAAAAAATACAGTTTTATATCTTTATGTTTGAAGCCTGAAATGTGGCAAAAGGTCGCAAAGTTCAAGGGGGCCGAATACTTTCGCAAGGCACTGTAGATGTGTCCGACCACCATTAATCAACTAAGAACTGTCTTATAACTTACTGTTATTTTAGATGACACCTAGTTATATAGTTAGCTAGCTAACTATAGCTACTGCAACAGATGTCATTTTTCTATGTTTTTTTGGGAAGAACATTGTTTGCATCCCTGAGCCAGCTAGTTCTTTTTTTTTTTTTTGACCAGCACTGTAGGTACAAGAGACATCTTTACCAGCATCATAGCATACGTATCGATGATTCGTTGTGATATGAAATACGAATGATAGTGTAATCAATGTGTAATAACTATGTAAAAAATATAATAAATGCGTTAAATAATTATGTGACGTGCAGTAGGGATGAAACGGTTACCGGTTTCACGATAAACCATGGTAAAATTCCCGACGGCTAATATTAGGTTCAAATTTTCATTTATCATGAAAACTCATGGTAAATACTGTCCAGCATCAACCAAAGTTAGCAACAGTCTGACGCAGGTGCAGCATGCAACGCAGGTTTTGCTTTGTGTGAAAACATGGCAGAAGGCAGTGACAGCGCTCAGGAGATTTTCTTTTCAGAATTTTAAGAGGACCAAATCTGAAGTGTGGTCGTATTTTAGGTTTTACAAGAGTGGTGAGGGAAACTTAATCGAAGATGGTTACCCTGTCTTAGATATATATATATATATCTATATCTATATCTATATCTATATCTATCTATCTATATATCTATATCTATATCTATCTATCTATATATATCTATATCTATATCTATCTATCTATATATCTATCTATCTATCTATCTATATCTATCTATCTATCTATCTATCTATCTATCTATCTATCTATCTATCTATCTATCTATCTATCTATCTATCTATCTATCTATCTATCTATCTATCTATCTATCTATCTATCTATCTATCTATCTATCTATCTATCTATCTATCTATCTATCTATCTATCTATCTATCGCTGCGAAAGGGGGCAACACTTCAAATCTCTTGAGTCATCTTCATGACCACCACCCACTACTTTATAACGAATGCAATCGAAGTTAACTTTTAGCTCAATGCATGATGTGGGTACTTCGAAATGGGGGACAATTTCATGGTTTGTCTGTCTAACTTGCTAATAGCTTGTAAATAATTTAAACTGAAGCTTTGTATTACATACTCTTGTTAAAACACTACCCGTTGTTCTGCTGCTGTATGCGTCGTGTGCAGACTCTTCGCCCATTCCACACAATAACACGTTATGCAGTTTAGTCACCCAACCAGCATTATTTTGTTTATTTAAAATACGTCAGTCATCGACTTGGTTGTAAAAGTGTTCCAACAGGAGAAACACTATATATGCATATACAAGACTCCTGTATTTATGTCAATTATTTGGCTCGTTGCAATTACTATCACTGTCTTAAGACTCATTTGTATTTATGTAAATTGTGCATGGGGTCATTGCATATACTCAAACGCAACACAGAATATTGTGTGTGTGATGTAGTAGTAAATAATACATTTGCTATTCCCTTGTTTACAGAGTGAGCGTGCAGCAGGCAAACCTAGTAATGCTACTGGTCACTCCACAGTTGTGACAGACACTCGAGCAATCATTTAAAAGGCAGTCTACTTATGCACCCACATCAAAAACCTCACTGCAGCCATTTTATATTACATTGCAAAGGACATGATGCCATTTCAAAATGTTGAGAGGCCTGGCTTTTTGAGACTGATGAAGGTTGCCATGCCTCACAACAAAGTGCCATCACAAACAGTTTTTTCCAAGAATGAAATCCCAAACCTGTACAACCAAGTTAAAGCTACATCAGCTTCACTATCCATTACCTCTCCCCAGACTGGCAACTGGAATGAAACTGCCTGGAAACAGTTCTTCCCAGACGATTACTCTGCTCACGAGTTTTTTGAGAATGTGGGGGAGCAACAAGAAATGAATGGTCTGCATAACCAGACAACGCAACAAACATGATCAATGCTTTTGACGAGTTCCCAGATCTGTGGCTTGGGTGCTTGGGCCATAATCTGAACCTGGCCATCTCAAAGGCTCTGAAAATTCAGAGAGTTGACAGCAGTCAAGGCCTGCCATCTGGTCCAAGGCTTCTCACGGAGCTGGAAGAGGGGAGAACTGAGAGAAGCAATCTGCCCTCAACATGCCACAGAAGGCTGTAATCCATGATGCGGTGACCCTATGGGGATCTACACACAAGATGCTTTAGCGTTTCATCAGCCAGGCTGTGCGACACTGGCTGGAGAAAGGGGAACATGGCATCGGATGCCGACAAGTGTCATGGAGCAGCTGTGCCAGCTCCTTGAACCTCTGAGCAAGTTTACAGATGCACTTGCCTCAGAGACATGAGTGACACTGTCGGCCATCAAGCCTGTCCTGGACCACATCACCCGTGATGTTCTGGTGGAAAAGGATATGGAGCCATCCCTGACCAATGAGACGAAAAGGGTAATGAGAGAAGACCTTAATAGATACAGAAAAAGCAAAGAGAGTCATGCACATGACTTGTTTCATTGACCCCCCCCCCCACTTCAAAATGAGCTTTTTAGATGAGCCTGAGGCTGCAAAAGTTGACACTGACAGCTGTGTCCAGGATGCCTTGAAGCTGGCAGCTGCACAAGTCAGGGAAGGACCATAAAGCACGAGCATCACCAACACCCCCACAGCAGCATCGGAAGGGAAAGGCCTGGCTGGGTTGCTGCGAAAGATTACCTCAAGGCAGCAGAGAGGTGAAGAGGGTCAGATTCTGACCACCCCAGAAGACAGAGTGAAAGAAGAGAACAAGGTCTACTTATCTCTGCCACCCATTCCAGCAGAAGAGGATCCACTGGTGTGGTGGTCGGGGCCATGAATCAGACCTGCCTCACCTTGCCAGGATGCTTTTGTGCATCCCAGCAACCAACGTGCCATCGGAGAGAGTGTTCAGTACCAGTGGGCACATTTTAACAATACTGCGATAATACTGATCATGTGATAATTTTGGTTATTATGATCGTGATATTACATTTTCATACCGTTTCATCTCTAATGTGCAGTCATATTCGGGTCCTGGTTGGTCACATCAAAGTGTTATTTGACGTGCATCTTTTTTGACACGCAAAGACCCAAACGGTGTTAACGACTGAACAAATGAACAATTAAACGGCACAGCAAGTAAGTGAAAGAAATAGGTTTTCGATGTATGTTTTACTGGTAATGGGAACATGCGTAAATGGCAACAAAATAACTTTGGTCAGTGTGTGTGTGTGTGTGTGTTATTTATAATGACGGCCTACCCTGGCCAAACCCGGACTACGCTGGGCTAATTGTGCGCCGCCCTATGGGTCTCCCAATCACGGTCAGATGTGATACAGCCTGGATTCGAACCAGGGACTGTAATGATGTCTCATGCAGTGCCTTAGACAGCTGTGTCAGTGTGTGGGTGTGTAAACTATTTAACTACTAGAATGCTTAAATGGCAGCAACATTTTTTTAAAATCGGTATTGTTTTTTTGGGGCAAGGAACGTATTGGCAAAAATGTAATGACGGTGCATCACTAGTTACAACCTTATTGTAAAATGTATTACATTGTTTTCCCCCTCATCAATCTACAGTCGGTACACCATAATGACAAAGCAAAAACAGGTTTTTTGAATTTTTTGCAAATGTCTTAAAAATAAGACTGAAATAACACAGACAAAAGTATTCAAACTTTACTCAGAACTTTGTTGAAGCATCTTGGTTAGCAATTACAGTCTCGATTCTTCTTGGGTATGACTTTACAAGCTTGGCACACCTGTATTTGGAAGTTTCTCCCATTCTTCTCTGCAGATCCTCTCAAGCTCTATCAGGTTGTATGGGGAGCGTCACTGCACAGCTATTTTCAGGTCTCTCCAGAGATGTTCGATCGGGTTCAAGTCCGGGCTCTGGCTCGGCCACTCAACGACATTCAGAGACTTGTCTTGAAGCCACTCCTGTGTTGTCATGGCTTTGTGCTTAGGGTCGTTGTCCTATTGGAAGGTGTACTTTCGCCGCAGTCTATGGTCCTGAGCACTCTGGAGCAGGTTTTCATCAAGGATGATCAATGGAAACAAGCAAAGGGTCTGAATACTTATGTAAATAAGCTATTTATTTTTAATACATTTTCAAAAACTGTCATTATGGGGTATTGTGTGTAGATTGATGAGGAAACATATGTATTTAATACATTTTAGAATAAGGCTGTAATGCAACAATGTGGGAAAAGTCAAGGGGTCTGAATACTTTGAATGCAAGTCTTGTACTTCAGTTATCAGACTCCAGTGGAATCAATGTCTAACTGTACCTGTAGCATTGGCATATGCAGTGGTGGAAAATGTACACAATTGTCATACTTGCGTAAAAGTAAATATACCTCAATAGAAAATGACTCAAGTGAAAGTCACCCGGTAAAATAGTACTTGAGTAAGTCTAAAAGTATTTGGTTTTGAATATACTGTACTTACGTATCAAAAGTAAATGTAATTGCAAAAATATACTTAAGTATCGAAGGTAAAAGTATAAATCACTTTAAATTGCTTATATTATCCTCTTTGGGCTGAGATCCCGTCAACAGGATCCATATGACAACAGCCAGTGAAAGTGCAGGGCGCCAAATTCAAAACAACAGAAATTTCATCATTAAAATTCCTCAAACATACAAGTTTTTCACACCATTTTAAAGATACTCTTCTTGTTAATCCAAACCACAGTGTCCGATTTCAAATAGGCTTTACGGCAAAAGCACCACAAACGATTGTTAGGTCAGAGCCAAGTCACAGAAAAACACAGCCATTTTTCCAGCCTAAGAGAACATGAAGGCTGCTTGGTGTAAAGTGGAGGAGTCCTATCCTCACAATCACACCCATTGGCTGTGCTGCTCATTCATTGAATCTGCTTCTCAAGGACGACATGGCACTTAAAACAGTGGATACACTCTACAAGAGAGCCAAGGAAATGGTTAGGTATGTGAAGGGTCATCAAGTTATAGCAGTGTTATGTTCTTATTTTTCAGAGTAAATAACTCATGGACACTAGTGAAGCTTAACCAAGTTTAATTCTTCCCAAAGGGTCGTTACAGCTGTAATTCAGACAAAGACATGGCTCCCCCATGGTGGTATTCATACCCCACTTTGGGTGGAGTCTCCTCCTTATCTCTAAACAATGAATCATTCTTGCTACGCAGGGAACTAAGTGATATGAGCCTTCAACGGTTTCTCCCCTTATCAATACTGTCACATGCAATTGTTTCCCCTGCACTCCCCCCTCATGTCTCTTGTGTAACTAATGTTCCTATACTCTGAGTATAACAATGTTCAAAGTTTGCTGCTGTTGGATTCTGGGAGTAATCTACCTCACCAAGCAAAGTGAGAAGAATAAAGAGCACCACATTGAAGCAGCCCAGCAACACCCGTTGAGGTGGTGTTGCCATCATGTTTGACAGTCTCCTGGAAGGGAAGGGGTCTCTCCAAGAAATGGCCATATCAGTCTGCCGATATGGACAACCCATCAAGAGGATCCTTCTGGATTATGTATTTTGGGAGAGAGTGGTAAGCAGCCTGAAACTCCTGAAACCTATAGCAGTAGGATTGAGGGAGACAATGCCATCCTGTCTGATGTTCAGACTCTGCTTGCAGATGTAAGAATACATCCATACTGCCCTTCCCACTTCACTGTTGCTCCAAGCAGAGGAAACTGCAGTTCTGAAGCCCATACACGCCGCATCGTACATGTTGGACCCCAAGTATGCTGGCAAGAGCATCCTGTCTGGTGCAGGGATCAACAAGGCCTATGGTGTCATCACCACCATGTCTCGCCACCTTGGCCTGGATGAGGGCACAGTTCTTGGCAGCCTGGCGAAGTACACTTCCAAGCAAGGGCTTTGGGAGGGAGATGCAATATGGCAGTCGTGCCAACATATCTCAGCCACTTGGTGGAAGGGACTTTGGAGATCTGAGGCTCTTTCCCCTGTTGCCTCCATAATCTTCCAAATCCCGTCTCCGAGCGTAACTGGTCTTTGTTTGGGAACGCACTCACCAAAGCACGCAACAGGCTGACCAATAGAAGGGTTGAAAAATGTGTGGCCAACTGGGGAAATTTGAGGCTTTTTGAGCCTGACAACAAGCCATCCTCAACAAGGTTGGAAAGTGACAGTGAAGATGATGTTCAATAGGTGGACATTTAGGAGGTCCAGGGAGAAGACAGTCTAGAAACTAAAGCTTTGGTTATCATTTTACAGATATTTGTTAATGTTTTTGGGAGATGTGATGGATCATTCAATATTCCCTTTTGTTTAGTGGAGAGTCAAAATCATTTAATTAAAGTTAAATTCGTAACTAAAGTGTTTTTTTCTATTGGAAGGATTTAATCATTTGCATTTATGTCTACTTATAAGGTAAAAGGTTTGTCTCCATATGATAGTGGTTAGGATTCGGCGCTCTCATCGCCGCGGCCCGGGTTCGATTCCCGGTCAGGGAACTACTCTTTTGGGGCGGCAGGGTAGCCTAGTGGTTAGAGCTTTGGACTAGTAACCGGAAGGTTGCAAGTTCAGACCCCCTGAACAGGCAGTTAGCCCACTGTTCCTAGGCCATCATTGAAAATAAGAATTTGTTCTTCACTGACTTGCCCAGGTAAATAAAGATAAAATAAAATAAAATAAATATGGTGAATATATCCAATGCAAAAAACAACCACATTTTAAATGGTATTAAAAGGCATATTTCCATTTATTCCCGTTAATTCCCACGGAAAGTTTCCACCTCCTGAATATTTCCCAAAATGTGTAATCCTAGTCACTAGTACAGTCCTGATCTAGGTCTAAACTTGATCTCATAGCAGCACCCCATAACCAGTGATTGCACACTTTTTGCACACTTTTTAAATTTTTTTAAACTCTTCCCAGCTTCATGTGTCTTCTAAGCTGTGATCTCAGAGCCCTTTTGAGCCTTTCCATTAGTGTGCTCTGCATAATCATGGATCATATGGTCTACTCCTTTCCTCAGTTCCAGATCATATGTGAAGGTGTAGGGCTTGTAACTGAATACCACCTGTAGAGGCACAGAGCCAAACCTTGAGTTGATCACATGACATGGTGGGGTGACGAAGTTACACTATTAAAAAGAGCATTGGTAACTTTTGGTGTGTGTGTGTGGTAGGCAAAGGTCAGGTGTAAGAGGTCTTCAAGTCTCCTCTGTTCTGTAGACCATGACGTCTAAGGACTTATCTCACAGCAGGCTACCGACCGAGATCTTCTGGGGCTTGGTCTCCTGGCAACCGTCACCACAGAGAGCCAACTACATTGACAACAGGATATTTGATCCTAACTGTGATGGAGGCAGGTGGTCTTAGTCACCCATACTTAATCAGGGAGGGAAGCTAATCAGGGTGGGAAGCTAACCAGGTGCTCAGGTGTATGTCTCCCTCAGTCAGGTGTATCTGTGACAGGTTTGTGTAATGTACTGAATAGTCCGTCAACCCCTACCTGTTCGGCTTGGAATATTCTTCTTTACGTACAGTTTGTTTATTATACACTAATATTCAAAGGCATGTGAACTACACATAGGGTTTAGACACAAGCAAGAGGAGATGGACATATGTTGTGTTCTAGCAAGTTACGCATTAACCACAATCTCTCTTACAATCCCCCTCTTTCTCTCCAGGGTTGTGATCCTTGTTCCCAGACCCAACGCAGTAAGCTGCAGCACCGTAGAGCTCGTATCAACCAGCAGATAAACAAGGAGATGAGGATGAGGGCCGGGGCTGAAAACCTCTTCAGGTGAGCTAGGGTGGGGGCAGGGTCAGGGGTGAGGGAAGGGACAGGTCATTGTACAAGTGGTCGAATACTGTCTCTGCTCCTGTGTGTACACAGCTCTGCGGGGCATCCACTCCCTCCCCTCCCCTGTGGTGGAAATGGGAACCCCAAGCCCTACTACCTGTGGAAACGTTGAGCTCTATCATATACAAACACTAGCAGATGGAAATACACAACTATTTTAGGGTATATTGGGAGCTCCTCCAAAACCCACACCATCCTGTTTTTATCACTATTTGTCCCATGGTGTGTGGGTTTTGTGTATTGCCATTCCACAGGTTTGATGCCTGTTATTTTCCACCTTCATTTTTCAAGTGTATTTTGTCAGAAGTGTAAATCTCACACACACACTTTGACCTGTGCTGAACTTGAACAGTTATAATACAGCCTGTTATCGTTCTCTCCTTTTAAAGTAATTTGGGTTTTTTTCTTTCCAGAAAAGTAGCTGGTGGCAGGACATCAAAGCTGAGCTAGGTTTTTAAAGTGCATCAAACCAAACCATCTTAAGAGCATTAGCATAATTTTGATCCTCTCCCTCTGCCTTTTCTTCTCTCCCCCCAACTCTTATTTCATCAAGTTTATCCTACACTTATTAGTAGTGTTTGAGCCACTGAAGGACATGGTGTATTGGATTGGTCTGAGTGGTATAATAGGACACTGTCTCTCTTTAACATACATATTCATCTGAGAGGAGGAGGAGATGATGATGATGATGATACAGTGCCTTGCGAAAGTATTCAGCCCCCTTGAACTTTGCGACCTTTTGCCACATTTCAGGCTTCAAACATAAAGATATAAAACTGTATTTTTTTGTGAAGAATCAACAACAAGTGGGACACAATCATGAAGTTGAACGACATTTTTGGATATTTCAAACTTTTTTAACAAATCAAAAACTGAACAATTGGGCGTGCAAAATTATTCAGCCCCCTTAAGTTAATACTTTGTAGCGCCACCTTTTGCTGCGATTACAGCTGTAAGTCGCTTGGGGTATGTCTCTATCAGTTTTGCACATTGAGAGACTGACATTTTTTCCCATTCCTCCTTGCAAAACAGCTCGAGCTCAGTGAGGTTGGATGGAGAGCATTTGTGAACAGCAGTTTTCAGTTCTTTCCACAGATTCTCGATTGCATTCAGGTCTGGACTTTAACTTGGCCATTCTAACACCTGGATATGTTTATTTTTGAACCATTCCATTGTAGATTTTGCTTTATGTTATGGATCATTGTCTTGTTGGAAGACAAATCTCCGTCCCAGTCTCAGGTCTTTTGCAGACTCCATCAGGTTTTCTTCCAGAATGGTCCTGTATTTGGCTCCATCCGTCTTCCCATCAATTATAACCATCTTCCCTGTCCCTGCTGAAGAAAAGCAGGCCCAAACCATGATGCTGCCTCCATCATGTTTGACAGTGGGGATGGTGTGTTCAGCTGTGTTGCTTTTACGCCAAACATAACGTTTTGCATTGTTGCCAAAAAGTTCAATTTTGGTTTCATCTGACCAGAGCACCTTCTTCCACATGTTTGGTGTGTCTCCCAGGTGGCTTGTGGCAAACTTTAAACAACACTTTTTATGGATATCTTTAAGAAATGGCTTTCTTCTTGCCACTCTTCCATAAAGGCCAGATTTGTGCAATATACGACTGATTGTTGTCCTATGGACAGAGTCTCCCACCTCAGCTGTAGATCTCTGCAGTTCATCCAGAGTGATCATGGGCCTCTTTGCTGCATCTCTGATCAGTCTTCTCCTTGTATGAGCTGAAAGTTTAGAGGGACGGCCAGGTCTTGGTAGATTTGCAGTGGTCTGATACTCCTTCCATTTCAATATTATCGCTTGCACAGTGCTCCTTGGGATGTTTAAAGCTTGGGAAATCTTTTTGTATCCAAATCCGGCTTTAAACTTCTTCACAACAGTATCTCGGACCTGCCTGGTGTGTTCCTTGTTCTTCATGATGCTCTCTGCGCTTTTAACGGACCTCTGAGACTATCACAGTGCAGGTGCATTTATACGGAGACTTGATTACACACAGGTGGATTGTATTTATCATCATTAGTCATTTAGGTCAACATTGGATCATTCAGAGATCCTCACTGAACTTCTGGAGAGAGTTTGCTGCACTGAAAGTAAAGGGGCTGAATAATTTTGCATGCCCACTTTTTCAGTTTTTGATTTGTTAAAAAAGTTTGAAATATCCAATAAATGTCATTCCACTTCATGATTTTGTCCCACTTGTTGTTGATTCTTCACAAAAAAATACAGTTTTATATCTTTATGTTTGAAGCCTGAAATGTGTCAAAAGGTCGCAAAGTTCAAGGGGGCCGAATACCTACCGAATAGGTTTTGAGAAAGATGGCAAGTAAGATTAAGATTTCATGCACCCTGTATCCTGTTCACCAGCGTTTTTATAGTCGAGTCATGGTCAACCGTGTTGATTCAGGCTAGGACATGAATCACATTGTCGTACTTGCGAATATGCAGCTTGGCTTGAGAGAGAGAACCATTAAAAAGGGGAGTACTAGGGGATGGGGGTAATAACACCCACCAGCAACACCCAGCCCTTCCCCCATTTTTGGGACTAGGTCACAGAGACAAATAGACCCCCAGTCAGCCACCAATCAACAGGCTTTGTGTCCCGCTGCTGCATCTTTCCCTTTCCATTCCCAGACAGAAAGAAGGATTCCCAGGGAAGGCAGCTGTTGTAGGAATCTCATTGCTGATTGTCATTGGAAGACCAGGCTTTAGTTCAGTGGGTTAACACATAGTATTTTGGCATCATGCAGGAAACTACGGTTCAATGCCAGTCAGACAAACGTGTGTGTCGGGATATCCCAGACATAAACAAAAAAAAACAACTGTTGAACTAAAGTCATCTGTCCTTTCGACCAATTTTTATTTTTCCATATATAATCAACTATATGCAAATATAATCATATTTTTCCATATATAATCAACTAAATATGCATTGAGCTTGTCTGATGCTTTAAGTTCACTGTTTGATGACATAAGACCCAAATGACTCAAGGGAGCCAGAGATCAAGATACCATCCTCATCCTGCTCCAACTGGCTTTTGCCATTACTCTCCTGAAGTTGCCGGTAATAGGCTACACAAGGAGCCAATGTAGCTTACCATTTCTACTGATCTTCGTCCCAGTTATGGTTTTCATTTGCACATTTTCATGGAACCGTTTAATTTAATTTAGAATAATGTCTTCTCAAAATCATTGTCGTGGTTAATCAAAATTCTATCCAAATCTAAATGATAAACCTGAAAAGTAACTTTATTTCCATTGCCAACTATGTAAAAATACCCTATAAAACCAACAAATAAAAACATTGCTGCCTGCAGGTACAACATATCCTGAAAAAAATTAAATATCCTATGTATGGTTTGTCTGCAACAAACTTGAAACAACATTGTATCAAATATTAACTTCAGTCTGACCTGAAGCTCCTTGCAACATTGTATAACATATTCTGGGCCCCAGAGTTTCCGTGCCAGTGAGTGAGCAGGCCTATTTTATGACATTTCCACTGGATCAGAGCATGACATTTTTCCCTTTCACGCTGAGTGGTTATCGAAAGGGAGAGAGCTGGAAAGATTTTTCGAATGCATTGAGGAATTGTCATTCACAATGGATTTAAAAACAGGCTTGCTGTTTGAGGTGAAGAAAACATTACTTTGAGAAGTTCCACAGCTCATTAGTGGTGGTGCATTAAGTCAATCAGAAATACTATCAGATCCCCAAATGGGCGTTTATAGGCCTACTTCTATGCGTGCGTGTCCTTACTCAACATTGACAGGAGCGCTCCAAACAAAAGACTACTAAATTAACAAAACTCGTAAATAAATGAAAATAAACCAAGTCTAGCATAAGTTGTGCGCTCTGCAAACATTTCTTATTTTACCAATTTTTTTTTTACATTCTAGAATATTAGCGATGACAACAAAACTATGAAATAACACATGGGAATCATGTAGTAACCAAAAAGTGCTAAACAAAATCTAAATATATTTGAGATTCTTCAAAGTAGCAACCCTTTGCCTTGATGAGCTTTGCACACTCTTGGCATTCTCTCAATCAGCTTCATGAGGTGACCTGTAATGCATTTCGATTAACAGGTGTGCCTTGTTAAAAGTTAATTTGTGGAATTTATTTCCTTAATGCATTTGAGCCAATCAGTTGTGGTGACAAGGTAGGGGTGGTATACAGAAGATCAAGTCCATATTGTGGCAAGAACAGCTCAAATAAGCAAAGAGAAATGACAGTCCATTACTTTGAGACATGAAGGTCAGTCAGTATGGAAAATGTCAAGAACTTTGAACGTTTCTTCAAGTGCAGTCACAAAAACAATTAAGCGCTATGATGAAACTGACTCATGAGGACAGCCACAGGAAAGGAAGACTGCAGAGGATAAGTTCATTCGAGTTAACTACACCTCAGATTGCAGCCCAGATAAATGTTTCAGAGTTCAAGTAACAGACATCTCAACATCAACTGTTCAGAGAAGACTGCGTGAATCGGGCCTTCATGGTCGAGGTGTGTGGGTGCTTTGTTGGTGACACTTTCTGTGATTTATTTAGAATTCAAGGCACACTTAACCAGCATGGCTACCACAGCATTCTGCAGTGATACGTCATCCCATATGGTTTGCGTTTAGTGGGACTATCACTTATTTATTTTTTGGTAACTACATGATTCCATATGTGCTATTTCATGGTTGTGTTGTCTTCACTATTATTCTACGATGTAGAACATAAGAAATCCTTGAATGGGTGTGTCAACTTTTGACTGGTACTTTATGGCACATGAGACACCCCTCTTAAACAGTGCATTTGGAAAGTTCAGACCCCTTGACTCTTTCCACATTTTGTTAAGTTACAGCCTTAATCTAAAATGTATTAAATAAAATAATCAATCTACACACTATACCCCATAATTAAAAATCAAGAACAGGTTTAGACATTTTTGCAAATGTATTACAAATTTTAAAAAAATGTTTTACATAAGTATTCAGACACGTTGCTATGAGACTAAATTGAGCTCCGGTGCATCCTGTTTCCATTGATCATCTTCTGTGGTAAATTCAATTGATTGGACTTGTGTGCCTTTCCAAATCAACTGTCCATGTAAGGTCCCATAGTTGACAGCAAAAACCAAGCCATGAGGTTGAAGGAATTGTCCGTAGAGCTTAGAGACAGGATTGTCGGCACAGATCTGGGGAAGGTACCAAAACATTTCTGCAGCATTGAATGTCCCCAAGAACAATGACCGCCATCATTCTTAAATGGAAGACGTTTGGAACCACCAAGACTCTTCCTAGAGCTGGCCACCCGGCCGAACTGAGCAATCAGGGGAGAAGGGCCTTGGTCAGGGGGATGATCGAGAACCCAATGTTCACTCTGACAGCACTCCATAGTTCCTCTGTGGAGATGGGAGAACCTTCCAGAAGGACAACCATCTCTGGAGCACTCCATCAATCAGGCTCTTATGGTGGAGTGGCCAGACAGAAGCCAATCCTCAGTAAAAGGCAGCTGCTTGAGGTTTGCCAAAGGCACCTAAAGGACTTTCAGACCATGAGAAACAGGATTCCATGGTCTGATAATCTTAATTTCAACTTTTTTGGTCTGAATGGCAAGTCTGGACAAAACCTGGCGCCATCCCTACAGTGAAGAATGGTGTGGCAGCATCATGCTGTGGAGATGTTTTTTAGCGGCAGGTACTGGGAGACTAGTCCGGATCAAGGAAAAGATTAACGGCGCAAAGTACATGATAACATGCTCGAGTGCTCAGGGCCTCAGACTGGGGCTTCCAACAGGACAACAACGACCCTAACACAGCCACAGGAGTGGCTTCGGGACAAGTGTCAATGTCCTTTTGTGGCCCAGAAAGTGCCCGGATTTGAACCCGATCGAACATCTTTGGAGAGACCTGAAAATAGCTGTGCAGCGACGCTCCCCATCCAACCTGACAGAGTTTTTTTTTTTATTTTACCTTTATTTAACCAGGCAAGTCAGTTAAGAATAAATTCTTATTTTCAATGACGGCCTAGGAACAGTGGGTTAACTGCCTGTTCAGGGGCAGAACGACAGATTTGTACCTTGTCAGCTCGGGGGTTTGAACTTGCAACCGGTTACTAGTCCAACGCTCTAACCACTAGGCTACCCTGCCGTTTGAGAGGATCTGCAGAGAAGAATGGGAGGAACTCTCCAAATACAGGTGTGCCAAGCTTGTAAAGTCATACCCAAGAAGACTCGAGGCTGTAATTGCTGCCAAAGGTGCTTCAACAATGTACTGAGTAAAGTGTCTGAATACTTATGTAAATCTGATATTTCAGTTTTATTTTTAATAAATGTGCAAATATTTCAAATCCATTTTTGCTTTGGCATTGTGTGTAGATTGAGGGGAAAAAAGTAAGAATCAATTTTAGAACAAGGGTAATGTTACAAAATGTGGAACAAGTCAAGGGGTCTGAACACTTTCCGAATTGGGGGGGGGTGTATTTTATTTATTTATTTGCTACTGCTCGACTAAAAACCATCTTGGTCGACCAACAGCCTGTAGACCAGTCGAATAATTGGGGTCAGCTCTAATCTCATTAGAGCTTCATATTATGTGCTGTCATGCTGGTGTTACAGGCCAGTGTGTTATCTACTTTGGGAAAGGAATTCTAGTGAGGAATGACATCACTCAGTTCGTTACTGGAAGTCCGAGCAGTACAGGGGATTTTACTGGGGGTGGTGTGACCGTGACTTAACTGAAGTGATGAGCACACACAGGCCCTTATATTTTTTTCTAGAGTAAAATAACAGTTATGTGACTCACTCAACACAGACACACATTATACACTTGTGGTATCAGACAGTTTAGCAGCAATACTTGGTTGTTTCTTTTCCCTCTGTTGTAGATCATGCGTGGAAGCGTGTGTGTGTGTGTGTGTGTGTGAGAGAGAGAAGTGGGATACATGGCAAGCCTTTAAAGCTAACCATAATCAGATTGAAACTGGCTTGTCCTGGAGAGAGAGAGACGTGCATGTTTTTGGGGTGGGGTGAGGAGGGTAGGAGGTCTGATGTGGGATTAGCCTGTGGGGGGCAGGGGGAAAGAGTCACAGATGCGTGCTTCAAGGTGTGTGTGTAAGGACGGGGGTTGTTTAAATGTTATTGATAACCTTATACCACCTGCAGTAGGTATGTTTGACTCGCTCTTGTTGATTCCTAATACTCTTTTGGAAAAGGGAATAACTATCTCCAAAAGTTATTACAGAATTGGGTTGAGTGGGTTCCTCTTGACTGTGTGTATTGGGGCTAATAGTAAAAAATCAAGTGTGTGTACTGTAATTGGATTGTGTGCTGTGTTCTGTCCCAATCTGCTTGGGGCCCCAGAAAGGGAAGTAGAAGTAGGCCCTTTTCTCAGTAAATACAGGATGTATGAGCTACTGTACATCCATTCAGAACTATGTCGAACCGGATTGAGCTGGATAAAGATCACAAGGTGACGATGAAGAGCGACTCGTGGTCTCGTTAGTACATCCTATTTCAGGTAGGGTGTCTCATATGAATGTATTTGTGTGTTGCAGAGCCACCACTAACAACAAAGTGAAGGAGACTGTGGCTCTAGAGCTGAGCTTTGTCAACTCCAACCTGCAGCTACTGAAGGAAGAACTAGAGGAGCTCAACAGCAGTATGGAGGTCTATCAGACAGAGAGGTAACACACACACTGAGGTGGAGGGTGTGAACACTCAATGCGCCAATGTCCTATTTGCTTTAATTATAGCCTAATGAGAGTGGCCTGGTATGCTAGTAATGAGGCGCTAGTAATCCAGCCCAGCTGAAGCTCAGGGTCACAAGTGGTGCAAATCCTTTGATTTAGACTCATTACAGTTTTTGTTCAGTCGCTTTGGTGCAATTTTCACAACTCTTAGTACAAAACTCAAAACAGATCATCAAAAAGGTAGTCGTTTCAAAACTTAGCACATTTTCAATTGACTAAGTACAACACACAATCAGTCACTTTTTCACCAAACGTAAGTGTTTCATCAAGGAATACATGTTTCGCATTGCAATAGATGTTCATATAAAGTAATTGCCTTTCACAATACATTTCTCACATTATATTTTTCTATTCTTAAGACATTTTACCATTTCTTAATCCGACTGCTATTAATTGCTGTTCAATTGAACGTTAGAATGGGAAAAACAAGTGACTTTGAGCATGGTATGTCTTGCCTAGTTAAATAAAGGTTAAACTATATATATATATTTTATGATTGTTGGTGCTAGGCACGCCGGTTCCAGTGTCTCAAACGGCCTGCCTCCTAAGATTTTCACGCACGACAGTGTCTAGAGAACGGCGCGACAAACTAAAAACATCCCGTCAGCGATAGTCCTGTGGGCAAAAACAGCTAGTTGATGAGGGGTCGAAGGAGAATGGCAATCATGCAAGCTAACAGGCGGGCCCCAAACAGGCAAATAACGACACAGTACAACAGTGGTGTGCAGAACGGCATCTCGGGAACACACAAGTTGTTGGTCCTTGTCAAGGATGGGCTGTTGCAGGAGATGACTACAATGAGTTCCACTCGTATCATCTAAAAACAAGAAGAAGCGGCTCCGGTGCGCACGCGATCACCAACACTGGACAATTGAGTTGAAAAACATTCCCTGGACCGACGAATCATGGTTCCTGTTACATCATGCTGATGCCAGAGTCAGGATTTGGCTTTAGCAGCATTAGTCCATGGCCCCATCATGCCTGGTGTCAACGGTACAGGCTGGTTGCGGTGGTGTTGGGAATGTTTTCCTGGCACAAGTTAGGTCCCTTGATACCAGTTGAGGAAAGTTTCAATGCCACACCTTAGAATACATGCCCTGAAGAATTCCGGCTGTTCTGGAGGCAAAGGGGTTTGTCCCGGTACTAAACTCAGCAAAAAAAGAAACGTCCCTTTTTCAGGACCCTGTCTTTCAAAGATAATTGGTAAAAATCCAAATAACGTCAGATCTTCATTGTAAAGGGTTTAAACACTGTTTCCCATGCTAGTTCAATGAACCATAAACAATTAACTTTAGGGCTGCGGGATTGATATGACAACAGCCAGTGAAAGTGCAGAGCACCAAATTCAAACAACAGAAATCTCATAATTAAAATTCCTCAAACATACATGTATCATATACCATTTTAAAGGTAATCTTGTTGTTAATCCCACCAAAGTGTCCAATTTCAAATAGGCTTTACAGCGAAAGCACCACAAACGATTGTTAGGTAACCGCCAAGTCACAGAAAAATTCAGCAATTTTTCCAGCCAAAGAGAAGAGTCACAAAAAGCAAATATAGATAAAATGAATCACTAACCTTTGATTTTCATCAGATGACAGTCATAGAACTTCATGTTACACAATACATATGTTCGATAAAGTGCATATTTATATAAAATAAATCTCAGTATACATTGGCGCGTAATGTTCACTAGTTCCAAAAACATTGCAGAGTGTCACATAATTTTACAGAAGTACTCATTATAAATGTCGACGATAAATACAATTGTTAGACATGGAAATATAGATGCACTTCTCCTTAAAGGACAATAACACCCCCCAAAAAATGTATTTTTCCAAAACCTTAAAAATGATATGTGGTTTAAGCATTGTTGTGTTTAGAACATAATATCTATTTATAAAAATAAAAGTCAATTTGAAAGTGAAAACTCATAAATGCCTTTCCTTCAGGCGGCCATTTGGGAATTCTTGGCAAAATTTGAGTATACTCACTTCTCCAGACACCACTGGATAGGGCCGATTTTGAAAGACAGCAGTCACACACAGCATGATGTTAAAAGATAAGCAATCCATTCAGTGGCCATAAGTCAGGAAGTCCCAATCATATGAATACAAAAACACAACCATTAGGCTAAGCATTTCCAAATCGAAATGTACAGTTTATTACTTCCCATTGCATAGAACATTTCACATTTAGCACACACAGTAAACGGTGATCTAAAGTTTAAATACAAAAAAAAAAAAAAAAACATGTAATCGCTATCATTGAAAATAAGAATAGATTTAGAATTATTATAATGATTTTATAATTCCTTAGCCCTTCTCTGAAGGCATAGAAGGCCCACATTGTTCCCCACTGTTTTGGTGGCTCTATTTGCCCACCGCATGTATTTTGCCCACCACATGTATGTCTAAAGAATCCATATTATCTTATGAAATAAGAACACGGAAATACTAGATATTTTGCTCTTATTATGGTGGCGAATTGACAAAATTACAATCATGGTATCATTGGACTTGCATTTTTCTGGTCTTGGACTCTCTCGTCACGCTCTTAGTCTTGAATTGGTCTCACTTTAGGCGGTCTCGAACACAGCACTGTTATTGCCTAATGTGATAACAGCGTAATGTACTGTGGCATAATACATTCACAGTGCAATTTTTAAATATGTATCTTAAATGTCTTGCTATTGGATTAACTGGTTCTTAGAATAACTAAATTGAGAAGATGTAATTTGTTGTGTTTTGGTGATTTAAACCAATGTACTCAATATATTTCACAGTAAACTTATATTTTTGATCAATGGTTTTGTGATGAAGGATGTCTACAAGCAAAATGTATGCACAATTAAAAGCTATGAATGTAAGAGTGGCTGCGTTACAGTAGTGCTGAGCGACTAGTACTTTTTGAGGCCGGTTCGGTTCCATTAGTAAAAAAAACAATCATGGTTTTTGGTTTCAATTAAAAAATGTAAAAAAATATTTGAAATGCATTATGAAAAATTGACATTCAAATTATTTTAGAGCTTTTTAATAGGAATTCCAAAGCCAACATTCGATTGCTAAAACATTGAAAATTATTCCATTGTCTCTGTTAGGTCCACATTTTGTAAACCTCAACAGAAAAATGGTAAATTACTATGAAAAAATACTATTTCAATTGTGTATAGTTGACTTTTATTATTTTTATTTTCATCGCATCTTTGCTGAGGCAGTAGCAGCTAGCCAACCAGACAATGTTATCTGTGCTCACCATACTGTACAGTCTTTAGTCATGCTTTTTAGCTAGGCTAGCCTGCCTAAGTATGCTGCAGAGCTGTCTGACGAAATAATTTGACTAGTTCTTCAAAGTACAATATATACAAAAGTATGTGGACGCCCCCTCAAATTTGTGGATTCGGATATTTCAGCCACATCCGTTGCTGACAAGTGTATAACATCGAGCACACAGCCATGCAATCTCCATAGACAAACATTAGCTGTAAAATGGCCTTACTGAAGAGCTCAGTGACTTTCAAAGTCAGACTGTCATAGGATGCCACCTTTCCAAAAAGTCAGTTTGTCAAATGTCTGCCCTGCAACTGTAAGTGCTGTTATTTTGAAGTGGAAATATCTAGGAGCAACAACGGCTCCGCTGTAAAGTGGTAGGCCACACAAGCTCACATAATGGGGCCACTGTGTGCTGAAGCACGTAAAAATCATCTGCCCTCGGTTGCAACACTCACTACCAAGTTTCAAACTGCCTCTGGAAGCAACCTCAGCACAAGAACTGTTCGTCGGAAGCTTAATGAAATGGGTTTCCATGGCCGAGCAGCCACAGACGAGCCTAAGATCAGCATGCGCAAGGCCAAGCGTCTGCTGGGGTGGTGTAAAGCTCTCTGCCATTGGACTCTGGAGCAGTAGAAACACGTTCTCTGGAGTGATGAATCACGCTCCGCTCCATTCCATTTACAAGTATTACCAGTTCTGAGTATTGTAATGAATTTTAATTTTTTTATTCACCATATACTTGTGAAAATAGTACCAAAGTGATAATAACGACGAATTACCAGGGAGGGAGGTGGAACAGTTAGGGGTTACTGTCATAATAGGGATGGTGTGGGGGGAGGCAGATTTGGGTTTGTCTGTGGAGGTATGTGATGTGTCTTTTCACACACATATTGATCTCTCTTCTCTCTCCTTCAGTGAAGCCATCAATGTTCCCATGATCCCACTGGGTCTGAAGGAGACCAAGGAAGTAGACCTCACTGTTCCTCTCAAGGTGAGGAGAAAAATATGCCTCTCGTTCTTGCTCGCTCTCTCGGTCTCTGTGTGTGTGTGTGTTGAAGTGACTGTCCTCTGCCCTTCTCTCTCAGGAATATATCTGTGAGCACTACAGGGAGGACAGCTCTCTGTTTGAGAAAGAAATCAAGGAGTTTATGGAGCTCAGACAGGTTAGAACAGAAGTCAACCGCTCTTGGAAAGCACTGCCACCTAGTGGCTTTAGCTATATCACTAACAATATAAACTGGCCGGCTAAATGTTTGATAATTCTGAGTATCATATCATTTATACACTGTGGGTGTGTAAACAATATTATACACTGTTTTGTGAATAAACAATTGTTTTAGTTGGTAAATGTGTTCACATATTAATGTTGTTGACATAGCTTGTAAATTTATTGTTATACAGTCATGTCATCATATGTTTCATTGAGTGTGTGTGTTCTAAAATGAGTGTGTGTGCTTTAATATGCCCCTGTGTGATCATCAGGCCATGCGTACCCCCAGTCGTAACGAGGCAGGTTTGGAGCTCCTGGTAGAGTATTATAACCAGCTGTACTATCTGGACCAGAGGTTCTTCCCCCCACACAGAACACTAGGAGTCCACTTCCACTGGTCAGACTCTTAGTCTCACACAAACTCTTCACTTACAGTGCCTTCAGAAAGGACACACACACACACAGAAACGTTTATGGGTTCCCCCTCTCCTTTATTCATACCCTTGACTTATTCCACATTTTGATGTTATTGATCAAATATATTATTTTCTCACACTACCCCATAATGACAACGTGAGAACATGTTTTTAGTAAAGTTAGCTAATTTATTGAAAATTACATACAGACATATCTAATTTCAGATAAGTATTCACGCCCCTGAGTCAATACGTGTTACAATCACATCTTTCTGGGTGTCTCTAAGAGCTTTGCACACCTGGATTGTACAAGTTGGTTGTTGATTGCTAGACAGCCATTTTCAAGTCTTGCCATAGATTTTCAAGGCAATTTTAATAAAGAACTGTCACTAGGCCACTCAGGAACATTCAATATTGTCTTGGTAAGCAACTACAGTGTATATTTTGGCCTTGTGTTTTAGGTTATTGTCCTGCTGAAAGATGAATTTGTCTCCCAGTGTCTGTTGGGAAGCAGACTGAACCAGGTTTCCTCTAGAATTATGCCTGTGCTTAGCTCTATTCCATTTCCTTTTTATCCTAAAATACTCCCTAGTACTTGCCAATGACAAGCATACCCATAACATGATTCAGCCACCACCATGCTTGAAAATACGAAGTTGTACTTTGTGATATGTTGCGTTGGATTTTCCCCAAACATAACACTTTTTATTCAGGACACAAAGTTATTTTCTTTGGCACATTTTTTGTTGTTTTACTTTAGTACCTTATTGCAAACACATTTTTATTCTGTACTCTTTTCACTCTGTAGTTTAGGTTAGTATTGTGGATTAACTACAATGTTGATCCATCCTCAGTTTTCTCTTATCATAGTCATTCAACTCGAACATGCTGACCAGACTGGACACGTCGCGTGCGCGAGCGTCGAAAAATAAATCTAGAAATCCATGTTATTCAATTATTGCACAAAAACTACTCGCGCACGCCAACGAGCATCTGCAATGCCAAGGGCTAAAATAGAACTCTTTCTATTTCTGACGCAAATCGCGCTTAAAGTCCTGCCTATCCCATCTCCTCATTGGTTTATAGAAGCAGGTACCCACGTGCCATCTCCTCATTGCTTATACCCTTGTGGCTGATTGAAAGACAAACTGTTTTACCTGTAGTCGTGGTAATACTATGAAAGTTTAGATGCCATATCACCATGTAAATTCAAAGATGAAAAAGCATGGAAGGAGGAGAGATGACTAGAAACGATTCGGTTGGCTGTTTTATGTGTGGATTAATTGGCGGAGTAGAGGAGCTTGTGCATTTCAGGTAAAATAACTACTCAATGTTTATATCCCAGGACAAATCCTCTCCGGCAACTGAGTTCAAAATGATACACCATCCAAATTGTAATGAATAAATTCATCATGCTAAAAGGGATATTCAATCTCTGCTTTTTTTTCTTCTTTTTTCTCTACCAATAGGTGCCCTTCTTTGCGAGACACAAGAACTTGTGTTATTGTTAAGCACATTTTTACTCCTGAACTTATTTAGGCTTGCCATAACAAAGGTGTTGAATACTTATTGACTCAAGACATTTCAGCCTTTCATTTGTAAATAATAATTCTAAAAGCATAATTCTACTTTGACATTATCGGGTATCGTGTTAAGGCCAGTGATACAAAATCTAAATGTAATCTATTTTAAATTCAGGCTGTAGCACAACAAAATGTGGAAAAAGTCAAGGGTTGTGAATACTTTCTGAAGGCACACCCACTCAACCTTTTATTTTCTTACACAATAACCTTGGAGGTTAGGAATGACTGGTGAGACAATCTTCGCTCTTGTTTTTTAAGTTTAGAATTACTCTAAACACCTCTCTCTCTCTCATGCCCCCCCAACTGTCTCTAGGTATGACTCTCTGACAGGTGTGCCGTCATGCCAGCGTGCGTTGGCATTTGAGAAGGGAAGTGTGCTGTTCAATGTGGGAGCTCTCTACACACAGATAGGAGCCAGACAGGACCGCTCTGCTGCAGCTGGCATAGACAGGGCTATAAACGCTTTCCAGAGAGCTGCAGGTAGGCCTAAGCGCGCACACACACACACACACACACACACACACACACACACACACACACATATGGCAGGCACGCACACACACACACACACACACACACATACAAACTACTATTACAGGAACACAATCACAAGGGGCCCTGGTGAGGAAATACCATTGCCTGAGATTCTACACATTAACACACCACAGTTGGAGTTCACACACAACTGCAGATCATACATTTCATATGCAACTGTCATCTTCTCTTTGTATGATTTTTTTTTCTGCGTTTCTAGTTGTTTTTTGTATAAAACTGTAAACTATAAAAGTGTATAAAATCTGGGTGTGTCTAGGTGCATTTAACTTCCTGAAGGAGAACTTTTCCAACGCTCCCAGTCTGGATATGAGCGGCCCGTCGCTATGCATGCTGGTCCGGCTGATGATCGCCCAAGTGCAGGAGTGTGTGTTCGAAAGGGTCACACTCACCACGCAGGACACACACTTCACCTCCCAGCTACAAGTGGCTCAAGAGGCTGCACGAGTGAGGGGACCTGTGTGTGTGTGTGTGTGTGTGTGTGTGTGTGTGTGTGTGTGGATAACCAACATGTTCTTTTCACTGGTGCTCATGACCTTGATCCAGTGCCCTTGTTAAAGAGTTCTCTTCTGTTCACCTCACTCTTTCTCTGTCCCCCTCTCTCTGTCTGTGTGTGCCTACATGCGCGTGTGTAGGTAACAGATGTGTATAGATTGGTGCTCCAGACCATGTCCCAAACCCTGGTTAAGGACTATGTTTCGCTCGCTCACTCACTCACTCTCAGACTTAATTCACACGGCAAGTTAAATTACTTACATTGTCAAAGGACATGCTGTATAACAACAATGGTCAGACTAACAGTAATAGTAGGCCTAGTACTCGTAGTAGTGGTAATGATATTAACTACAACAATAGTAATGAGAACAACATTAAATAAAAGTAATTGTGGTAGGCTAGTTTTACATGACTGAAAAGCCATATGGCATGGTATACTACATGACCGAAAGTATGTGGACACCTACTCGTCGACTCTCTCATTTCTAAATCATGGGCATTAATATGGAGTTGGTCCCCCCCTTTGCTGCTATTACAGCTTTCACTCTTCTGGGAAGGATTTCCACTAGATGTTGGAACATTGTTGCGGGGACTTGCTTCCATTCAGCCACGAGTATTAGTGAGGTCGGGCACCGATGTTGGTCGATGAGACCTGGCTCGCAGTCGGCATTCCAATTCATCCCAAAGAGTTTGATGGCGTTGAGGTCAGGGCTCTGTGCAGGTCAGTCAAGTTCTTCCACACCAATCTTGATAAACCATTTCTGTATGGACCTCGCTTTGTGCACGGGGGCTTTGTCATGCTGAAACAGGAAAGGGCCTTCCCCAAACTGTTGCCACAAACTTGGAAGCACAGAATCATCTAGAATATCATTGTATGCTGTAGCATTAAGATTTCCCTTCACTGGATCTAAGGGACCTAGCCCGAACCATGAAAAACAGCCCCAGACAATTATTCCTACTCAATGCTTTACACATCTCCAGTTGACTCTTGGCATTGCGTATGGTGATCTTAGGCTTGCGTGCTGCTGCTCGGCCATGGAAACCAATTTCACGAAGCTCCCAACGAACAGTTCTTGTGCTAACTTTGCTTCCAGAGACATTTTGGAACTTGGTAGTGAGTATTGCAACAAATGAGACTATTTTTATGCTCTTCAGCACTCGGCGGTCCCGTTATGTGAGTTTGTGTGGCCTACCACATCGCGGTTGAGCCGTTGTTGCTCCTAGACGTTTCCATTTCACAATAACAGCACCTACAGTTGACCTGGGCAGCTCGATCAGGGCAGAAATTTGACAAACTGACTTGTTGGAAAGGTGACGTCCTATGCCAGTGCCACGTTGAAAGTCACTGAGCTCTTCAGTAAGGCCATTCGACTGCCAATGTTTGTCTATGGCGATTGCATGGCTGTGCTCGATTTTTATACACCTGTCAGCAACGGGTATGGCTGAAATAGCAGAATTCACTGATTTGAAGGGGTGTCCACATGTTTTTTTGTATGTATAGTGTATGAAAGCCAAAACAAAACAAAATTGCAAATACTATTGTTGCATTGTACTTTTCACTGGCTGGCCCTCTGGTTGTGGCAGGAGACCACATACTGTCCTTGTCTGCCCAAACTACACATTTTGTTTTTTCATCCAATTAATATATTTTTTTTATAGTTTTTGGTAAAAAGATTCATTCATTGCAACGAATTTGAAACTATAAAATAAAACAATCTTAGGTCCAAATATTTTTCACAGTGTAATAGGAAATCCATCTCTTTCTCTACCTTTCCCCAGGAGCAGAGTTAGCATAGCCTGTCCTGTGTCGTCTTTCGCTCTCTCTCTGTAGGTATAAGACCTATATACTGTAAAACTTAAATTAATAGCCCGGGCATTTATTTGCTTAAATCACTGAACTCAACAGTCACTTATTACAGACTGGCTTCTATTTGAGTTAGGCGTCTATTTAATGCACAGCTTTTGCTGATTTGCATAGTTAATTGTTTAATTTCAGCATTCATCACTTCCTGCATTTTAATACATTTCTCCCTTTTCTGCACTGTTATCATTTGCACACTGTCACATTTCTCTCTCTCTCTCGCTCTCTCTCATATATATGTATGTATATGTATGTATGTGTGTGTGTGTGTGTGTGTGGTGTGTGTGTGTATATGTATATATACAGTGCCTTGCGAAAGTATTCGGCCCCCTTGAACTTTGCGACCTTTTGCCACATTTCAGGTTTCAAACATAAAGATATTAAACTGTATTTTTTTGTGAAGAATCAACAACAAGTGGGACACAATCATGAAGTGGAACGACATTGATTGGATATTTCAAACTTTTTTAACAAATCAAAAACTGAAAAATTGGGCGTGCAAAATTATTCAGCCCCCTTAAGTTAATACTTTGTAGCGCCACCTTTTGCTGCGATTACAGCTGTAAGTCGCTTGGGGTATGTCTCTATCAGTTTTGCACATCGAGAGACTGACATTTTTTCCCATTCCTCCTTGCAAAACAGCTCGAGCTCAGTGAGGTTGGATGGAGAGCATTTGTGAACAGCAGTTTTCAGTTCTTTCCACAGATTCCCGATTGGATTCAGGTCTGGACTTTGACTTGGCCATTCTAACACCTGGATATGTTTATTTTTGAACCATTCCATTGTAGATTTTGCTTTATGTTTTGGATCATTGTCTTGTTGGAAGACAAATCTCCTTCCCAGTCTCAGGTCTTTTGCAGACTCCATCAGGTTTTCTTCCAGAATGGTCCTGTATTTGGCTCCATCCATCTTCCCATCAATGTTAACCATCTTCCCTGTCCCTGCTGAAGAAAAGCAGGCCCAACCATGATGCTGCCACCACCATGTTTGACAGTGGGGATGGTGTGTTCAGCTGTGTTGCTTTTACGCCAAACATAACGTTTTGCATTGTTGCCAAAAAGTTCAATTTTGGTTTCATCTGACCAGAGCACCTTCTTCCACATGTTTGGTGTGTCTCCCAGGTGGCTTGTGGCAAACTTTAAACTACACTTTTTATGGATATCTTTAAGAAATGGCTTTCTTCTTGCCACTCTTCCATAAAGGCCAGATTTGTGCAATATACGACTGATTGTTGTCCTATGGACAGAGTCTCCCACCTCAGCTGTAGATCTCTGCAGTTCATCCAGAGTGATCATGGGCCTCTTGGCTGCATCTCTGATCAGTCTTCTCCTTGTATGAGCTGAACGTTTAGAGTGACGGCCAGGTCTTGGTAGATTTGCAGTGGTCTGATACTCCTTCCATTTCAATATTATCTCTTGCACAGTGCTCCTTGGGATCTTTAAAGCTTGGGAAATATTTTTGTATCCAAATCCGGCTTTAAACTTCTTCACAACAGTATCTCGGACCTGCCTGGTGTGTTCCTTGTTCTTCATGATGCTCTCTGCGCTTTTAACGGACCTCTGAGACTATCACAGTGCAGGTGCATTTATACGGAGACTTGATTACACACAGGTGGATTGTATTTATCATCATTAGTCATTTAGGTCAACATTGGATCATTCAGAGATCCTCACTGAACTTCTGGAGAGAGTTTGCTGCACTGAAAGTAAAGGGGCTGAATAATTTTGCACGCCCAATTTTTCAGTTTTTGATTTGTTAAAAAAGTTTGAAATATCCAGTAAATGTCGTTCCACTTCATGATTGTGTCCCACTTGTTGTTGATTCTTCACAAAAAAATACAGTTTTATATCTTTATGTTTGAAGCCTGAAATGCGGCAAAAGGTCGCAAAGTTCAAGGGGGCCGAATACTTTCGCAAGGCACTGTATATATATGTGTGTGTGTGTGTGTATATGACTCTCTTTTCCTTGACAGAATAATATTATTCTCCTTTTTAACTGTGCATTTGTCAGTTCTTACTTTTGCCATTAGATGGCACACTGCTGATTTTCTAGGGGTATGTACCCCTGAAGTTGTTTACTGTTTTTGTGCTTGCCAGCTAGCAGTTCTCAGCTGTTTCTTACTGGCGATTTAAAAACGGATGATCGCCATTTATTTTTTGGAGTCATTACTGAATTATTTAATGTAACAAATCAAACATTAAACCTTGTAAACAATTCATGGTGACCTCGTAAATGATTCATTTAGACCTAGAGTTTATTTGAAACAGTGTTTATTTGCTGAAGTGTGTGCCGTTGACCGGCTATTAAAAGGGACAGGTGGCTATTTGAGACTGTGTTTAATTGTAACTTGGTGCTCCAGACCATGTCTCAGCCCCCAGTGAAAGCCTATGTTCCATTCTCCTGTCTCTCTTCATCCGTCTTTTACTCTCTCTCTCGCTATAGGTATCAGATGTGTATAGCTTGGTGCTCCAGACCATGTCTCAGCCCTTAGTGAAGGACTATGTCCCATTCTCCTGGGCCTCCATGGTTCAGGTGAAAGCAGAACACTTCAGAGCTCTCTCACACTACTATGCTGCTGTCGCTCTCTGTGACCGCACACGTAAGTTCCACCATGATTACAGGAATGACGATTGTGGTGGTTCGGAAATTGTCCTGTTTGTGTATGTTTTAGTATGAGTGTGTGTATTCCAGTAAATGTGTGTCTATCTGCCAGTGTGTGTTGTGTCCCGTAGAGTCCATTGATGAAGAAGATTGTGATGAAGAGGGAGAGAAGGCTCTCCTCCAGCTCCATGTCAGTAATCCTGCTGGACCCCCACTCAGCCAGGTGCTCAGAGACCCCGAGGAGAGACGCAAACTGGGTGAGAACGATCGCACTCACCACACACACACAAACGCATACAGTTGAAGTCGAAAGTTTACATACACCTTAGCCAAATACATTTCAACTCAGTTTTTCACAATTCCTGACATCTAATCCTAGTAAAAATCCCCTGTTTTAGGTCAATTAGGATCACCACTTTATTTTAATAAGAATGTGAAATGTCAGAATAATAGTAGTGATTTTTTTCAGCTTTTATTTCTTTCATCACATTCCCAGTGGGTCAGAAGATTTACATACGGTCAATTAGTATTTTCTAGCATTGCCTTTAAATTGTTCCATTTGGAAGACCCATTTGCGACCAAGCTTTAACTTCCTGACTGATGTCTTGAGATGTTGCTTCAATATATCCACACACTTTTCTTGCCTCGTGATGCCATCTATTTTGTGAAGTGAACCAGTCCCTCCTGCAGCAAAGCACCCCCACAACATGCTGCCACCCCCGTGCTTCACGGTTGGGATGGTGTTCTTCGGCTTGCAAGCATCCCCCTTTTTCCTCCAAAACATAACAATGGTCAATATGGCCAAACAGTTCTATTTTTGTTTCATCAGACCAGAAGACATTTCTCCAAAAAGTACAATCTTTGTCCCCATGTGCAGTTGCAAATCGTAGTCTGGCTTTTTTATGGCGGTTTTGGAGCAGTGGCTTCTTCCTTGCTGAGCAGCCTTTCAGGTTATGTCGATATAAGACTCGTTTTACTATGGATATAGATACTTTTGTATCTGTTTCCTCCAGCATCTTCACAAGATCCTTTGCTGCTGTTCTGGTATTTGCTCTTTTCGCACCAAAATACGTTAATCTCTAGGAGACAGAACGCGTCTCCTTCCTGAGCGGTATTACGGCTGCGTGGTCCCATGGTGTTTATACTTGTGTACTATTGTTTGTACAGATCAACGTGGTACCTTCAGGCGTTTGGAAATTGCTCCCAATGATGACCCACACTTGTGGAGGTCTACAAATTTGTTTCTGAAGTCTTGGCTCATTTTCTTTTGATTTTCCCATGATGTCAAGCAAAGAGGCACTGAGTTTGAAGGTAGGCCTTGAAATACATCCACAGGGACACATCCAATTGACTCAAATGATGTCAATTAGCCTATCAGAAGCTTCTAAAGCCATGACATCATTTTCTGGAATTTTCCAAGCTGGTTAATGGCACAGTCAACTTTGTGTATGTAAACTTCTGACCCACTGGAATTGTGATACAGTGAAATAATCTGTCTTTTAATAACTGTTGGAAAAATGAATTGTCATGCCAAAAGTAGGTGTCCTCATCAACTTGCAAAAACTATAGTTTGTTGCCAATACATTTTTGAAGTGGTTGACAAACGAGTGGTTGAAACACTTAGTTTGGAGTCATTAAAACTAGTTTATGTGAACTTCTGACTTCAACTGTATCTATATTTGATGCGCAAGCATGGCCTTTGTGAGATCCTACTAAAGCTTTTCCTGTGTGTCTGTGTTTGCGTGAGTGCTCTAGGTAAGGCCCACCTGCGTCGTGCGTTGATCAGACATGAGGAAGCTATGAGAGTACATGGTCTATGTAAGATCTTAAGGAAGATGGATATTCTACAGGAGGTGCTCTCCTTCGTGCACAAACGCTCTTTGGACAAATACTCTGAGATGGACCGAGAGGACGACTTCGACGAGACAGCAGAGGCTCCCGAGATACACTGTGAGTGTGTTTTGTAAGTGTGAGCACCAGTAATTAGACTGTGTGAGTGCAGTTGTGTGAGTGAGTGTTTCAGTAAAGTGATGTGTATGTGTAGAGATACAGATATCTGTCAAAAATAAAGGAAACACCATCATAAAGTGTCTTAATAGGGCGTTGGGTAACCACAAGCCGCCAGAACAGCTTCAATGCGCGTTGGCAGAGATTCTACATGTGACTAGAACTCTAATGGAGGGATGCATCACACAGCAAAATCAATGGTGTACATTTAACTGGGAATGTGTTAAATGTGCAATTTCAGAGAACATATGAGTCCCACTGAACTGGTGTTATAATAAGACTTTTGGAAGTGTTCAAAATGTAACTATTGCGGTGTTCACCATTCAACTCTTAGTGTTCTTGATTGTGGTTATTATTTAGTGGGAAGGGGGTAGATCAGCTTTACTATTCCACCTAGATTGTAGGTTCTATCAATTTAATTGTTTTCATTTATTTAGGGTTTTTTCTATACTTTTTCCTCCCCTACCATCCCTACCCTAATTGGAGTAAACTAACGGACGACAATACTTCCACTGCTATTTCGCGGTCGTCTACGGTACCTGTAGTTAAATAATTATACATATATTTCTAACTTCCTCTTTCTTCAAGTGCTGGATTTTCACCCAGTGGCCAATTTACCATTCATTCTGAGCTTAACTCCAACACTCCACAGATTAACCCATCTTTCCCTGTAGAATACCATCTTTCTATTTCCTTTTGCAATGAGGGTCCTGAACCTTCATATTTGTAAAATGTCTACTGATATTGCCCTAAAAATAATGTACCCAAGAGTATAATGATACACTATATATATAGTGCATTCAGAAAATATTCAGACCCCTTGACTTTTCCCACATTTTGTTACGTTACAGCCTTATTCTAAAAGTGATTGATGACAATGTTTTTATTTAATCAACACACAATAGCCCATAATAACCAAGTGAAAACAGGTTTTAGAAATATTTGCAAATTTATAAATTAAACTTATTTACATAAGTATTCAGACCCTTTGCTATGAGACTCGAAATTGAGCTCAGGTGCATCCTGTTTCCATTGATCATCCTTGATGTTTCTACAACTTGATTGGAGTCCACCTGTGGTACATTCAATTGATTGGACATGATTTGGAAAGGCACACGCCTGTCTATATAAGGTCCCACAGTTGACAGTGCATGTCAGAGATTAAACCAGGCTATGAGGTCTACGGAATTGTCCGTATTGCTCCGAGACTGGATTGTGTCGAAGGCACAGATCTGGGGAAGGGTACCAAAAAATGTCTGCAGCATTGAAGGTCCCAAAATAACACAGTGGCCACCATCATTCTTAAATGGAAGAAGTTTAGAACCACCAAAGCCCCTTCCTAGAGCTGTCCGCCCGGCCAAACTGAGCAATCTGGGTAGAAGGGCCTTGGTCAGGTAGGTGACCAAGAACCCAGCGGTCAAACTTACAGAGCTCAAGAGTTCCTCTTTTGAGATGGGAGAACCTTCCAGAAGGACAACCATCTCTGCAACAGTCCACCAATCAGGCCGTTATGGTTAAGTGGCCAGACGGAAGACACTCTTCAGTAAAAGGCACATGACAGCCCGCTTGGAATTTGCCCAAAGGCACCACAGGACTCTGACCAAGAAAAACAACATTCTCATATCTGATGAAACCAAGATTGACTCTTTGGCCTGAATGCGTCTGGTGGAAACCTGGCACCATTCCTACGGTGAAGCATTGTGGTGGCAACATGCTGATGGGATGTTTTTCAGTGTCAGGGACTGGGAGACTAGTCAGTATCGAGGGAAAGGGGAACTGAGCAAAGTACAGAGATCCTTGATGAAAACCTGCTACACAGCGCTCAGGACCTCTGGCTGGGGCTTAGGTTCACCTTCCAACAGTACAACGACCCCAAGCACACAGCGAAGACGATGTAGGAGTGGCTTCGAGACAAGTCTCTGAATGTCCTTGAGTGGCCTAGCCAGAGCCCGGACTTGAAACCGATCGAACATCTCTGGAGAGACCTGAAAATAGCTGTGCTGTGACGCTCCCCATCCAACCTGACAGAGCTTGAGAGGATCTGCAGAGAAGAATGGAAGAAACTCCCCAAATACAGGTGTGCCTAGCATGATACCCAATAATACTCTAGGCTGTATTCACTGCCAAAGGTGCTTCAACAAAGCACTGACTAAAGGGTCTGAATAGTTAAGTATATGTGATTTCATATATACAGTTGAAGTCGGAAGTTTACATACACTTAGGTTGGAGTCATTAACTAGTTTTTCAACCCCTCCACAAATTTTTTGATAACAAACTATAGTTTTGGAAAGTCGGTTAGAACATCTACTTTGTGCATGACACAAGTCATTTTTTCAACAATTGTTTACAGACAGATTATTTCACTGTATCCCAATTCCAGTGGGTCAGAAGTTTGCATACACTAAGTTGACTGTGCCTTTAAAAAGTTAGGTCATTAGGTCATGGCTTTAGAAGCATATGATAGGCAATTTGACACAATTTGAGTCAATTGAAGGTGTACCTGTGGATGTATTTCAAGGCCTACCTTCAAACTCAGTGTCTCTTTGCTTGACATCATGGGAAAATCAAAAGAAATCAGCCAAGACCTCAGAAACAAATTTGTAGACCTCCACAGGTGTGGTTCATCCTTGGGAGCAATTTCCAAACGCCTGAAGGTACCACGTTCATCTGTACAAATACTAGTATGCAAGTATAAACTCCATGGGACCAAGCAGCCGTCACACCGCTCAGGAAGGAGATGCGTTCTGTCTCCTAGAGATTAACGTATTTTGTTGCGAAAGGTGCAAATCAATCCCAGAACAACAGAAAAGGACCTTATGAAGATGCTGGAGGAAACCGGTACAGAAGTATCTATATCCACAGTAAAACAAGTCCTATGAATTAGAAGTGAAATAATCTGTTTGTAAACAATTGTTGGGGAAAATGACTTGTGTCATGCACGAAGTAGATGTCCTAACCGACTTGCCAAAACTATAGATTGTTAACAAGAAATTTGTGGAGTGGTGGAAAAACGAGTTTTAATGACTCCAACCTAAGTATATGTAAACTTCCGATTTAAACTGTATATACAATTTCAGTACAAATTAGACTTTAAGAGAGAGGCTTAATGCCTTAATATTTCAGTTTTAATTATATAATTATTATTTATAATATTATTATATAAATATTCTCATTTAACTTGATCTGGTTTGCCATTCCAAATAAAGTGAGATTTTTTTTTTTGAAAAGGTTGTCAACCAATTTCGAATGTGAGATTGTTCCAAAAGCATGTACCACGCCAAATGCATATCTACTGTCAGTGTAAATGGTAACAGTTTGCCCTTTAGCCAAAATGCAAGCTCTCATAAGAGCAAACAACTCAGCAGCTTGAGCTGAGGTGTGAGGGCAATTTAGCACTTTCAAGTGTGGTAGATGCTGTTACAGCATAAGCCACAAGTGGCTCTCCCTTGTCAGACCTCTGAGCTGAACCATCCACTAATTTTTCCCAATCAGCATTCTGTATTGGTACACATGTTAAGTCTGACCTTGGTTTGTATACCATCTTCAACAAGGGCTGTGCAGTCGTGAGGTTCTCCGTCATCAGGGGTCGGCAACAGTGTAGCTGGATTGGGCACAGTGCACCTCTTCAGGGTCACATGAGACATTGTGAGCAGCACATTCAGATTCTCCCTGGAGTCAGGTGTGCTCTCTTTGCCTGTGAAATAAGAGCATGGACCGCATGTAGGACGTGAACAGTTAACTGGCACATAGCCACAATATCTGCACACGCTAACACAGTTTCAGTAGCAGCAGCCACTGCCCTTTAAACAACACACCAAACCTCTCGCCACACTGTCCAATTGTTTAGGATTGTAACCCACTGGTCTCTACTTTCCTCATGTTCCTGTGTCAAAACAGAAGACCCCAAACCATTTTTCTCACACACCAACAGATGAAATGGTTTAGAGTGGTTAGGGAGCCCCAAGCATGGGGAAGGAGTCATGAGTTGTTTCAGTTTTGTCAGGGCCGTCAAACCCTCGGGTCCACTTTATCTTATCATTCATAGCCATTTTGTGACCATAAGTGAGATCAGAGAGAGGCTGGACAACCTTAGCCAAGTCAGGCACGCTGTACAATAACCTGCAATACCAGTCTCATGCAATACCAGTCTGCAATACCAGTGACATGTGTTGCTTGGTAACAGGCTGTGGGACCGAGAGAATGGATTGCACTCTCTGTGCCCAGCTGGGAGTGATATCATGACCCAGATATTGAACCGTTTGGGAGATTAGTTGCAACTTCTCTTTTGATACTTTGGCCATTCTCTGACAGAGCTCTTGTGTCAGTTTCACAGGACTGGAGAGTCTCAGAGCATAGCAATAAGTCATCCACGTACTGTATTAGAGTGCTCCCCTCCGGGGGGAGGAAACCCTCAATTTTGTGCCAATGCGGTTGAAAAAATTGCGGGGGGGAGTCCGTGTACCCCATGGGGACCATCGGTCCAAGTAAATCTCTTGCCAAGGAACGTAAAAGCAAACCAGCACTGAAGATCTGTTGCCACGGGGATGCTAAAAAAAAACGCATTAGCCAAATCAATAACTGAAAACCAATTTGCTGTTGTTAGAACTGCAGACAACAGTGTCGTAGGATTGGGAACCACATGGGCATGAGCGCAAACAGCATCACCTGAGGCCTTTCTTACTGGCCAGATAGGGGTGTTGCAAGGTGAGTGGACACAGAACACGGAGCGTTAGTCCTAACAGTGAGGCATGTACATGTGTGATACCTGCAATTAGCATCTTTACTAAGTGGATACTGTGCTCTGGAAGGGCGCCTGTTATCTTTGGAAGTGACTACAAGGGGCTCAGCCCCCTTCATCCTGCCAAAATCATACTTATCCCTTGCCCGTAGGCAATCTCTATGTTCCAAGATGGCGTAGCAGTCGGACGTGTGATATTGTCTTGTCCCTTCCTGTCCCATGTAAACATTGTTTTTCCTTATTTTTTTTCTCGTATATATTTTAATATCACTTTCCATCTACGGACTGAATATACTCTCCTGCAACCCGCCTCACCCAAGTGGTACGGATTTGCTATTTTATACTTAAGAATCCGGATCCCCCATCAAAAGCTAGCCAGCTAACTTGCTACCAGCTAACTGTCTACTAGCAAACTACGGCCCGCTACTGTCTAGAACACATCGGACTGTCAGCTAAAGAGGCCCATCGGACAAATTCTTTGGCCACTGTACCTTGTTTGCCAATTGGCCTGGTTTCACCACGCGGAACCCTGCTGATCCGTCTTCTGAACCGTAACTCTAACAGAAGCTAGCCAGCTACTAGCTAGTAGTCAGCTAGCCACTGCTAGCAGTCATCAGCTACCTCTAGCATGGACAACTCTCGCCAGTCTGCACAGCGCAACCCAAACCAGAGAAAATCGGACATTTTTCTCCAGATTTCTACCTCAAGTCCGACCTTTTTTTCCACCTGGATCATCGCCGCTAGCTAGCTGATATCCGAGTGGCCACTCCTGGCTAATGTTTCTGTCCCGAAGCAAGAACCAATTAGCCTGGCGCTAGCCTTGCTTGGCCCATCTGCTAGGCCCACGTCGCCTTCTCCCCTGAATGCCCATCCGCTTGCATATTAGCCGTGGCCTGCTAGCTATCCAGAGCACATCGGACTGTTGGCTTAAGAGGCCCATCGGACAAATTCTTTGGCCACTACACCTATTTAAAAAATTTTGCCAATTGGCCTGGTTTACCACACGGCGCCCTGCTGATCCGTCTGCTGACGTAATAGCACGAGGGGCCCACAACAAACTTTCTGCTGTCGCGACATCCCTCCAAGGCCCTTTTGCTAGCCCCGGCTGCTTGCTGCCTGAAGCCACTCACTGGACTCCTATGTTCACTCGGCTACGCATGCCTGTTGCTAACGTCAATATGCCTTGTTCAATGCGATTTTGGTTAGTAATTATTGCCTTATTTCACTGTAGAGCCTCTAGCTGCTCAATCCGCCTTATTTAACACTTTAGTTCTACCTACCACACATGCGGTGACATCACCTGGCTTGAATTAGCTTTTCTAGAGATTATCTCTTTCATCGTCACTCTATGCACAGGTTTACCCTCACTGTGTTCACATCCTATCATACGTTATGCATTTAATCTCTTCTACCATGCCCAGAAATTTTACTCTGTTCTGAACGTACTAGGCGACCAGTTATTTTAGCCTCTAGTCGTACCCTCATCCTACTCCTCTGTTCCTCTGGTGATGTGGAGGTGAATCCAGGCCCTGCAGTGCCTAGCTCCACTCCCATTCCCCAGGCGCTATCATTTGTTGACTTCTGTTACCGTAATAGCCTAGGTTTCATGCATGTTAACATTAGAAGCCCAAGCACACTTTGACCACCCAGATGTCCTGGCTGTGTCTGAATCCTGACTCAGGAAGACCACGTAAAACCCTGAAATTTCCATCCTTAACTATAACATTTTCCGACAAGATAGAATTGCCAAAGGGGGCAGTATTGCAATCATCTGCAGAGAGAGCCTGCAGAGTTCTGTCTTACTATCCAGGTCTGTGCCCAAACAGTTCAACCTTCTACTTTTAAAAATCCACCTTTCCAGAAACAAGTCTCTCTCCGTTGCCGCTTGCTATAGACCACCCTCTGCCCCCAGCTGTGCCCTGGACACCATATGTGAACTGATTGCCCCCCCATCCATCTTCATAGCTCGTGCTGCTAGGGTTCAATTCTCGGGCCGATTCTCTTCTCTGTATACATCAATGATGCTGGTGATTCTCTGATCCACCTCTACGCAGACAACACCATTCTGTATCCTTCTGGCCCTTCTTTGAACACTGTGTTAACTAACCTCCAGACGAGCTTCGATGCCATACAACTCCCCATTCCGTGGCCTCCAACTGTTCTTAAATGCAAGTAAAAATAAATGTATGCTCTTCAACCGATCGCTGCCATCACCTGTCTGCCCGTCCAACATCACTACCCTGGGCAGTTCTGACTTAGAATATGTGGACAACTAAAAATACCTAGGTGTCTGGTTAGACTGTAAACTCTCCTTCCAGTCTCACATTAAGCATCTCCAATCCAAAAATAAATCTAGAATCTGCTTCCTATTTCGCAACAAAGCATCCTTCACTCATGCTGCCACAAACATGCCCTTGTAAAACTGACCGTCCTGCCGATCCTCGACTTCGGGGATGTAATTTTATAAAATAGCCTCCAACACTACTCAACAAATTGGATGCAGTCTATCACAGTGCCATCTGTTTGGTCACCAAATCCCCATATACTGAATGGGAGGCCTGAAGCCCCTACAGTTTTGACTGTTTCACTAGACATGGGAGATTTTGTCATAGCTTTACAGTTAATCACAGACATCGCAGCTCACGTATCAGTAGAAATATTATTGACTCACCATTGACGCAAGCCTCCACTGTTGGCTAAATTCGAGGAAGGGTATGGTTCTTTTCTGGTTGCTCTGAAGATTCTAACTCAATTACTACCTCCTTCGCCTGTCAATATTCTCCCTCGGTTGGTTGGTTGATGCCATGGTTGTTGTTGGGCAGGGGGATACCACAGACCTTGTCCTCCTAGTGGACCTCTTCTTCGAGGGGGGGCCCCCTTGGGGCTCCTCTGTCTCTGGATCCACCCCTGTCGGTCCTTCTGGGCAGCTAGCAGCAAAATGGCCTGGTTTACCACAGTTGTAGCAATTTCTTCCTCCAGCCGTGCCTTGACCCGCCGCCCCTTGGTAGAACGTCAGCTGAGCCTTCCTGAGTTCGGTACTCTTCAGGTTCTCCCTCTTGACCTGTGCCTTCACCTGGGTGCACTGCTGTCTCTCAGCGTGCTTAGTGTTGCACCACAGTCGCCAGTGGCTTAGTCTCCCAACTGATGCACGTCGTTCTCACCGCTCTCTCCAGGTCAGGTGCCAGGCCCCTCACTAGGAAGTCCTTCAACAGGTCTCCATAGGCCGCGGAGAGGACCCAAGAAACAGGGGAGGAGGCGCAGTGGAGGAAGGGGGGTCTGAGTCAACTGGCGGGGTGTAGTTGAATGGTAGTTGGCCCCTCCCCCGGCTGCGGCCACTGGTGCTGGCAGCACTGGGTAGAGATTGTGAGGAAAAGAGTGTGGGGGGGGGGGGGTCTCTCATCCTCTTTTTTTGTTCTTTCTCACTGTCTTGTCTTTATCGGTTTTCCCTTCCTCCTCAGTCTGCACTATCATATTCTGACGGGGCTGTCCCCTAAATGGATCCTGTCTTTGTGCATGCCTTTCTGCCTCTCTTTCCCATTTTCAATATTTAACCCAGTTTAACCCATACACTCTCCCTGACTTTGTCTAACATTGTTAAACTCAGTGTCCCTGTCAAGGGAAACCACCTTCCCTATGCCATAATTGCACCTGGTCCAGAATGTCCCTTCCCCAACTAATCTGCCATGACCTTCTGAGCCCCCGTGGGGGGGATCTGGAATACCGTGTCCCATGGTGCCTGTTCCACTCGCACACCACAGACAGACAGACCGACACAGAGGGGTAGACAAACAAAGAAAAACGTTTAGCGCTGTTTATACTTGACTCTTTCCAAAAACACAGGAAAACCCATACCATTATCAAAATATTGTACATTCGATGGGCCTAGGGCAGGGTGTTGCCTCCATACCAGAATTTTACCTACTGCAATAATGGTGGCATAGATCCTTTTTTGTCTATCCAGATAGGCAACACGGGTATTCTGTAGGTAGTTTTGCATATCTAATTGTGTAACATGGTCCCAAAAATCCAATCTAACTTTGTATTTTCTAACCTCCACTTGTGGTGAAGTCTCAGGTATTACAAAACTCTCACAATAACGTCTAACAATTGTAACCCAGGGCATACAGTGCCTTGCGAAAGTATTCGGCCCCCTTGAACTTTGCGACCTTTTGCCACATTTCAGGCTTCAAACATAAAGATATAAAACTGTATTTTTTTGTGAAGAATCAACAACAAGTGGGACACAATCATGAAGTGGAACGACATTTGTTGGATATTTCAAACTTTTTTAACAAATCAAAAACTGAAAAATTGGGCGTGCAAAATTATTCAGCCCCTTTACTTTCAGTGCAGCAAACTCTCTCCAGAAGTTCAGTGAGGATCTCTGAATGATCTAATGTTGACCTAAATGACTAATGATGATAAATACAATCCACCTGTGTGTAATCAAGTCTCCGTATAAATGCACCTGCACTGTGATAGTCTCAGAGGTCCGTTAAAAGCGCAGAGAGCATCATGAAGAACAAGGAACACACCAGGCAGGTCCGAGATACTGTTGTGAAGAGGTTTAAAGCCGGATTTGGATACAAAAAGATTTCCCAAGCTTTAAACATCCCAAGGAGCACTGTGCAAGCGATAATATTGAAATGGAAGGAGTATCAGACCACTGCAAATCTACCAAGACCTGGCCGTCCCTCTAAACTTTCAGCTCATACAAGGAGAAGACTGATCAGAGATGCAGCCAAGAGGCCCATGATCACTCTGGATGAACTGCAGAGATCTACAGCTGAGGTGGGAGACTCTGTCCATAGGACAACAATCAGTCGTATATTGCACAAATCTGGCCTTTATGGAAGAGTGGCAAGAAGAAAGCTATTTCTTAAAGATATCCATAAAAAGTGTTGGTTAAAGTTTGCCACAAGCCACCTGGGAGACACACCAAACATGTGGAAGAAGGTGCTCTGGTCAGATGAAACCAAAATTGAACTTTTTGGCAACAATGCAAAACGTTATGTTTGGCGTAAAAGCAACACAGCTGAACACACCATCCCCACTGTCAAACATGGTGGTGGCAGCATCATGGTTTGGGCCTGCTTTTCTTCAGCAGGGACAGGGAAGATGGTTAAAATTGATGGGAAGATGGATGGAGCCAAATACAGGACCATTCTGGAAGAAAACCTGATGGAGTCTGCAAAAGACCTGAGAATGGGACGGAGATTTGTCTTCCAACAAGACAATGATCCAAAACATAAAGCAAAATCTACAATGGAATGGTTCAAAAATAAACATATCCAGGTGTTAGAATGGCCAAGTCAAAGTCCAGACCTGAATCCAATCGAGAATCTGTGGAAAGAACTGAAAACTGCTGTTCACAAATGCTCTCCATCCAACCTCACTGAGCTCGAGCTGTTTTGCAAGAAGGAATGGGAAAACATTTCAGTCTCTCGATGTGCAAAACTGATAGAGACATACCCCAAGCGACTTACAGCTGTAATCGCAGCAAAAGGTGGCGCTACAAAGTATTAACTTAAGGGGGCTGAATAATTTTGCACGCCCAATTTTTCAGTTTTTGATTTGTTAAAAAAGTTTGAAATATCCAATAAATGTCGTTCCACTTCATGATTGTGTCCCACTTGTTGTTGATTCTTCACAAAAAAATACAGTTTTATATCTTTATGTTTGAAGCCTGAAATGTGGCAAAAGGTCGCAAAGTTCAAGGGGGCCGAATACTTTCGCAAGGCACTGTACCTGTCTATTTTAATGCCCAATTTAATCTATTCAAGTGTCTCACCCCGACTCAAAACGTGACACACAGACTCAGCTGGCTCTGGTCCCTCACCTGACCTCACCGGTCTGCTGGGGATCAATCCAACCAACCAGACTTTTGGTTACTCTAAACTGGTTCCACCAGCAATCAATCCCAGAGGACACTTACTCTGAAATAATTCCTCTGAGATATTACCTGGTTTAGCCAATTCTGTCAGTTACCCCAGCTGTGACCCCTTAAGGGAGTCTCTGCTTCTGGGAGTACCCTCACAGGAGCATCTTAACCTATTGTTGGTTTAATCTGCTCACCTCTCTCAATACTATGTTCGGGATGTGGTATGCACCCTCGCCCGCTTCCTCTCAGATCTTGGGCGAGTCCAGCTGCTCCTTTCAAGGAGTGCGGCTTCCCTGAGACCCCAATTTGGAATCTCCCGTGCATGGTTTACCCGGGTCTTCAGGAGCGGTCACCAGGTGAAGTTTCACATCCCATCCTCATCGTCAAGAATGTGGTAGATATTCTGATTCAACAAATGAGGAGAGCCAGAACCAATCACCAAATCTGGTTATACTTGATCAAAAATCTTTATTGTACTTATTAATAAGGGAGCCGTCACAACATGCACACAGAGTGAATATAATGAGAGTTCAATGATTCTGAGTTGGGGCTTGCATTATGTAGCCCAACTTTGTTACATTTCCTTAATCCACCATGATTGTCTCAATGTGTCGAACCTAACGGATATCTACTGGATGAGGTGGCCAAATTCTGTCCCCTGTGTTACCTTGTGAATACTAAGAATGGGTTGTTCTTAGAATAGAGGTTAAGGAGCGATACCTCGTTCAGAGTACAGAGGGTGGGGGAAAGACCACGAGCTGTGGTGTATTAGGCACAGAGTTAGGTGAAAACGGCACTTTACACAACCAGAGTACAGGATTGATACCTATAATTTCAAGTACTGCTAATACAAATGTTTTGCCAGCCCCCCCCCCCCCCCCACATGATATCACAAAACTTTTCATCAAGTGAGATTGGAGGAACTTGACGAACATTTTTAATATTTTACATCCTCATTCAAATTCACTTTTGCTGAGAGAAGGATTTCTACATCGATTGTGACTGACTATTTTTTGTAGGTTCTTTTTGGACATGTTTCTATATAGAAGATTTAGGAAAAACTTGGCGCATTCTTTGCTGTTTTCCATCCAATTCAATTCTACAATTTTTTAAATAAATGAAACCTGATCCTTCCTGAATAAGTTCCTCAAACTCCTTTTATTTTGCATTGAGTTTATTCAATGCTTCTGCATTACATTGATCTACACAATTGATGTGTAATGTTAGATTTTATATTTCTGCTTTAAGTTTTTTTTCTCTGACTGATACTGTTTTTGTGATGAACATTGAATTGAATGGCCTTTAAAGACATCCCATGATGAGTGGTCTGCTGAACCTGTACTTTGCCCCCCAAAAAGTATGTTATTAATTCCTTTGTTTTTGTTAAAGTAGTGTCCGTCCAAAAACCCTGGTTAAATTTCCAATATCCCCACCCGCCTGGAAAGTCTGTCATAGTTACACAGAGGCCAATAAGCTGATGGTCTGATCACATTTTGGCACAATAGAAAGGATACCAGATGATAATCAATCCGACCAGCTTGATTAAGCCTCCCAAGTATATCTTATGAGATCCAGGTGTTTTAAGCCTTCAAATATCCATAAATTCTAACGCGTCCATAATATTTGATATTTTTGTGCACCAGAGGGTGATAGTTGGTAGTATGATTGCCTTTCTGGTCCACTGATGTACCTAAACTGTGTTGTAGTCCCCTACCATTATACACTGCTCAAAAAAATAAAGGGAACACTAAAATGACACATCTTAGATCTGAATGAATGAAATATTCTTATTAAATACGTTTTTCTTTACATAGTTGAATGTGCTGACAACAAAATCACACAAAAATTATCAATGGAAATCAAATTTATCAACCCATAGAGGTCTGGATTTGGAGTCACACTCAAAATTAAAGTGGAAAACCACACTACAGGCTGATCCAACTTTGATGTAATGTCCTTAAAACAAGTCAAAATGAGGCTCAGTAGTGTGTGTGTGTGTGTGTGTGTGGCCTCCACGTGCCTGTATGACCTCCCTACAACGCCTGGGCATGCAACTGATGAGGTGGCGGATGGTCTCCTGAGGGATCTCCTCCCTGACCTGGACTAAAGCATTCGCCAACTCCTGGACAGTCTGTGGTGCAACGTGGCGTTGGTGGATGGAGCGACACATGATGTCCCAGATGTGCTCAATTGGATTCGGGTCTGGGGAACGGGCGGGCCAGTCCATAGCATCAATGCCTTCCTCTTGCAAGAACTGCTGACACACTCCAGCCACATGAGGTCTAGCATTGTCTTGCATTAGGAGGAACCCAGGGCCAACCGCACCAGCATCTGGTCTCACATGGGGTCTGAGGATCTCATCTCGGTACCTAATGGCAGTCAGGCTACCTCTGGCGAGCACATGGAGGGCTGTGCGGCCCCCCAAAGAAATGCCACCCCCACACCATGACTGACCCACCGCCAAACCAGTCATGCTGGAGGATGTTGCAGGCAGCAGAACGTTCTCCGCGGCATCTCCAGACTGTCACATGTGCTCAGTGTGAACCTGCTTTCATCTGTGAAGAGCACAGGGTGCCAGTGGCGAATTTGCCAATCTTGGTGTTCTCTGGCAAATGCCAAACGTCCTGCACTGTGTTGGGCTGTAACCTAAGTCTGTTTCTGACCGTTTGAGCAGACACATGCACATTTGTGGCCTGCTAGAGGTCATTTTGCAGGGCTCTGGCAGTGCTCCTCCTGCTCCTCCTTGCACAAAGGCGGAGGTAGCGGTCCTGCTGCTGGGTTGTTGCCCTCCTACGGCCTCCTCCACGTCTCCTGATGTACTGGCCTGTCTCCTGGTAGCGCCTCCATGCTCTGGACACTACGCTGACAGACACAGCAAACCTTCTTGCCACAGCTCGCATTGATGTGCCATCCTGGATGAGCTGCACTACCTAAGCCACTTGTGTGGGTTGTAGACTCCGTCTCATGCTACCACTAGAGTGAAAGCACCGCCAGCATTCAAAAGTGACCAAAACATCAGCCATGAAGCATAGGAACTGAGAAGTGGTCTGTGGTCACCACCTGCAGAACCACTCCTTTATTGGGGGTGTCTTGCTAATTGCCTATAATTTCCACTTGTTGTCTATTCCATTTGCACAACAGCATGTGACATTTATTGTTAATCAGTGTTGCTTCCTAAGTGGACAGTTTGATTTCACAGAAGTGTGATTGAGTTATATTGTGTTGTTTATATTGTGTTTTTTGAGCAGTGTATTATAATTATTTGTAACTTGGAGACAAATTTGATTATAATAAATGTTTTCAAAGAAGTTTGGATCGTCATTATTCAGTCTATATAGATTTATGAGCCATAACTGTTCATCATCAAGTAGTATATTCAAGGCAATCTGTTTTCTTTGACCATCTAGTTTAACGGATTGTACCTCCCATTATCCATTTTTTTTATAGGATCATAACACCTTTTGAATTTTTTAACTTCTTTGGGCTCATTGGAACGCTAGTGTCCCACATTGACAACATCCGGTGAAATTGCAGAACGCCAAATTCAAATGACAAAAATAGTAATAATAAACATTCGTGAAAATACAAGTGTTTTACATCGGTTAAAAGATTAAGGAAGATTGTGGATTTATTGAAGCAACATCTCAAGACCTTAGTCAGGAAGTTAAGGACAACAAAGTCAATGTATTGGAGTGGCCATCACAAAGCCCTGACCTCAATCCTATTGAAAATTTGTGGGCAGAACTGAAAAAGCGTGTGCGAGCAAGGAGGCCTACAAACCTGACTGTTACACCAGCTCGGTCAGGAGGAATGGGCCAACATTCACCCAACTTATTGTGGGAAGCTTGTTGAACGCTACCCGAAACGTTTGACCCAAGTTAAACAATTTCAAGTCAATGCTACCAACTGACCCACTGGGAATGTGATGAAGGAAATAAAAGCTGAAATAAATCACTCTACTATTATTCTGACATTTCACATTCTTAAAATAAAGTGGTGATCCTAACTGACCTAAGGCAGGGAATTTTTACTAGGATTAAATGTCAGGAATTGTGAAAAACTGAGTTGAAATGTAGTTGGCTAAGGTGTATGTAAACTTCCGACTTCAACTGTGTGTAATTATTGGCTGAGAGTCTCGTCATGTTTTTCGATATACTGTAGGCCTACCTTAGGCGACATGAGTCTCACTAGTGTTTAGTAATGTCCTGTTAAAAGTGGTGTAGGTCTTAGTTTTTTAAAGAGCTTATTGAAGTTAGAAGCAAAAGCCTACAACTTTTTTAGCACTATTTTGCGCTGCTCTGAGACCAGCATGGGGTCTTGTCTTGATAATATATTTTTATTGGTTAGACTTGAATTAGAAAATGATGGTGCAGAAATGTTATGCTTTTAGTGTAACCTTTTATTTAACTAGGCAGGTCAGTTAAGAACACATTCTTATTTACAAGGACAGCCTACTCCTTCCTCCCCGTCGGGAAATTGAACCCCGGTCTCCCGCATGTCCGCATTGTCTAGTACAGCCATTATTGAAGACTATCAAACGGTAGTCGGTAGCGTCCCACCTGGCCAACATCCGGTGAAATTGCACGGCGCGAATTTCAAATTACAGAAATGTAAATATTTAACATTCATAAAAATACAAGTATTATAGATCAAAATAAAGCTTAACTTCTTGTTAATCCAGCCGCTGTGTCAGATTTCAAAATGGCTTTATGGTGAATGCACACCATGCGATTATCTGAGGACAGCGCCCCGCAAACAAAAACATGAAAAACATTTTTCAACCAGGCAGGTGCGACACAAAAGTCAGAAATAGCGATATAATAAATGCCTTACCTTTGAAGAACACTCCAAATGTCCCAGTTACATCACAAATGGTCCTTTTTGTTCGATAAAGTCCTTCTTTATATCCATAACTCAGTTTAGCTGGTGCGCTTCATTCAATAATCGACCTGTTTCCCTCCTTCAAAATGCATACAAAATGAATCCCAAACGTTACCAATAAACTTATCCAAACAAGTCAAACAACATTTATAATCAAACCTCATGTATTACGTAAAAAAAACGATAAAATGTAAGACTGAGAATAGTATGTTCATTACCGGAGATAAATAACAAAGAACACGCTTTCACCCATGCGCATGGAAACACTACAGCCACTTAGGAAAAACTACAACTTCTAGCTCATTTTTCCAAAAACCAGCCTGAAACTCTTTCTAAAGACTGTTGACATCTAGTGGAAGCCCTAGGAACTGCAATCTGGGAGGTCTTTGCCTCATAATAAACATGAAAGCCATTGGAAACAGTGGAGGGCTGAATTATTATTATTATTATTATTATTTATTTTTTATGGTTTGTCCTCAGGGTTTCGCCTACCATATCAGTTATGTTATACTCATAGACATAATTTTAACAGTTGTAGAAACTTTAGAGTTTTCTATCTAAATCTACCAATTATATGCATATCCTAGCTTCTGGGCCTGAGTAACAGGCAGTTTATTTTGGGCATGCTTTTCATTCGGACTTGAAAATACTGCCCCCTACCCAAGAGAGGTTAAATGAGAAACCACTGTAGCTCTTTGAAGAGTTCCAAACGTCTTTGATTTAAGAATGTTGGAGGCCACTGTGTTCTTGGGGATCTTCAAATGCTGCAGACTTGTTTTTGGTACCCTTCCCCAGATCTGTGCCTCGACACAATCCTGTCTCGGAACTTTACGGACAATTCCTTTGACCTCATGGCTTGCTTTTTTCCTCTGACTGTGTGGGACCTTTTTTTCCTCTTTCCTCTCAACTGTGGGACCTTTTTATATAGACAGGTGTGTGCCTTTCCAAATCATGTCCTATCAATTGATCAAGTTGTAGAAACATCTCAAGGATGATCAATGGAAACAGGGTGCACCTGAGCTCAATTTTGAGTCTCATCGCAAAGGGACTGAACTTTAAAAACCTGTTTTCGCTTTGCCATTATAGGGTATTGTGTGTAGATTTCATGAGGATTTTTTTTTTTTTAAATCCATTTTAGAATTTGGCTGTAACTGTGGAATGTGTAAATAGTGAAGGGGTCTGAATAATTTCTGAATGCACTGTATAGTATTGGCCAGACTTAAATGCGCTCTAGTCAAACTTGTCTTATTTTAAATACAGAGTCCAGGCAAAGGTTTTGACACACCTACTCATTCAAGGTTTTTCTTTAATTTTTACTGTTTTCTACATTGTAGAATAATAGTGAAGACATCAAAACTATGAAATAACACATAGAATCATGTAGTAACCAATAAAAGTGTTAAACAAATCAAAATATTTCAGATTTCAGATTCTTCAAAGTAGCCACCCTTTGCCCTGATGACACAGTGCTTTCTCAGTGTATGAAATTAACACCTTTTAGTGTTACAGTAAATAATTTTTGGGTGTTTTAAAACTATAAGGTGTAAAGCCTAATTATCATATATTCCTGGTTGCTTTTTCTTTTTGGGTGAATTGTAGAGTTACCACCCATGACAGTATTTGTTAGTGACAGAGACATGGTTGTTTAATTATTTCATTCTAAAGGCCTGTGGCTTTCACTGAGTGAGTACCAAGGCAAATGTTACCATTATAATCTATGACTATGCAATACTTATATCATAAGGCCTTACTTTGATTGCCTAGTTTTACCCTAACACAGTGGTGTTATGAAACTCCTGGTTTACAGGCCACATCAGGCCTGTAAATCACATTATGCAAAGTGATGTGTAATTCTTATTGGAATCCAGCCAGTTAGGATATCCAATCGATTGTTTTTATTCACCCACACCTGCATTCAGAATGAGAATGATAAGAGTATCTATACCATTTAAACTCTAACAACCATTTCAGTAACCGGTGCAATAAATGTAAGTGACTGATTTGGATCAGTTTAGATTTTTGTTGTTTATCTCTGTGAAGCATAAGATTAATCAATGTACATGCAAAAACACATATACTAAAAACAATCCTAAAGTATCGACCTGCAGTAGGGCATGCTGGGAAATATGAAAATGATGGGTGTGGTTTTGGTGTGACTGTTTTACTCTCCACAGTGTAAAACAATAGCTGGTTATTAACACTAACACTGGGGGTTATTTTATACCACTGAGTGTTAAATTCATTCTGCAAGGGGTGTATTAACTCTTGAATCAACACTAGAAATGTTACACTGAAAAATAAACATTGGCCAATGTGCTATGCACAAATCTTCCACAAGAAATTCAATAATTTGATGTTTTGTTGATTGTGTTGGAAAAAGCTGACTCAGGCATCACTCCAGAATCTCCCATAAGTGTTCAATTGGGTTGAGATCTGACTGAGACACACGCACACACAATTTAAACCCTCTATGCTCCTTTGAGACCCCTCTTTCAAAGTCACTGAGATCTCTTTTTTTTCTTTTGCCAAAATAATGGGCATCTGGGCATTTTTATATATGACCCCTAAGCACCTGCTTTGAAAATACGTTGTATCCCTCATTTACTCACATGTTTCCTTTTATTTTTACAGATTATCTGTGAGAAACAGTAATTGATCATTTGTATCTCCTCTTCTTCCTCAGCTCAAACCCAGCAGAAGCCTGATATAATTCCACCCAATTTCTCCACAGTCCAAGTCACTGACATCTTCCGAAGGCTGGTAAGTCATTTTTATTTTATATTATTTTTTTGTGGTCCACAAGAGAGCAGAGAGAGAGATCATGAGCAGATGGGCTCCCACATTTTTCAGCATGTTTTTACAGAAAGATGGATTTAGATAAACTTGGATTTTTCCGCAAGGACATATACAGAATTCTACATTCCACAACATAACCTTCACTCCAAATCAAAACTCCAAACCTACAACCTGATTTTGGACAAAACCTGAAAACACCATCCAACCTGGAACTGAGTGAGTAATGTTTAGTCTGAAGCTACTTTTAAAGCCAAGAAGAAAATGTATAGGGACTGAAGTTAAGGCTACCAAGCGTGCTAGGACAGAACAGATCAGACAATTAGCACTGAGGTGTGAAGTGAAAGGTGTCAAAGCCCTTGACACCAACATTGGCAGGGGAGTTTCACAGCCTTCCCCACCCAAATGCAGAGGCCTTTGAAGCCCCCTCCATCTGTGCAGAGGTCATTACAATACAGTACCCCCTGGATTCCCCTCAATTTTGAACTGATATGCAGCCATGACACTTACATTGTAAATTAAATTAATTAATTGTTGCTTTGATCACATCAGGAGATGAATTCAAATACAACAGCCACAGGACAACTTTGTTTAGATGTCGTAAAGGACCATTCATCGAAACTGAAGAGATATAGCTAGCTAACGACCTCCTTTTCCATGTGGGAAAAAAAACGGACAGAGACTTGCTAGTTAGGCAAAACATTTCTTCAAGGAATCTGCCTCCCAAAAAAAGCTTCTCCCAAGTGGGTGTGACACCTACTCCCGTTGCCTGCTGGACTGCTGCTTGGATTCCACCTAGCTTTCTGTTCACTGTCTGCCCTGGCCTGTCTCTCCCTGTCTGGTACAGGTACCCCCCACCACACTCCCCCCTCTCTCCCAATCTTTCACTCGCCTCCAGCACACACGCACTGTTGGGGCGAGTGACTCTGAACTTACAATGGCTAGCCCCAAGTCAATATTTTTTTTCTTGTGCTTTATGCTATTTGCCTCATGACTCCTGCTTGCTTTGTTGACTATGAACTTGCTTGTTTACCCAACCTTGGGATAGACTGTTCCCACACTCAGGACTCTGACTCTCTATTGGTTACACAGACTTTTGGCCTCCCATCCTATTCTAACCACCTCTTTGTATTCATGTTACCTGATGAAATTGCTGTACAATATGATCTTGTTGCCATCTAATGCACATTCAAGTGTCATAAATCAACACTGTAGAGATCTGCCTGTCCTCTGCCATGCCCTGATTGTATTACTACTGATGATATCTGGAAATGTGCATGTACACCCTTGCTAGCTCCAATTCTGATTTCTGCTCTGATATTTGCTTCACTGATTTCTGCTCTCGTAAAAGCCTGGGTTTTCTGCAAGTTACCACTAGAAGCTTATTACCTAAAATGGATAAATTGAAAGTGTGGGTTCACAGCTCCAATCCAGATGTGTTGGTCATTACTGAGACGTGATTAAGAAAGTTTGTTTTGAACACTGATGTTAACCTTTCTGGTTATAACCTTTTTCTGCAAGACAGATCTTCCAAAGGTGGTGGAGTGGCAATCTTTTACCAAGGAACACATTCATTGCTCGGTTGTCTCCACCAAGTCTGTCCCCCAACAATTTGATATGATGGTTTTAAGCGTTAAACTTTCAAATAGCTCTTTGTTGACTGTTGCTGAGTGTTATCGTCCACCATCAGCACCGGCCTGTACCCTAAATGCCCAAAGCTCTCTCCTGGCCCATTTAACCTCTTGATACTACCCATCCCGGGTCCGGGAGCATAATCATCAACTGACACTAATGCAACGGACATAAATATTCCTATTCATGAAATGACAAGTGAAATATATTGAAACACAGCTTAGCCTTTTAATCACCCTGTCATCTCAGATTTTGAAAATATGCTTTACAGCCAAAGCAAGACAAGCATTTGTGTAAGTTTATCGATAGCCTAGCATAGCATTATGACTAGCTAGCAGCAGGCAACCTGGTCACGAAAATCAGAAAAGCAATCAAATTAAATCGTTTACCTTTGACGAGCTTCGGATGTTTTCACTCCCAGTTAGATAGCAAATGTTCCTTTTTTCCAGAAATATTATTTTTGTAGGCGAAATAGCTCCGTTTGTTCTTCACGTTTGGCTGAGAAATCGACTGGAAATTGCGGTCACTACAACGGCAAAAAATATTCCAAATGTCAGGACACGATGCTAGAATATGCATATAATTGACAGCTTAGGATAAACACTCAAGTTTCCAAAACTGTAAAAATATTGTCTGTGAGTATAACAGAACTGATATTGCAGGCGAAAGCCTGAGAAAAATCCAATCAGGAAGGGACTCTTATTTAGAAAGCTCTACGTTCCTATGCGTCCCTATTGAGCAGTGAATGGGATATCAACCAGATTCCTTTTTCTATGGCTTCCCTAATGTGTCTAGTGTCACAATACATAGTTTCAGGCTTTTATTTTGAAAAATGAGCCTGAACGACAACATTGCATCAGTGGTCAGCTGGAGGCTCTCAAAGTGTTTTGTGCGTAATAGACAAATGCTGCCATTGTTTCTCTCTTTCCTACTAAGAAGCCACCTGTCCCGGTTGATATATTATCGAATAGATATTTGAAAAACACCTTGAGGGTTGATTATAAAAAACGTTTGCCATGTTTCTGTTGATATTATGGATCTAATTTGGAATATTTTTCGGCGTTGTCGTGACCGCAGTTTCTGGTGGATTTCTCAACTAAACGTGAAGTACAAACGGAGGTATTTCGGCTATAAAAAATGATCTTTATGGGACAAAATGAACATTTGCTGTCTAACTGGGAGTCTTGTGAGTGAAAACATCCGAAGCTCATCAAAGGTAAACGATTTAATTTGATTGCTTTTCGGATTTTCGTGACCAAGCTGCCTGCCTGCTGCTAGATAGGCATAATGCTATGCTAGGCTATCGATAAACTTACACAAATGCTTGTCTTGCTTTGGCTGTAAAGCATAATTTCAAAATCTGATGACAGGGTGATTAACAAAAGGCTAAGCTGTGTTTCAATATATTTCACTTGTCATTTCATGAATAGAATATTTTCTAGTAATATTTTTTGTCTGTTGCGTTATGCTAATTAGTGTCAGTTGATGACAATCCTCCCGGATCTGGGAGAGGGAGTTCCAAGATTAAGGAGCAGTTCTCCCTGTGGGTCTAACCCCAAGAAGTTCTGGAAAACTATTAAAGACCTCACAACTACCCATGTCCCTTAATATTGATGTGGTTGTTACTGACAAGGAGCACATGGCTGAGCTCTTTATTCACCACTTCGTTAAATCAGGATTCCTAATCCGCTTAGCCATGCCTTCTTGCCCATCCAACATTTCCTCATCTACCACCCCTTCTAATGTGACTAGCCCCGATGCTCCTCCCTCTTTTTCCCCTACCCCACTACAAAGTTTCTCCCAGCAGGCAATCACTGAGTCAGAGGTGCTAAAGGAGCTCCTTAAATTTGACTCCAAAAAAACATCTGGGTCAGATGGTTTAGACCCTTTCTTCTTTAAGGTTGCTGCCCCGATCATCGCCAAGCCTATCTCTGACCTTTCTAACCTGTCTCTCCTCTCTGGGTAGCTTCCCATTGCTTGGAAGGCAGCCATGGTGCGTCCTTTATTTAAAGGGGGAGATCAAGCTAATCCTAACTGTTATAGGCCAATTTCTATTTTGCCCTGTTTATCAAAAGTGTTAAACTTGTCTATTCAACTGACTGGCTTTCTTGACGTCTGTATTATTCTCTCTCGTATGCAATCTGGTTTCCACTCAGGTTATGGATGTGTCACTGATGATGTCACCATTGCTCTTGATTCTAAGCAATGTTGTGCTGCTATTTTTATTGACTTGGCCAACGCTTTTATACGGTAGACCATTCCATACTTGTGGGCCGGCTAAGGAGTATTGGTGTCTCTGAGGGGTCTTTGGCCTGGTTTGCTAACTACCTCTCTCAAAGAGTGCAGTGTATAAAGTCAGAACATCTGCTGTCTCAGCCACTGCCTGTCACCAAGGGAGTACCCAAAGCTCAATCCTAGGCCCCACGCTTTTCTCAATTTTCATCAACAACATAGCCCAGGCAGTAAGAAGCTCTCTCATCCATTTATATGCAGATGATAGTCTTGTACTCAGCTGGCCCCTCCCCGGATTTTGTGTTAAACCCTCTACAACAAAGCTTTCTTCGTGTCCAACAAGCTTTCTCTGCCCTTAACCTTGTTCTGAACACCTCCAAAACAAAGGTCATGTGGTTTGGTAAGAAGAATGATCGTCTCCCCACAGGTGTGATTACTAACTTTGAGGGTTTAGAGCTTGAGGTAGTCACCTCATACAAGTACTACTTGGGAGTATGCCTAGACGATACACTGTCCTTCTCTCAGCACATATCATAGCTACAGGCTAAGGTTAAATTTAGACTTGGTTTCCTCTATCGTAATCGCTCCTCTTTCACCCCAGCTGCCGAACTTACCCTGATTTCAGATTACCATGCTATATTACTGAGATGTAATTTATAGATCGACAGGTAAGGATGCTCTCGAGCGGTTCTTTACCATTCGGCCATCAGATTTGCCACCAATGCTCCTTATAGGACAGATCACTACACTCTATACTCCTCTGTAATCTGCTCATCTCTGTATACCCGTCGCAAGACCCACTGGTTGATGCTTATTTATAAAACCCTCTAGGCCTCATCCTCCACATACAACACCGTTCTGCCAGTAACATTGTGTTAAAGGTCCCCAAACCACACACATCCCTCCTCTTTTCAGTTCGCTGCAGCTAGCAACTGGAACGAGCTTCAAAAAACTCAAACTGTCCAGTTTATCTCAATCTCTTCATTCAAAGACTCAATCATGGACACTCTCTTACTGACAGTTGTGGCTGCTTCGCGTGATGTATTGTTGTCTCTACCTTCTTGCCCTTTGTGCAGTTGTCTGTGCCCAATAATGTTTGTACCGTGTTTTGTGCTGTTACCCTGTTGTGTTGCTGCTATGTTGTTGTTGTTGTCTTTAGGTCTCTCTTTATGTAGTGTTGTGGTGTTTCTCTTGTCGTGGTGTTTTTTTTGTTGTATATTTTTATTTTATTTTCTTAAATCCCAGCCCCCGTCCCCGCAGGAGGCCTTTTGCCTTTTGGCAGACCGTCATTGTAAATAAGAATTTGTTCTTAACTGACTTGCCTAGTTAAATAAATCAAATACAAATGGTAAGACTGATGATGGTGACAATGATGATGATGTTCATTCCACCTATTTGTCTTAAGATGACTGCACTAACTGTAGGTCGCTCTGGATAAGAGCGTCTGCTAAATGAGTTAAATGTAAATGATGGCGCCGATGACTGACTGATTTTGATGGTGATGTTTCTTTAAATGAATGATGAGTCGTATAATGAAGATGGTCTCTCGCTGTCTCCCCTGCAGGGTCCCTTGTCAGTGTTCTGTGCCCGGGCGCGCTGGGGGCCGGTGCGTTTGGTGTGTCTCCAGCGAGGGGAGGGGGGTCTGGGGCTAACTCTCAGAGGAGACTCTCCTGTTCTGGTGGCTGGAGTAGTGCCGGGGGGTTGTGCTGAGGTGAGAGTAGTACCCTGTCTCTCGTCTTAACCCTCTTTGCGTTCCTATTATTCCTATTTCCTCGAACTGAAAATGTACAGTATTTCATGCCACACTGGAATGTACTGTGTGTGTGTGTGTTCTCAGGAGGCAGGTCTGAGAGAGGGGGACTACATAGTGGCGGTGGATGGAGAGAACTGTAAGTGGGCTAAACATGGAGAAGTGGTCCACAGCCTGAAGAGCTGCAGTGACCGAGGAGTGGAGCTCAGCGTCATCACACTGCACACACACGACACACAGGTATGTTTCATAGCACTGCACACACACGAAACACAGGTAGTTTTGTGTGTGTGCGTTCGAGTGATTTGTCTGTGTGTATGTATTACTGTGTCTGCATGTGTGTTTGAGTGCTTTGGTGCATCAGTAATGTGTGTTGTGTGTGTTTGTTCAGGTGGAGAGGAGGTCAGTGATGCTCTCCCCCAGAGGAGACAAAGAGAACGCTTGCCAACGGCCCATGGGTGGGGCTAAGGCCCAGAGCTCCGTCTCCTTACTCAACTGGAACAGGAAGAAAAACAGGGAAGGGGGAGGAGTCACCAAGAGACTGGGCAGCACCTTCAGTCTACCATTTGGAAACCTGGGAGACGGTGAATCCATGTACTGAGATAGATGGAGGGCAAGCTGAAATGGTGCTTGATTCCATACAGTGCACTTCCAGCCAAAAGTAGTGCACTAGGGAGTAGGGTGCCATTTCAGACTGTGCTATAGACCGACAAACCACTCAGGGAATGGCAAAGGGATATGTTCCAATACAAGGATGAGTTGTATATGACTGGATACTCCTAGATATTGTAATGCATTATTGCAGCAATTGCAAGGAACATTCCGAATAGGAGAATTGTACGAAGAGAAGAGGGATGCTATGTCCAGATGCCCAGGGAAACTACAGTGGTTTTAGAAAGCACCCAACTGCAGGTACAGTGCCTTGCGAAAGTATTCGGCCCCCTTGAACTTTGCGACCTTTTGCCACATTTCAGGCTTCAAACATAAAGATATAAAACTATTTTTTTGTGAAGAATCAACAACAAGTGGGACACAATCATGAAGTGGAACGACATTTATTGGATATTTCAAACTTTTTTAACAAATCAAAAACTGAAAAATTGGCCGTGCAAAATTATTCAGCCCCCTTAAGTTAATACTTTGTAGCGCCACCTTTTGCTGCGATTACAGCTGTAAGTCGCTTGGGGTATGTCTCTATCAGTTTTGCACATCGAGAGACTGAAATTTTTTCCCATTCCTCCTTGCAAAACAGCTCGAGCTCAGTGAGGTTGGATGGAGAGCATTTGTGAACAGCAGTTTTCAGTTCTTTCCACAGATTCTCGATTGGATTCAGGTCTGGACTTTGACTTGGCCATTCTAACACCTGGATATGTTTATTTTTGAACCATTCCATTGTAGATTTTGCTTTATGTTTTGGATCATTGTCTTGTTGGAAGACAAATCTCCGTCCCAGTCTCAGGTCTTTTGCAGACTCCATCAGGTTTTCTTCCAGAATGGTCCTGTATTTGGCTCCATCCATCTTCCCATCAATTTTAACCATCTTCCCTGTCCCTGCTGAAGAAAAGCAGGCCCAAACCATGATGCTGCCACCACCATGTTTGACAGTGGGCATGGTGTGGTTCAGGGTGATGAGCTGTGTTGCTTTTACGCCAAACATAGCGTTTTGCATTGTTGCCAAAAAGTTCAATTGTGGTTTCATCTGACCAGAGCACCTTCTTCCACATGTTTGGTGTGTCTCCCAGGTGACTTGTGGCAAACTTTAAACAACATTTTTTATGGATATCTTTAAGAAATGGCTTTCCTCTTGCCACTCTTCCATAAAGGCCAGATTTGTGCAATATACGACTGATTGTTGTCCTATGGACAGAGTCTCCCACCTCAGCTGTAGATCTCTGCAGTTCATCCAGAGTGATCATGGGCCTCTTGGCTGCATCTCTGATCAGTCTTATCCTTGTATGAGCTGAAAGTTTAGAGGGACGGCCAGGTCTTGGTAGATTTGCAGTGGTCTGATACTCCTTCCATTTCAATATTATCGCTTGCACAGTGCTCCTTGGGATGTTTAAAGCTTGGGAAATCTTTTTGTATCCAAATCCGGCTTTAAACTTCTTCACAACAGTATCTCGGACCTGCCTGGTGTGTTCCTTGTTCTTCATGATGCTTTTAACTGACCTCTGAGACTATCACAGTGCAGGTGCATTTATACGGAGACTTGATTACACACAGGTGGATTGTATTTATCATCATTAGTCATTTAGGTCAACATTGGATCATTCAGAGATCCTCACTGAACTTCTGGAGAGAGTTTGCTGCACTGAAAGTAAAGGGGCTGAATAATTTTGCACGCCCAATTTTTCAGTTTTTGATTTGTTAAAAAAGTTTTAAATATCCAATAAATGTCGTTCCACTTCACGATTGTGTCCCACTTGTTGTTGATTCTTCACAAAAAAATACAGTTTTATATCTTTATGTTTGAAGCCTGAAATGTGGCAAAAGGTCGCAAAGTTCAAGGGGGCCGAATACTTTCGCAAGGCACTGTATATGTCACTGAAGGGGTTAAGAGCATCATGTAAATTGTCTTAAAATAGACTAATAGTTGTGGCCCAGTATTATTGTAGCTTACTTACTATACAGCTAAAGGTCTTTAGAGAGTTGAAAGAAGATAAACTGGACTTACTGTCAAACTACATCCTCTGGTCTTAAGACAATGTCATCATGTTGTTTTAATGTTGAAAACATGTTGTTTTACTTTGCTGTTTACTGTATCCCAGAGTCTTGCTTTTCCACTCCGGTCTTAATGAGCTTACTCTCAACAGTAAAAACAACAGTCACACCTACATCCACTCAGTACCTGAGCTTAGCTCTTACTTCCTCAAGCTAGAGCATTGTGAATCTTCTTTTTTGTTGTTGTAAGATTAAATTTTATTTGATGTTTAACAAAGAACACAAATGACATCACACAAACATCAACTACATCACACCTCCCCAGACTTATTAGCACACACACCCCCATCTCCAGTGCCCGCATAATTTTCCGCCACATGGCCTAAAACTGCATAATTTATTTTCTCTCCGTAGCCCACTCACTCTAAATTTTTTACAATAAATCATTCGATTTTTCCATTGTGTTAATGATGCCGGATGAATTGATTTCCACATTTTTAATATACGTTTTTGCAAAGTGATTGATGAGAAAAGAATCGTCCAGCCCATTGGGTATCTCACAACACCCCTATATTCCATGTCTTGAAATATGCATACTTAGAGATTAAGAGTAACATCGTAATACTTCTGACAGCCCACTTTCTAGCTCCGCCCACAAAAAAGACTGGATTATTGAGTCATTGGATGCGTTTGTAAATTCACTCTGGATATCTACTCCGATTTCAGAGCTCTCTGGACTGAGTGCGCCAGAGTGCAGAATAACTGATGAATTTACGAACACCCATTTGAATATGAACGGTGTCAGTAAGCATTAGCAAAAAAAAAATTTATTTAATTGTTGCCAGCAGCACAGTTACGGTCACCAACGCTCTAGACAACATGAAAACACCCTAACCAGCTCTGCCAGGGTGAATAAAATGGTCAGAATGAGGTGTTCTCTCATTTATGTCTGGAAGTACAGTAGCTAGCAAGCTAGCCAACTTTAGCCAGTTAGCTTGAGTGCTTGACAGCCGTTGTGAGGTCAGAACATTCGGATGAACTTTACTCCTCAGCCAGAGCGTCCAGTGTGCGCTCTGAACGCTCTGAGAGCGAAACACTCTGAATTTGCCATTAACAATGGACAATCTGATATCCGGTCTGAATATTACGAACGCCCAGAGCGCACTTTGAGCTCACTCTCTGGCACTCCAGAGTGAATTTATGAACACACCCATTATAGTTTTACACTTGGGACATGACTGCTGCTGTGCTGTATAATTGGTGAATTCTGTGTCTTGTACTGTATCATCAATTCCATAGATAAGTTTATACTGGGTTAAGCATACATTTTCGTTAACTGTAATTTCATTTTCATTATGCTCCAACTTTCCCTCCATCTTGTGCCAACATCAGTTCTTTTTAGGTCTTGGTTCCAATAGTTTTTTTTTTTTTTTTTCTAAGAGATTGTCAGTTTGATATGCTGCTGGCAGGGTTTTGTATATCGTCCCTATCATATGAACATCCTTTTCTGACTCAAATAAAATTCCTTCAAGGTTGCTCTGATGTCCAAAAGATGTGTAACTTTAAAATTACATGTATTTGAAACTATATTGGTCAGTCCAAAATGACTTCAATACTGTCATGGAAATACATGTATTCCCCGTTGCCAAGTCATTTACAGGTTTCTATGAATTTAGTTTTCCAATTTATCTGTGAATTCTGAAAAGCTATCCAAGGATTGTTCCATAAAGTTGTGTTTTTATGGAGTGATATTGGTTCTTGTAGAATGTTTCAGTTTATTCCATATTGTTGTAGTGTTCTTAGCTATGAAGTTGTCAATGTTCTTAGCTTAATGCTTTGAAAATAGACACGTGGGCAGCTTCTTGAAGCACACAGAGAGTTTACAGCGGTAGCCATGTTACTGCATTCTGTGCTCCTACCAGTGTTTTTGATGTGAACGTTTTTCTTTGTTTCTCTTTTGTCATCTTGATTGTTGGGTACAAATGACTACCCACAAGGCACTACAATAGTTATACCACAGGAGGTTGATGGTACCTTAATTGGGAAGGACAGGCTCGTGGTAATGGCTGGAGCGGAATTAGTGGAATGGTATCAAACATATAGTTTCCATGTTCCAGACATTAATATGAGCCGTCCTCCCCTCAGCAGCCTCCTGTGTTATGTGTATTTTTATTTTTTATTTTTTCTGATGTTTTGTAGTTTTTAATTTTGTACGACATTCTTATGCACCGGGACTTCATAGGAGGAGGAAAAACTAACGCTCTACGTATGTCATGACACCGAAATGGTTAACGTGGTAATATGCACATTAGGGGATTGACTAAAGACTTTTATATGTCTGGTACTTAGTAGAGTTGAATAGGAGAATGGACAGTCTACCATGTAGAAGCCAGCTATCAATGTAACCATAGAGGAGAGCTGACACAATTGTTAGACACTTTTTTTTTTTTTTTTTATGTTCACATTTTCAATATTTGGATGCAAACACTATTTTAAATTGTAATCCATTTGTCTTTTTTTTTTTTCAAAATAATGATTGAGCTGTGTATTTCAGATTGTGAATTAAGTCTGCCATTGTGATCTGTAGTGTCTTGTTTGAGTGAGTGTAATTGTGTAAAGGGATTTGTATTTCTTTTGTTTATCATGTGAAAGACTGATAATCATGGCTGGCTGCTCATATGATCAACCATCAATTCCTCTTTTGAGGTGTGCTTGTGCGCATGCACGTGAATCCTTTTCGTGTGTTATTTGTAGAGTATTTGCACAGAATTGTGTTGATGAATTAAAGGAGTGGATCAATGCATTGTCTCTCACATTGATTTGTCTCCATTGATGCTAACAGATTCTGGTGGTTCTCAGGGTTATGTTCAGTTGTTACCAGCATCAAAATAGTTACCAGCATAATGTGTGTTTAGTGGTTTCCAGCAGGTGTCACTATTTCCAGGCTATTGTGTCAGATGGGGCCAGATAGGTTTGTGAGAGTCTTTTAAAGCAGACAGATGTACACTATATAAGCAAACTTATGTGGACACCCCTTCAAATTTGTGGATTTGGCTATTTCAGCCACACCTGTTGCTGACAGGTCTATAAAATTTAGCACACCGCCATGCAATCTCCATGGACAAACATTGGCAGTCGAATGGCCTTACTGAAGAGCTTAGTGACTTTCAATGTGGCACCATAATAGGATACCACCTTTCCATCAAGTCAGTTCATCAAATTTCTGCCCAGCTAGAGCTGCCCCAGTCAATTGAAGTGCTGCTGTTTTGAAGTGGAAACATCTAGGAGCAACAACGGCTCAGCTGCGAAGTGGTAGGCCACACAAGCTCACAGAACAGGACCACTAAGTGCTGAAGCACGTAAAAATCATCTGTCCTTGATTGCAACACTCATTTCCGAGTTCCAAATTGACTCTGGAAGGAATGTGAGCACAAGTGCTGTTCGTCGGGAGCAGCTTAAGATCACCATGCACAATGCCAAGCGTCGGCTGGAGTGGTGTAAACCTCGCCGCCATTGGACTCTGCAGCAGTGGAAACGGGTTCTCTAGAGTGATGAATCACGCTTTACCATCTGGCAGTCCGACAGACAAATCTGGGTTTGGCGGATGCCAGGAGAACGCTACCTGCCCCAATGCATAGTGCCAACTGTAAAGTTGGTGGAGGAGGAATAATGGTCGGGGGCTGTTTTTCATGGTTTTGGCCAGGTTCCTTAGTTCCAGTGAAGTGAAATCTTAATGCTACAGCATACAATGTTATTCTAGATGATTATGTGCTTTCAAACTTGTAGCAACAGTTTGGGGAAGGCCCTTTCCTGTTTCAGCATGACAATGCCCCCTTGCACAAAGCGAGGTCCTATAACCTCTCTTGCATGAATCTACACAGATGTTTCTGCCTCTGTCTCTCACACACACACACACACACACACACACACACACACATTCTCTATCAGTCCAGTATAAATCTAAGTGGATCTGTATTCCCCTCTGACCCTTGGGCAGAGTGTTCCTGTGTTTACTCCTCAGACAATCATTTTTCAATCAGTAATCAATGAACAAAGCAGCTGGGAATTATTGACCCAAGCCTAGGCCTAGCACCACACGATGATAACCCAAGGAGGTCTGCAGTGTTTGTTTCCGCACGCATCTGTGTGTGTCTGTGTAAGCAATATGCATTTTTAGGTAAAAAAAAAAATACATTTAGGGTGGACACCAATCATAGAACAAGGAATCACAAACACTTTAATTTACAACTTGTCTTCATGGTGAGTGTGTGTGTGTGGTTAAATCCTCTGAGCAGCAGATTATTTCTGTCTGTCAGTGAGGTGTGTGTGTGAGTATTTTTCAATAGGTTAAGGTCACATTACGCTACCCTTAGCGAAGGACCTCCACCCTATCTTCCTGTTCAACCCTGACAGCCAATCAGATGCTGCGTTGGTGTCGAGGTCCAGGGTTCTGCATGTTCTCACCTGACCAATTCTAAATCGATCTGGATTCCATTCCATTCTTTATTAGAGCTGATGCTGTTACACTTTTCAGTGTTAGGGAATTAACACCTGTGGTGTAACACGTTGCTGGGTGTTGTTTTACCATTGTAGGGTGTAAAGCCTTATTTACATATTTATTTTCCAGGTTGCCTTTCGAGTGAATTTTAGAGGTACCTGTACCACCCCTGACTGTGTTTGCTAGTGACAGAGACATGGTTGTTGCATTAGTGGATGTCATTCCTGTAGCCTTCACCAAGTGAGTGTCTAAAATAATATTTTATCATAATTTGATTACAATAAAAATGTATTGTTGACAATACCATACTCCGACAGCCTAGTTTTATCCTAATACAGTAGTCTGAAACTACTGCAGTTTCAGACTACTGCAGTAGTCACATTGGCAAGTCATATTATGCTGGCTTGTAACGTGTTATATAATTCCTATTGGAATCTAGCCGGAGTTTAAAAAAATATCCAACAATTTGAACTTGGCACCACCCGCAATCTGCAGTTAAAATGACTGCCATTGTAAAGAAGATTGATAGACGACCCTACCTAAACCTTAAACTGGAACAACCAGCTCAATAACAGTTGAAATACGTTTTGTAGATTGGATTGGTTTCGAAAAATGTGTAATTTATCTTTGTGTTGTTTAAGATCAATTCATCAATCAATGTGCATGCAGAAACGTAGCTATTAAAACAAACTATTATAATAGTATGCCGGGAAATAGGATCATCAGACCCCTCCCATGTCTTTTTCACTCCAAGACAGTTCATGGAAATGAACTCAACACAGTTCAGTAATAGCAACACCACCTGGACAACACTTTGTTTATTCACCGCAGGTTTTGTCCATTTCAATCCCGCTGGTGTTAACCCCTAAAGAATCAACACTCAGATATAACACTCACTACACTATTTACCTCAAAACCGCGATTTTAACACCCGCAAATTCAGCCTCACCAGCCACCCAATGACACTGTGGCGTCAACGCAGGGGCCTTGCACACTTCCAGCCCCAGGGGAAGTTGGAGGGTAGTGTAAGGGTCAGGATAGAGGGTGGGGTTGGATGAAGGTGAGGATTGGCGGGGTACCACGTGAGACTCCCAGTTTCAGAGAGTCCGTTTGTGACCTATATCTTCACTGACCCCTTCTTCAATCCACCCACAATCCACTGCTACAAAGAGATAAATATACTGATGTGCTTCCTTTCTACCTAATCCCTCAAACTCCTTTTTCCTTCTCTCTCTACCTCACTGACTGTCTCTCTCACCCTCCCTCTCGTCTCCTCCCTCCACATTCTCTCTCTCTCTCTCTTTGTTATCGAGGTCCAGACTGGTAGATGTATATTTTATGGTTGGCTCTGGAGGCTTTTACCATTAATTATACAATACCACTAAGCTCTCCATTTGGCGGACAGATGTTATTTTTTCTTTAGGAGAGAAAGGGGACTGCTACTCCATAATTTAGAGGTACTCCTGTTCACCAAGAATAAATAAATAAACAAAGCAACAAACAAACCAATGTAGGCACACTAGAGCTCGGCTACTGCACACATGTGGAGACATGTAGTGCATTAGCACATGCATAGTAGTGGACAGACCCATTTAGAGTGAGAAGTATTTTTTGTCCTGTGTCAGTAGATTGAAACTATATTCTTGTCGTATTTCTGGTTGTTCTCATAGGGCCTGGTTCACATTTAGTAAATATACACCTTTCCTATGCACTTCTAAATAGTTGGTATTCAGACTTACTTAATGCAGGTGTGTAATGTGCCTTACAGGTGTGTCTAACTTGCGCGCACTGTGTAAATGTAATTCAACCACTGAAAACCATCCCACTTGCTGGCAAACAGATTTTCTCATGGAGTTTTCATTCAAGGGGGTTTCAGCACATTTATATTAAGCCATTCCTTTAAATAAGTGTGTACCTTTACTTCAAATTTTGTTGACAGACTTGCTAGAATACATTGTTTCAGAATATAGGGATCAGTGAAAGAAATCCATCGAAATATATGCATATTCGTCTCCGTTTCAAACCCAACTGGTAGATTAAGAAATACTCAGATTTTGTAGATTATTTAGAAACATTTTATGCTTCAGAAAGTATTCACACACCTTGACTTTTTCCACATATTGTTGTGTTACAAAGTGGGATTAAAATGTATTTAGTTGTCATTTTTGGTTAGCAATTGACACAAAATACTCTAATGTAAAAGTGGAAGAAAAATTTGAAAATGTATTAAAAAATGACAAATAAAACATGAATATATATATTTTTTGATAACTATTCATCACCCTGAGACAAAATATGTTAGAAACACATTTAGCAGCAATTACAGCTGTGAGTCTATCTGGGTAAGACTCTAAGATCTTTGACGACCTGGATTGTAAAATATTTGCCCATTATTCTTTAAAAAATTCTTCAACTCTGTCAAGTTGGTTGTTGATCATTGTTAGAAAGCCATTTTCAAGACTTGCCATGGATTTTTCAAGCGGATTTAATTAAAAACTGTAATTAGGCCACTCTGGAACATTCAATGTCGTCTTGGTATGCAACTCCAGTGTAGATTCGGCCTTGTGTTTTAGGTTATTGTTCTGCTTAAAGGTGAATTTGTCTCCCAGTGTCTGTTGTAAAGAAGACTGAACCAGGTTTTCCTCTAGGATTTTGCCTCTGCTGTATTCCGTTTATTTTTATCCTAAAAACTCCCCAGTCCTTGCCGGTGGCAAGCATACAGTACCCATAACATGATGCAGCAACCACCAAATATAACACTTGCATTCCTTTTTATTTTTTGCAGTATTACTTTAGTGCCTTGTTGCAAACCAGATGCATGTTTTGGATTTTTAAAATTCTGTACAAGCTTCCTTCTTTTCACTCTGTCATTTAGGTTAGTATTGTGGAGTACCTACAATGTTTTCTCATATCACAACTATTAAACTCTGTAACTGTTTTAAAATTACCATTGGTCTCATGGTAAAATCCCTGAGCAGTTTCCGTCCTTTCCGGCAACTGAGTTAGCAAGGATGCCTGTAACTTTGTTGTGACTGGGTGTATTGATACACCATCCAAAGCCTAATTAATAAACACCATGCTCAAAGGGATGTTCAGCATCTGCTGTTATGAATTTTTTTTAAATGTACACATCTACCAATCTGTGTCCTTTTTTTGTAAAGCATTGTAAAACCTCCCTGGTCTTTGTGGTTGAATCTATGCTTGAAATGTACTACTTGATTGAGTGAGCTTATAGATAATTTAATGTGTGGGGTACAGAGATGGAGTAGTTACTAAAAAATCATGTTAACCACAGTGACTGTACGTGCATACCCCAACCAGAAGTAATGGATTACAGGCAACATCTGCACTGAGCTAAAGGGTAGAGCTGCTGCTTTCAAGGAGCGGGACTCTAACCCGGACACTTATAATACATTCTGTTATGCCCTGCGACGAACAATCAAACAAGCAAAATGTCAATACAGGACTACAGGACTACAGGACAATACAGGACTTGAATTGTACTACACCGGCTACAAAGCTTGTCGAATGTGGCAGGGCTTGCAAACTATTACAGACTACAAAGGGAAGCACAGCTGCGAGCTACCTGTGACACAAGCCATGCCAGACGAGCTAAATAACTTCTATGCTCGCTTCGAGGCAAGCAACACTTAAGCATGCATGAGAACATCAGCTGTTCCAGACGACTGTGTGATCACGCTGTCCGTAGCCAATGTGAGTAAGACCTGTAAACAGGTCAACATTCACTAGGCCCCAGGGCCAGATGGATTACCGGGACATGTACTCCAAGCATGCGCTGACCAACTGGCAAATGTCTTCACTGACATTTTCAACCTGTCCCTGACCGAGTCTTTAATACCAACATGTTTCAAGCAGACCACCATAGTCCCTGTGCCCAAGAACACCAAGGTAACCTGCCTAAATGACTACCGACCCGTAGCACTCACATCTGTAGCCGTGAAGTGTTTTGAAAGGCGGGTCATGGCTCACATTAACACCATTATCCCAGAAACTCTAGACCCATTCCAATTTGCATACCTCCCAAAAGATCCACAGATGATGCAATCTCTATTGCACTTCACACCTGGACAAAAGGAACACATACGTGAGAATGCTATTCATTGACTACAGCTCAGTGTTCAACACCATAGTGCCCATAAAGCTCTAAGCTAAGCTAAGGACCCTGGGACTAAACACCTCCCTCTGCAACTGGATCCTGGAATTCCTGACGGGCCTGCTACACTGATCCTCAGCACAGGGGCCCCTCAAGAGTGCATGCTCAGTCCCTTCCTGTACTCTCTGTTCACTCATGACTGCATGGCTAAGCACAACGCAAAAGTCAGAAATAGCAAATAAATTAATCACTTTTCTTTGATGATCTTCATATGGTTGCACTAACAAGACTCCCTGTTACACAATAAATGTTTGTTTTGTTCAATAAAGTCCCTCTTTATGTCCCAAAAACTCTGTTTTGTTGGCGCGTTTTGTTCAGTAATCCACTGGCTCCAGGGCGGTCAAAACATGCAGACGAATACATCCTAATAGTACCGGTAAAGTTTGTTGAAACATGTCAAACGATGTTTATAATTCATCCTCAGGTTGTCTATTGTCTAAATAATCAATAATATTTCAACCGGACAATAGTGTTTTCAATAGAAAGGAAAAACAACAAACGGCACACTATCGGTCATGCGTGCAAAGCAGCTCTGCATTATTCCCCTGTCCTCTGACCAAAAGGTCTTTTTACTCATCGTTTTTCAAAATACAAGCCTGAAAGCATGTCTAAAGACTGTTGACATCTAGTGGAAGCCATAGGAACTGCAATCTGGGCCCTAACCCATAACATAGTCAATAGGCATTCAATTGAAAACAACTCACATCATAATAATCCCACTTCCTGGATGGATTTTCCTCTGATTTTCACCTGCAATATCAGTTCTGTTATACTCACAGACATTATTTAACAGTTGTAGAAACTTCAGAGTGTTTTCTATCCAATACTACCATGCATATGCATATCCTAGCTTCTGGGCCTGAGTAACAGGCAGTTTACTTTGGGCACGTTTGTTAACCAAACTTCAAAATACTGCCCCCTACCCAAGAAAGGATAACAAACTTTCCCTCAACGTGATCAAGACAAAGGAGATCATTGTGGACTATAGAACTATAGAAAAAGGAGGACCAAGCACTCCCCCATTCTCATCAACAGGGCTGGAGTGGAGCAGGTTGAGAGCTTCAAATTCCTTGTTGTCCACATCAGCAACAAATTATCATGGTCCAAATACATCAAGACAGTCGTGAAGAAGGCACGACAATGCCTTTTCCCACTCAGGAGACTGAAAATATTTTGCATGGGTCCTCAGATCCTTATAAAGTTATGCAGCTGCACCATCGAGAGCATGGTTGCTCTCGATGGTTGCAACACCGCCTGGTATGGTAACTGCTCTGCCTCCGTCCGCAAGGCACTTCAGAGGGTAGTGCCTACGGCCCAGTACATCACTGAGGCCAAGCTTCCTGCCATCCAGTACCTCGATACCAGGCGATGTCAGAGGAAGGCCAAAAAACTGCATTGTTGTTTAAGGGCTTGTATGTTAGAATTTCACTGTAAGTTCTACACCTGTTGTATTTGGCGCATGTGACAAATAAGATTATATTATATTTGATTTGATATTATTGAACACAGAAAGAGTCCATGCCACTCTTTATGTGATTTGTTAAGCACATATTTACACTTGAACGTATTTAAGCTTGCCATAACAATGGGGTTGAATACTTATTTTTATATATATCTTTTACATTTTCTACAAACAAAATTCCACTCTGACATTATGGGTTACTGTGTGTGGATCAGTGACAAAAAAAATAATTCTAAATTGAATCAATTTCAAATTCAGGCTGTAACACAACAACATTTGGAGAAAGTCAAGGGGTGTGAATACTTGTATGTGAATCACTGTGTATATGAATCAGAAAGAAAACAGCTGTTGTGTATTGATACATAGGGTTTGGTTCATCCTGGAAGTAAGGTTTCCATATTCAATTGCTCAAACCATGAAATATTGGAAGGTGAGAAAAGTTTAACATAAATCTACCCTAATAATCCTCACTAGACATGGAACTGATAACAACTCTCCAGTCGTCGAGAACCATGCACCATGGCTTCAGGTGTAAACTATTGCTAGCGATCCTCAGGAACAACCACACCAATGTGTCAGTGAACAGAAAGGTAAGCTAATGATGTAATGGAATGATGCAAAATGTAAGGAAGTTACACAAAAGTGACAGTTGTAAATGTATATCGGTATAACCATAGGGATCCTATTAAATTCATATTAAATTAATATTCCTAATTATATGGGTGTAACTAAAGGTGGCTACAAATAGTGGCTAATATTTTACACGATGCAAATTGCAGAAAAAACACGGAGAAGCTTGGGTCTCCAAGTTTCATCCCTGCTCGCTATAAGGCCAGCATTTACCTCACTGTGGGTGATACGTTGATATGCTTCAGTTTGCTGCCATTAGTTGGTTTCACATTTGTCTCTAGCGATCATAAGGTAAAATAGATAGAAAACAATAGTCATTTATATTTACAATCCTCTTATCCAAACGGCTTACTCCTTTACCTAGCTCTTATCAATTTGTAAATTGCAGTGCATGGTGTTATTTCTACCTTACTCATCGTTTCATCACGCATAAGGGTGAGGGAATTAAATCAAGGTCGGAATATGGCGCGTCTGTAGACACACCGCCACACCTTCATTTATTTGATCTCCACCCCAACATAATAGCGGGTGAATAGCATGCTGTTATCATGCTTAAGTTAATGGTCAGAATGCATATAGAAAGAACAGAGCATTAAAAGGAAAGTATGTTCCATGTATGCACACTTAACACGGGTTGGAAATTCCCCCATACAGATAATAACCAAAAGCCTGTGTTCAAAATGTTACATTTTATATTTTGAATTAAAAACTGGAAATGAGGTTATTACAATAGCTGAACATTTGAAAAATAGAATAGTAGAGGAAATTTGAAATTAATATATGTTTAATATTTATTCATAATAAGGAAAATCACAGTAAGTCAATCAAATGTGATGCATTTAGTACTGTAACAGAGAAGCAGTGTGTTATGTGTTAGGCTAGGTATCCTGATGTCTAGTCTTGGGGTTTGGGGTCTTGGGACCACTCTCCTCGCCTCCCTCAGGCAAGATGAAACGCACCCCAGAGTTAGGCAATGACCACTCGCCCCTAACACACACACACACACACACACACACACACACACATACACACACACACACACACACACACACACACACACACACACACACACACACACACATACACACATATACACACACACACACACACACACACACACACACACACACACACACACACATACACACATATACACACATATACACACACACACACACACACACACACACACACACACACACACACACACACACACACACACACACACACACACACACACACACACACACACACACACACACACACACACGCAGACAGGGATAATAGGAAATGGGTTGGAGGAATCCCTGTGTTTTAGAGAGGAATCCTATTAAATGTGTATGAGTGTGTCTGTCTAGGAATCAAAACACCGCTCTCCTCCTCTTCCTCTTCGATAGCAAGAGGCTCAAGCATGGTGTGTGTATGTGTGTGTGTGCATTGGCTTATAACTCATTTATGATGGGTGGTATTAGGTCATCCTGTGGTGGGTGTCACCCTGTTGGACACACTGATACTGTCAAACACATGTACACACGTACACACAAACACAGACACACACACAAACACAGCAGAGACAGCAGAGGGGAGGCAAAGGAGGATGAGGATGTTGATATTGATGAGAGGAAGAGTAGAGGAAGATAGGTGAAAGGGTATTGAGACTAACTCAACTCTACGCTGCAGTTTGGATGGAAACCTCATCTCATTGACTTTTGTCACCTGACACCTAACATCTATACTGCCATCATAATTATCCACCAATATAGTTCAATTTCCACTCAGGGGACAAATAAAGTTAATTCAGTTCAATTCAATCACTTTAGATGTGTTATATATAAATTATATGGTTTGCTAGTTATTAGCAGACAATCTTTGTTATTAGGTGTGTTTTTCCCTACCATTATTTATCATTTGTAAAAGCTGTACTGGTCATTGGTATCTCCATCCATCACATCTCAGAGAATGAGTGAATATCCAATGGCATGCTTCTCTTGTCTGACTGCCCTTTCCAATTCTATAGCTTTGTGTCCTGTCTGCTGCTGAAAGGCCATCAAGTCACTGGAGGTGACATCTGATAATAAATATTTCATTTTCTACAGGGATGAATCAGTTGTAATGACAGTTGTAACCATGTTTTGAGGCTATACAGTGCGCGTTTACGTTCCCATTGTTTACAAACAATGGAGTGAACCAAGCACATATGTTGGGTTCTGATGGGGTACGACAGTTGAACTGAGCTCATGAGGCATTTGTAACTTATATTCTTCAAGAATCAATGGGTATTCATTTCTAAGTACAAAAAGGATGTAGAAACTAAGGATACTAGCTTGAATCAAATCATTTTCACATTAGTTGTAGCCTACAATATTTAGGCTAAATGCACTCAGTAATTAAATGCATATTAAAATGATTTTAATAATGTAAGATAAAGTGCTAAAAGACAGAATATAAATAGATGACAATATACAGTTGTAGTACAGAAGAAAACACGGATCCAAAAGTGTTAAGGAACTATACAAAATTAAAGTGAACATCAAACAAGAAATACAATTATTGTAATAACAACAATATTACATTATAATCAATATTGACATTGTTCATTTTAAGCATTAAACATGAATCATTATAATACGGTTTGGTCATTAATCTTAGTGTTTCAAATCGATTAGAACTCATTTGCGTATTATTCTATTGCTTTAAGCAAAGGATTTTCAGAAATTACTGCTTGACCAAAGTAAATTCAGAAAAAAAGGATGGATGATTCAAACACATATTGTACAAATCTTGGTGGCGTTTCATTTGAAGTTGCTAATGTTGATAAATCTTTTTCATACAAATTAACATTAAATATGTAAATATTGTTAAATGTAACATTTTAATATTCGTGTATAAGCGAATAGCGCTCACCAATACACTAGGTCTACTACACGCAGAACAAGCACATTTCCTCCTCCACTTACACCCTAACTTTGTCAGTTTGTTTTGAGTTGGTTTGTTCTCTTAAAATGTAAGATTTTATTAGGATTCCCATTAGCTAGTGCCTGAGCAGCATTCACTCTTTCTGGGATCCACAACTCTTCCTGGTCTCTCTGTCTCTCTCTCCCTCTCGCTCTCTCTCTCTCTCTGGCAGGGACAGTTAAAAGACCCTCGGTTCAGTAGAGATCCAATAGACACCAGGAGGCTGCAATTAACATCCTTACCAAACGGTGGCGCTGCTCGCAAACAAATCCAACCTGCTGCCATAAAGAGAACGTATGTATACACACCAACAACATGCTGTACCTTAGGACACCATCATAGCCTGCTATAAAAGAGAGTGGACAGTGAGTAGTTTAAGACGTTTTTATTCTAATTACACAAATCATTTTTTGGTTAAGCCTACGGAGGGGGGTAACATCCCAATCAATTCCCCTAATCGATCCTTTATCGTCTTGTCTCCCTTCCGCCTTGTTTCTCATCGTTGTTGGAAACCGGAAGGAATGCAACTTTTTACATATCGGTGATCTGGGTTTCTGTATCCGTTGTGTTAAGCTTCAGGTAAAGAGCAATAAACACGAATGATAAACAGACAAAGACAACTGTCCATATTTATACCCAGACCGTGTGAAAGAAGCTCAGGCGTAAGGCGCTGCTCAAGACAAGCTTTCTCCCAGGCTGTCCTGTCTACAGGAATGGCCTCTCTCAGGTGAAGTATCTTGCTCCCCTTATTTCTCACCTTGCCTAACCTGGCCTCACCTCTCCTCTCCTCTGTGAAAGGTGTCTCCCATCCTGTGTACTCTCCCTGGCGATGCTCCAAGGACGGATGGAGACAGAGTTTGTAAAGGGAGTAGAATGAGCAGGGAGAGCGGCAGGGGGGGGGGCATCTGGGTAGCGTGTGTGTGTGTGCTCTGCGCTGCGGAGCTGACAGCTGTCACTTTGGCTGGCGCTAGTGCAGATGGGCTAATCTGGAATGGGCATGGACAAGCTCAGAGCTGAGGGCTCACAGTGTCCCAAGGATCACCACACCGTGTCACTGACTGACTCTCTTCTGCCTGAGAGGCCTGCATTCTCTCCCTTTGTGCCCTATTTGGAGCAATAGGTGTGTGTGTGTGTGTGTGTGTGTGTGTGTGTGTGTGTGTGTGTGTGTGTGTGTGTGTGTGTGTGTGTGTGTGTGTGTGTGTGTGTGTGTGTGTGTGTGTGTGTGTGTTAGGGGGTGGGGGGTGGACTGGAAAATAAACAGGTACATTCTGGTAGAGAGATGCAGGGACATTGTGTATAGTTTTATCTTTAGTATGTATGAGTCAAGGGGGAGGCAGAAAGGTTTGTGTGTGTGTGTGTGTGTGTGTTCATGTCCCTGTGTGCATTTGAGTGTGTATCGGTGTGTGTATCTGTCCGCGTGTGTGCAAGCACAGAGTTGTGTGCGTGTGTGTGAGCGTATGTGTGTGGGTGAGCTCTAAAGTGTGTGTGTAGAGCACTGAGGAGGTGGAGGGTGCCGGGGTGGCCGGGTGACGGGGTGGTTAATGGGTAGGGAGAGATAAGGGAGCGGATATAAGAGGGGTCAGCCGGGTCACAGTGTGGTTAGCACAGACAGCAGGGGGAAGGAAAGTGATCCAACAGCTACTGCTACAGCTACTGAGTGGGGAAACCAGACAGGGTTTCAGGGAGGGAGGGAGGGGAACAGAAAATATAGTGACCAGGGGAAGGGAATACGTTTTCGATGTCCATCCATGTCTGAGGACGTCGGGAGACGACGAGGAAACCCGGCCTCTAGGGGGCAACAGTGAGCACTGTTACCTTCAAGTAGGTTTCGGTTTTGCTAGAGGGTACGTATCTGCCTCTGATTCAAAAGGTTGCAAGTGGGAATCCAACGATAAAAAATGTGAGATTTTTGGTTTAAGTCTACACCAAACCTTAACCCTTACCTTAACCATTCGGAGTTAATGCCTAACCTTCACATAACATCTTGTCCTTTGCAACAACATCGGAATTTGAACTTTGAGAAAGCTGGATGAACGTCTAATTCTGATGTGAGACTGTGAGAGCTAGTTGAGGTGTGGAGCGGAGGGAAATATTTGAGTTGTTGTGTAAAAAGAGTATTGATGGAGAAGAATGGAGCTGCAGAGTGTACGACAGTTGCAGTCTGTAAAATGACCAGTATGTGTGTGTGAGTGTGTGTGTGTGTGTGTGTGTGTGTGTGTGTGTGTGTGTGTGTGTGTGTGTGTGTGTGTGTGTGTGTGTGTGTGTGTGTGTGTGTGTGTGTGTGTGTGTGTGTGTGTACAGTTGAAGTCAGAAGTTTACATACACCTTAGTCAAATACATTTAAACTCAGTCTTTCACAATTAATGACATTTAATCCTAGTAAAAATTCCCTGTTTTAGGTCCGTTAAGATCACCACTTTATTTTAAGATTGTGAAATGTCAGAATAATAGTTGAGAGAATGATTTATTTCAGTTCCTCTGTCCGGTGTCTGTGTCCTGTTGCCCGTGTCCTGTTGCCCATCTTCATCTTTTCTTTTTATTGGCCCGTCTGAGATATGGCTTTTTCTTTGCAACTCGGTTTCCTTTCTCCGCTGTTGACGTTGAGACTGGTGTTTCGCGGGTACTATTTAATGAAGCTGCCAGTTGAGGACTTGTGAGGCGTCTGTTTCCCAAACTAGACACTCTAATGTACTTGTCCTCTTGCTCCATTGTGCACCGGGGCCTCCCACTCCTCTTTCTATTCTGGTTAGAGACAGTTTGTGCTGTTCTGTGAAGGGAGTATTACACAACGTTGTATGAGATCTTCAGTATTTTGGCCATTTCTTGCATGGAATAACCTTCATTTCTCAGGACAAGAATAAACTGACGAGTTTCAGAATAAAGTTATTTGTTTCTGGCCATTTTGAGCCTGTAATCGAACCAACAAATGCTGATACTCCATATACTCAACTTGTCTAAAGAAGGACAGTTTAATTGTTTCTTTAATCAGAACAACCATTTACAGCTGTGCTAACATAATTACAAAAGGGTTTTCTAATTATCAATTAGCCTTTTAAAATTATAAACTTGGATTAGCTAACACAACGTGCCATTGGAACACAGGGGTGATGGTTGCTGATAATGGACCTCTGTACGCCTATGTAGATCTTCCATAAAAAAATCTGGCGTTTCCAGCTACAATTGTCATTTACAACATTAACAATGTCTACACTGTATTTCTGATCAATGTTATTGTAATGGACCAAAAATGTGCTTTTCTTTCAAAAACAAAGACATTTCTAAGTAACCCCAAACTTTCAAACTGTAGTGTATGTCAGAGTTTCCTCCTCTCGCTGCATACGGTAGCAATAGCCACTGTACGTGTGCTGAATCAGCTCGTTATCTGGTGGAGCCGTAGACAGAATGGGTTTAAATCTCAGCATCGCCGCAAGGCCCTCCAACATCCTCTTCATCTACTGTTTGTTTTCTCCTCCCTTTTACACACACACCCATGCACGCACGCACACACGCACGCACGCACACACACACACACACACACACACACACACACACACACACACACACACACACACACACACACACACAAACACACACACTGTTAATTGATTATTGATTTCCATTACCATTAGTATCTATTTATCATGCTACTGTTTACCTGTATATATTCAACAAGCTCTTACAGCCTCACATCCGAATTAGACGTTCATCCAGGTTTCTCTAACGTAAAATTGTCGAAGTTGTTCCAAATGTCAAATTGGTTTGGTTACTTCTCTGTATCGTTCCAAGGTGAAGTTTAGCCATTAACTCTGAAGTTTAGCCATTCACTCTCCATTAACTCCCCACACTTACACTTATACACACACACACACACTCACTCACTACTATTATTAGTAGTAGTAGGAGTAGTAGTAATATTATTAGGATTAGTTATCCTGCCTGTCACTTTCTCCTAATCATTGCCTACATGTGGATATCTACCTCAAATATTCCACTATCCCTCCACTATCCCTGCTCATTGTACATTTACTCTGTATATAGCGTCCACTCTTATCTATTATTTGTCATGTTATTTAAAATTAAAATTAAATGCTATACTTTTTGTATTGAATACTGCACTGTTGAGTAAGGCTTGCAAGGTAAGTATTTCACTGTACTCATGCGTGTGACAAATAAAACATGAAACTTGAAACCCACACATTACTAATGCACGCACAAGCCCACGCACACTTCCAGACCTTTTGCCGGCATGGGCTTATAAAATTTAAGAAGACTCTTTCTCACCCCCTGTTTATTTTTGGCAAAATGAGCAGCTAGAAAGTGCTCAAATAATACATCAGGAGAGAGCTGAGGATGGAGGAAAGAGGGAGGACATTCATTTGGAGATTATCCCCCAACAGAAATCTGTTAATTAATATCAACGGGTAGTTCCGGTGTTAATTCAGGCTCACGGTCCGCTAGACTAGTAATCAGGATAATCTGTCTATTACAGCTGGATTACAACAGGTTAGAAAGATAGGACCTGAAACTGGGTTTTGGACTTTAATAAAACTTGCATCATCTAATACTAATTTAATATTAGAGCTAATATTATGGACAGGCTTGGGACATCCTTTCATGTTCAGACGCATACTCATACAGTCACAGCTAAACATAGGCTCAAAGGTCGTGCGTGTGTGTCTGCACCCAGGAGAAATGGTTGTTCAACATGCCCCCATCTACGTACACATACTGACACATAGTCACACACGTTGTCATGCTTAACACACCAGGTCTGTGCCACTGTGACTGCACTCCTCTCTCTCCTCACCATCCCCCCTCCTTCCGCCTGCCCTGTCCCTTCCGTTGGCCCACAAGTCCGGTGTGAAATGCACGCAAACGTTTTAATATTTTAGACAGTGCACTCGCTCAGCCATACACACACACACTGTCCTTGACATAGCTCAAAGAGAGAGAGAGAGAGAGAGAGAGAGAGAGAGAGAGAGAGAGAGAGAGAGAGAGAGAGAGAGAGAATGGGAGAGAATGGTAGAGAATGGGAGAGGGCGAGAAAGAGAGGGGACATATGGAGATAAAAAGGAGAGAGAGGGTGATGGACAGAGAGAGGAAGAGAGAGTGAGAGATATCCCAAGAGAGAGAGAGTGAAGGAGAGAGAGGGAGAGAAGGAGGGTAGAGGTAGAAAGAAAGTAGAGAGAGATGTGGGGTACCATCAACATCTTCATAAATAGTCCATGAGAAATGGCCCCTCCTCAACTTGTCAAAGGCACACAATGATTTATTGATTTCTTTATTTGTCACATAAAAATGGAAACTTTCTATTTCCCACTGTCGCTATTTCTCTATTTCCCTCCGTCTCTCTCTCTTTCCCTCCATCTCTCACTCTCTATCCCATCCGTCTCTCTTTCCCTCTGTCTTTCTCTCCTTTCTTCCTCTCCTTCTCTGCCTCTTCTCTGACAAAAAGCAGCGGAGGACAAATCGGCGCTTGACATGTTGAAAAGAGGGGGTTCCCGTGTGTGTGTGTGTGTGTGTGTGTGTGTGTGTGTGTGTGTGTGTGTGTGTGTGTACTTGAGATGCTGCATATACTATAGATTGTATGTTCTAGCATGTTGTCACTGGCATCTCTTTCTGTATTCTGAAAAGCAGAAAAATTATATTTATCTTACATTAACCTTATACTAGTTGTCATAGACTGTACTGTCTGAGACATTAAAAAAAAATGTTATTAAAATAACAAACATTCAGTCAGGGTCACAATCATAATTTATTATCAATTCTAATTCTAATTACACTGCAGCAGCTAAATACAACATGACAGTTATACCTGTATAAACTGTCACAGCTCTGTCCCTTAGTTCCCCGTTGAGGCCTCTGAGTGTTCCGAACAGGACAATGATCATTGTTGTTGGTTGTTGTTTACCCAGATGAGTCTCTCCCATCGCTCTTTCTCTCTAACCTTCAATCTATTTCTCCTCCTCTCCGCTCTCTTGTGCGTCATTAGACTGTTGCTTTTTCGCCTTTCTTTCTTCCGTTCTTCCTCATTCTCTGTCTAGCTGTCTCTTATTCCCTCTCTCTCCATTCCTCTTCTAGCTGTCCCTCACTCTGTACCCCTCTCTCCCCTCCTGTGCCTCCCTGTCCCTCTCTTAGGTTGTGTTGGCAGACATGTCGAAGCTATCCGTCAGTGAGGGGGCAAGCCCAGTCAATGACCCTGGCAGTGTGTTTGTGTGTGTGTGTTTGTGTGTGATTGCATGTGCTTGGCTACGTGTGTGCGTGCGTGTGGCAGGCCCAGTCGATGACCCTGACAGTGTGCAGTTATCGTCCTAATTAAGATGCCACACTTGAGTTAAACCGAAGCATTAGGATTTGATGGGGAATTGATCAGTGTCAGAGGCGGGGCGGAGAGAGAGAGAGATGGAGGGAATGAGAGGGTGACAGAAGGGGTGGGGGAGGGGGAGGGAAAGGGAGTATGACTGACATATAGGAGAGGGGATGGAGATAGACACGAGAAAGAGGAAAAGGAAAGCAGGGCAGGGAGGTTGAAAAGCAGAGAGAAAGCGGGAACGAGACAGACCAGAGAGAGAGGGGTGGGGCTTCCTGTCTCTGCGTTGATGATGTCTGAGTTAGAAGGTCAAAGGTTAAGATGATCCTTGAGTCCAGTTGATCACCTCACATCTCCACTCGATGAATTTAATGACTGGGTTACAGAGAGCTGTTTTTTTTTTTTGTGTGTGTGTGTGTGTGTGTGTGTGTGTGTGTGTGTGTGTGTGTGTGTGTGTGTGTGTGTGTGTGTGTGTGTGTGTGTGTGTGTGTGTGTGTGTGTGTGTGTGTGTATGCTCGTGTGTGCATTTGTATTTGTTAAGGATCCCCATTAGCTACTCTTCCCGGGGTCCATGTGCCATGGTTTGTTTTATCAGAACAGTTGTTGATTGTATACAGTAAAGACCGGTCTCGAGTAGGGCTGTTGTGGTGACCATATTATCGTCACACTGGCAGTCACGAGTCACGAAGGCCCATTTAGTCACTGTAATTAGGCTTCTCCAAGCTCTGATACTGCTGATGGACATTAGTAGCCTACCAAATTTGCTAGCTACCTGTTACTCAGTACTCTATTGTCTCTCTAATCCCTCTGACATCAATGCAAATGTAATCTAAAATCTAATCAAACACTTCATGAGAGCCAATGAGCTCATGTTGCACAACATTTCTATAGGCTTTGCAATGGCGTGACAAACAGAGTGATGTCCTCTTTTAAAAAGAGGAGGATCCCATCAGCTTTCTACAGGCTAGGCTTACTATATTTATTTCTCAAATTTCCTAATATTAAGCCAATATTAAGCACATTGCTTATCTTTGCAGCAGGAGTATAGACTACCTGGCCGGCATGAAAATGATCCACAGGAAAAGCTTCCTCCCTTTTCCCCTGCTTCGAGACACGTGCATGATAATGGTCCATTCTATATCAAAACACATACAGTGGGGCAAAAAAGTATTTAGTCGGCCACCAATTGTGCAATTCTCCCACTTAAAAAGATGAGAGAGGCCTGTAATTTTCATCATAGGTACACTTCAACTATGACAGACAAAATGAGAAGAAAAAAAATCCTGAAAATCACATTGTAGGATTTTTTATGAATTTATTTGCAAATTATGGTGGAAAATAAGTATTTGGTCAATAACAAAAGTTTATCTCAATACTTTGTTATATACCCTTTGTTGGCAATGACAGAGGTCAAACGTTTTCTGTAAGTCTTCACAAGGTTTTCACACACTGTTGCTGGTATTTTGGCCCACTCCTCCATGCAGATCTCCTCTAGAGCAGTGATGTTTTGGGGCTGTTGCTGGGCAACACGGACTTTCAACTCCCTCCAAAGATTTTCTATGGGGTTGAGATCTGGAAACTGGCTAGGCCACTCCAGGACCTTGAAATGCTTCTTACGAAGCCACTCCTTCGTTGCCCGGGCGGTGTGTTTGAGATCATTGTCATGCTGAAAGACCCAGCCACGTTTCATCTTCAATGCCCTTGCTGATGGAAGGAGGTTTTCACTCAAAATCTTGCGATACATGGCCCCATTCATTCTTTCCTTTACACAGATCAGTCGTCCTGGTCCCTTTGCAGAAAAACAGCCCCAAAGCATGTTTCCACCCCCATGCTTCACAGTAGGTATGGTGTTCTTTGGATGCAACTCAGCATTCTTTGTCCTCCAAACACGACGAGTTGAGTTTTTACCAAAAAAGTTATATTTTGGTTTCATCTGACCATATGACATTCTCCCAATCTTCTTCTGGATCATCCAAATGCTCTCTAGCAAACTTCAGACGGACCTGGACATGTACTGGCTTAAGCAGGGGGACACGTCTGGCACTGCAGGATTTGAGTCCCTGGCGGCGTAGTGTGTTACTGATGGTAGGCTTTGTTACTTTGGTCCCAGCTCTCTGCAGGCCATTCACTAGGTCCCCCCGTGTGGTTCTGGGATTTTTGCTCACCGTTCTTGTGATCATTTTGACCCCACGGGGTGAGATCTTGCTTGGAGCCCCAGATCGAGGGAGATTATCAGTGGTCTTGTATGTCTTCCATTTCCTAATAATTGCTCCCACAGTTGATTTATTCAAACCAAGCTGCTTACCTATTGCAGATTCAGTCTTCCCAGCCTGGTGCAGGTCTACAATTTTGTTTCTGGTGTCCTTTGACAGCTCTTTGGTCTTGGCCATAGTGGAGTTTGGCGTGTGACTGTTTGAGGTTGTGGACATGTGTCTTTTATACTGATACCAAGTTCAAACAGGTGCCATTAATACAGGTAACGAGTGGAGGACAGAGGAGCCTCTTAAAGGAGAAGTTACAGGTCTGTGAGAGCCAGAAATCTTGCTTGTTTGTAGGTGACTAAATACTTATTTTTCACCATAACTTGCAAATAAATGTATTAAAAATCTTACAATGTGATTTTCTGGATTTTTTTTCTAATTGTGACGACCCTCCCACTCGGTCTGCCGTATTCTCTCTTTGTTCTTGTTTCCTTATTAGGATGCCGGTGGGCGGAGTTGGGAGGGTCGTCAGCTACATGGGAAACACCTGGGCCAGGTGTGTCCCAGGATAAATAGAACTCTTCCACATTCATGGAAGAGACTCTCTCCATGCAGACACCTTTGTAGATTGTGTTGTGGTTCTTGGTGGCCTTTTGGTTGTTTGCTTTGGCACCTTTCAACACCCTGCATTATCACATTCACGCATGCAAAACACTCACTTACACTACTGATTACTGATTACACACACCATTGTATATTGTACTTAGTTATTTATTTAATAAATATATATTTTGTTACTCCTTATCCCACGTTGTCTCCCTTTTGTTACGGGCTTTGAGCCGGTTCGTGACACTAATTTTGTCTGTCATAGTTGAAGTGTACCTATGATGAAAATTACAGGCCTCTCTCATCTTTTTAAGTGGGAGAACTTGCACAATTGGTGGCTAACTAAATACTTTTTTGCCCCACTGTATATTATTTAGTATATGTAAAGACAAGATTAACTCAAGAATAGTTTGATGGGTGACAGTATTAGCCTATCATTTGTGAATTATATATTATCACAATTGACTTTTTTAAATAATAGTCACACACCTCATGTAGCCTAGCCCATAGGCCTATATGTTTTGAAGGTTTGTATCGCAACTAAAGTGGCCAAATAACGTCTTAAAATGAAGCACATTAATCTGCTTTACAAGGGGTTTAGAGCCTAACTTGCATACGTACTATACGCAGCACGAGATTCATGTTTGGGTAAGAGCATTTTCATCATACAAATCCACCTTTATAATAAAAGCATTGCATGCATAATCACATTTGTGGTCATAATGGTGTTTTCCCACTAATTGAACATTTACACTTATCACTGCATTACTGTCATATGTGCTGCACTTATAATGGGTAAAACATAGCCTTATAGTTTATCAACATTTTAAGCTAAAAGTGTGGATCTGTTTTGTCAGCCTCATTACGTAAAAAACTATTTTTGATGCTAGTGGATGTATTAATTTGGGATATCGCATCACAACTGTCGCAGTCTGTTTGGAATATTTATTTCTCGCACAGAATATGTCAACTTTTGTACAATGGGGGATAGTAGAAATAGTAGAAATAGGCTAGTGCTTTTGCTGTTCGTGAGGCCCACTCTTCTTGTAGGCTGATGAAAAGTAAATGTGGACTGTTCTTCCAATAGCTTCAATATGCACCTCGGAATTGGTTAAGGACGCACACAGTTGCGTTCCAAATGTGTTTGTCTTCACTTGTAGCCTGTGAGAAAGACCCGTTTATGTAAAAATTAGGGGTTCAACAAGGGTTCTTCAGAGGGGTTCTTCAGAGATCCTCAAAGTTCTTTGAAAGAACCTTAAGGTTCTTGGCACTAAAAATGGCCCCCAAAAGGTTCTTACAAGAACCCCATAGAAGGCGGGGTTCATCGAGGAACCCCCTTAGTTGGTGGAGGTTCTTGCAGGAACCTAACAGCCCAACAGAAACATTTATATTTGAAAGGACAGCATGTGCAGTCACTTAACTGAAACATGTAAAGATCTCCTCAATTTAAGGTATGGTTTGTATGATCTAAATGTATATTGTTTTATGATGATACCATCTATCTTTTCATATTTGTGCCAATCTTTCTATTAACAAAGAGGTAAGAATATGTAGGCTATAAGAATATGCTGAAGGCTAGCTGTATTGGCTGCAGATGCCTGAACTGCTCACGTTTGTGTCTGCAGGTATACAGACGGGGATGCATACAAAGGTATGTCAATTGGTATTGGTATGTTATGCTGATCACATTTACCAACCACCTCCCTTATCTCTTCAATGAATATCCCATAGGCCTCTACATTATGGGGAAGGTATGTGTATGAAAACCCTAATCAAAACCGTTTTTTTTTTCATTCAAATTCACTACAAAAACCAAGGTACGAATTCTGTCGTGTACGTGTTTCGTTAATCATCACAGACTTCACACTCCCTACACCTCTGATGAATATAACAGGAAACCTGTTTGATCACCATGCACTGCTAAATCATTGTGGCTGTGGATATGGAGAACATCAACACATTAACGTCAACACGCCAGAGTATATACCCATTGGACTTGGGGCTCTGCTGGAAGTTCACCTCACATTTAGATTTTTTTTATTCTGCTTTGCCACTAAAATCTAAATAATCATAATCAGAACTAAAATATTGTGTTTAGTTATATTAATAATAATAATTTTATTATTGCGTGCAGTGGAGAGGGGTAGTTCAAAAAATGTACCCCAAAAAGTTATTCAAAAGTTTCTTTGAGGATCCATTAAAATGGGTTATTTGAAGAACTTATAGGGGTTCCCCCACAGTTTCAATTGGAAGAACCACTAAAGGATACTCCATGAACATTTTTTTAGAGTGTGATGGAGAGCCTTGTGAGTGAGAAGTGCGGAGCAGGCAGCACTTAGGGAGAAGGGCTGCAAAAGGCATGGATTTCTTTAAGGTGCATTATGGCCACACTTATAGGAGTGCCTATTTCTTTGTTAGTTAACTGCTCAACACTGAATGTGCGCACTCCCTCAAATCGTTTGGAGAAAATATCCTTTCTACTTTGTTCAATTCTATTCTTCATACTATAAAATAATATAAAATAACGCCACAGAATTCTAGGCAAATCTTGTCTGCTAAATTAACTAGTGTAGCCCACAGCCATATGGCAAAGCCACATCAGGACCTAACATAAGGACAACTCAGAGTATGCTATTCTGTTCTCCTGAAATAGACTACATTTTTTTCATGTTGTGTTTCTTTAAGCCTGTCTAAAATAAAGAATGGATTTGTTGTGAAGTTGTAGTCTATATTACATGGATTTATTTGACTTTTAAAATGTAGATGTTCCAAAGGTCTGCATCAGTGGCTTGTGTGGAAGCCAGGGGATGCTAAATGTGTTTAGGTTAATTAACGGTCAGTTACCGTGAGACCGACAGTGACAATCACCGGCTGATGAAAGTGTGTGACTGCCACTTCCGCAGCCCTAGTCTCGAGTACTACAACACTGGTTACTACAACACTGGTTAAAACGGTAACTTAAATGCCTCACATGTGGGGCAGCGGGCTAAGGCACTGCATCACAGTGCTTGTGGCATCACTACAGACCCGGGTTTGATCCCAGGCTGTGTCACAACCGGCCGTGACCTGGAGTCCCATAGGGCGGGGGGGGGGGGGGGGGTGTTTGGCTGGGGGGGGCTTTACTTGGCTCATTGCGCTCTAGCAACACATTGGTGAACCTGGCTTCCGGGTTAAGCAGGCGGGTGTTAAGAAGCGTGGTTTGGCGGGTCATGTTTCGGAGGACGCACGACTCGACTGTTGCCTGAAGCAAGGATATGCATATTATTGATACCATTTGAAAGGAAACATTTGAAGTTTGTGTAAATGTGAAAGGAATGTAGGAGAATAAAACACATTAGATCTGGTAAAAGAGAGTACAAATAAAGAATATTTGAAATGCAAGAGAAATGCCATAATGTATTATTCCAGCCCAGGTGCTGGAATAGCCCAACTTCTCAAGTTCAGAACTGTGCACTCTCCTCAAACAATAACATGGTATTTTTTCACTGTAATAGCTACTGGACAGTGCAGTTAGATTAACAAGAATTTAAGCTTTCTGCCGATATCAGACATGTCTATGTCCTGGAAAATGTTTGTGTTACTTACAACCTCATGCTAATCGCATTAGCCTACGTTAGCTCAACCGTCCTGTGGGGGACCCACCAATCCTGAAGAAGTTTTAATTGTAGATGGGCGTGGCAGGGCTCTGGTGTTCCTGTTTGGACAGCTCGGTTACCTGGTCAATACCACCGTACATAGAGCCGCAACACGACCCATCAAGCACCCGTCATGCTATTGACCAACGACGACCTCTAATGCACTCAAACCAAACAGGACGTTTTAAATTTGGAACGGTTGTTTCTGGATATTTTCTTTCATCCATAAGGGTTAATGTCAGGGCATTATCAATATGATATTGTCAATATGAAACAATATTAATGATTTACATACTAGATTAAATGGTTTTGGAGCCCAGCTCGGTTGATAGAAACAGGTCGGAGTGTAAACCAAAATGAATGCTCAAATATTGGAACATACCAAAGCTCAGACAGCCACACTATCCTAACCTACCTCGTGACTGGGTTTGACAGCTGTAAGAGAAGTGGCGGCTGTCAACATAGATTTCCCCTCTTCTCCTCTGGCGTGCTCTTGATGTTTACCATATGTCTGTCCTGATGACCCTAATCTCTGAATGGGGAGCAAAGACACATGGAGAGGCTGTCACAAACCACCTGAGGCATGATGTCATTGACGTTGTCATAAATGTGTTTCAGTAAAACCACTCGGGACACTTTGCCATGGCGACATGAATGACACCTGACAAGTGGACGCGGAATGGTGTCTGACGGAGAAAGGACTTGAGAAGTGACACTAGAGAACTGTGGAGAGACCAAATGGAACGGTAGAGAACACAGTAGCGCTTGAGGTTAGAACCACAATATGGAGCCTGGAGTTGATGAAACCAAAATAGGCTAAAGATTAGCCTACTTATCAGATAAACAGATTGATTGTAAATCCCTCTGGATAGTGACTAATGTAATAGATTATTGATAGGGGATCAATGGAATGAAGCAAAGCTAATTCTTTCATAGTGGTGGTGTGACCCTTGTACTGGATGAAAATCAAATGAAAATGCTCTCAATAACATTCAAATAGTTTAGCAAGGCATATACCAATCATTGATGGCCACTGATAATCATCATCATCAACATCATCCGTATAGGGATGTTCAAGGTTAGCACATGCTTAAACTATTCTCTGATACGTAAAACTATCAAAGGTAATGTTTGCAAAATAATGAATTTCCTTATTATTGTCACAGTCCATATGCACCTGTCTCCAAACTCCATGATCTCGCTCTCTCTCTATCTCCCTCTCTCTCCCTCTGTCTCCCTCTCTCTCTCTCTCTTTTTCTCCCACCCCTCTCTCTCTCAAGGGGGTAGCAGAGCAGTGGTATCAATTAACCATCAATCTGTGCAGTGGGCCATTTCGCCTTGATTCAGCAGTCCACACCTCCTCCATTATAGCCCATAATTTAATCTACACAACCAAATGACCCTCAGAGACAGAGGGAGAGGGAGAGACACCCCTTCCTCCACTCCATTTTCTTGACCTACGTTTACCCATCTACATTACCTGTCAGTTTCTGTGTCTCTCCCTCTGCTCCGTTCTCTCTCAGGCCTTGCTAACCTTCACTTTTTCTTCCACTGACCCATGACAGTGATGTTATAGCTCAATGTACCTCTTGTATTGACTCTTTCTGTGTCCCACCTGTAAACTCTACTGACCCTCAAGATCAGCACCTGCAGACGGTTATGGTTACAGCCGGTTAAAGCCAATTTATGCTTGTGCCGACCTCCGGAGGGTTGCTGAGGCCAAATACAGTTCTGTACCGCATCACCATGCGCCTCCCAAATTGTGTAACAATGTGGAGAGCTCCGTATAGCTCCACATTGACATGATGCATTGACGGTAGGTGGGGCAGAAATTTCTAGCAGTTTCTAACAGCTCTAGCAGGGCAGAAATTTGACGAACTGACTTGATGGAAAGGTGACATCCTATGACGGTGCCAGTCACTGAGCTCTTCAGGAAGGTCATTCAACTGCCAATGTTTGTCTATGGAGATTGCATGGCCGTGTGCTCAAATTTCATATACCTGTCAGCAACTGTGTGGCTGAAATAGCCGAATCCACTAATTTGAAGGGGTGTCCACATTCTTTGTGTACATAGTGTATTTATCTTACGTTGATTGGACTAAATTGTTTTTGGTATCTTTTAGTTGTCACTGTATTAAACAAAGTGAGGAGCCAAGCTGCTTTGGAGTCCTACCAGAGAGTAGAAAGCAAAGACACCGACCGAGACAGATGTAGCAGGGTCTTAGTGAGATTAAGACGCCGGGCGACCCGTCCTCCATTACCGAGCATACTACTCGCCAATGTTCAATGATTAATTAACAAACTTGACAAACTGAAAGCGAGGATGTCCTTCCAGAGGGGCATCATATACTGCAACATACTCTGTTTCTCTGAGACTTGGCTTTTCTCTGACATCCAGACATTATATACAACCAGCAGGTTTTACAGTTTTTCGAGCGGATAGGAAGCAAACTCTCTATGGCAAGAGCAAGTGTGGTGGGCTCTGCTTTATGACCAACAACACATGGTGCGACAAGGGAAACGTACAGGAACTTGCAAGCTTCTGTTCACCCGACTTGGAATACTTGGTCAAAAAATGTTATCCTTTTTACCTTTGTAAAGAGTTCATTGGCATTGTTGCCATTGCTGTGTACATCCTGCCCCAAGCCAACACCAAAAAGTCTCTCAAAGGTCTTCATTGGACCCTGAACAAACTGGAGACTGTATTCTCGGACGCAGCGTTCATTGTTGAGTGAGACTTTAACAAAATGTATTTGAGAACCGTGCTCCCAAATTATTACCAACACATCGATTGTCTAACTAATGGAAATTCTACTCTTGACCACTGCTACACACCTTTTCGACATGGGCATAAGGCTCTCTCCAGTCCTTCTTTCGGAAAATCCGACCATGACTCCATCTTCCATCTTGCTTCTAGAAGGAAGTTCCAGTGGTCAGGTCTGTACAGCTTTGGTCCAACCAATCAGAATTCACGCTCTAAGACTGTTTTGATCAAGTAGACTGGAATATGTTCCAAGTCACCTCTGAGGACAATGTCAATGAATACGCCGACTCAGTCAAAATGCATAGATGATGTGATACCGATACTTTCAAAACTTACCTGAATTCAAAACCGTGGATTGATAACAGCCTTGTAGGAAAACAAAGAGAGAGATGCTGCTTACAAACAGGGCAAGGTGACCAGGGACAATAGTATAACTTTTGGAAATATGACTGACGCAGATTGATCAAGATGGCGCAGATTGATCAAGTATAGAGACAAAGTGGAGCAATTTAGCGGGTCGGACACAAGGCATATGTGACAGGGGCTCCTAACGATCACAAATTACAAAAAGAAAGCCAGCCACATCACGTTCACCAACGCCACCCTACCGGGCGAGCTAAACACCTTTTTCTCAAGATTCGAGCACAATGACCCTGAGCTGCTGAGGAGAGCCCCAGATGACAATGTGGGCTACACACTCACAGTCTCCACTGAGGACGTACAGTATGTAAGTCATTCAAACGTGTTAACTCTCGCAAGGCTGCCGGCCCAGATGTCATCTCTAGCCGTACCCTCTGAGATTGTGCAGACCAGCTGGCTGTTGTGTTCTCTGACATTTTCAATATCTCTCTAGCTCAGGCCCACCTGCTTCAAGATGTCCACTATCATCCCTATGCCCAGGAAAGGGAAAGTAACTTAACTGAATGACAACCAACCAGTAGCACACATCCTGTGTGATGTGTGTCACATCTTCGAGAGGCTAGTCACAGACAATATTACCTCCTCCCTCCCCAACAAACTCGACCCTCTCCAATTCGTCTACTGCCCTGACTGATGCACCTACAACGCAATCGCCATTGCACTACACACTGCCCTTACCCACCTGGACAAAAATAATGCATATGTGAGGATGCTGTTCATCGACTATAGCAGCTCGGCCTTCAATACCATAGTGCCCTATAAGCTCATTAAAAAGCTCACGGCCCTGGGTCTGAAATCCTCCCTATGCAACTGGGTCCTCGACTTCCCGACGTGCCTCCCCCAGATGGTGAAGATATGCAACATTACCTCCCCACACTAATCCTCAACATGGGGTAAAATCTGAATCCTGGCCACGTGGTTGTGTCTGAACGGTCAAATCTGATTTTTAGACCGTTATTTGGCATATCTTGTTGCTTGCTAGCTACTCTGTTGACAGTTTGACAAGAAGCTAACTAGCTTGTTAATTGCTAACTAGTTTGTTAGTTGTTCACAAACAAATTAGTGAGTGTGCTAGAAAGCTAAACAGCTACCTAGCTAGCTAGTTGACTGTTGTGGCTAGCTAAAAAGGACTCGTTTTGAAAGTTAGATCATCTTGTCCTTTGAGGCTTTAAAAGTGTTCTTACACTATGATTGTCAACATTCAAAACAACTGGGAAACATCCATGCCAGGCATTGTTGTCACCTTAACTTGCTACATAACTTCTACATGATAGGAAGCATGAGCACCAACACCAATCAGCCTAAACCACTGATAACACACCTGGCATTACTATGACAACTTGCAGAAAATGACTGCTTTCTGAACACACACAAATGCGATTTTGTCACTTGTAACTTGATGTTTATATAGTCAGTATTCCAAAACAGATTTGGAAAAAACTGATTTGAGCAGTATTAAGGCCTGGACTGTGAACAAAACTTTAGAGGTTTCATAATGCTAGTGCCTAAACCAAAGTACATAATTTTAAGATTGTTCTATACATCCGTTGCGGTCTCTATAAGCTTCAATATGAGGTGATAAACCTATCATGAAGGTACATCCTTGAAGCTGTGTGGGCTAGTATACTGTAGTCAAAATGTTTGCCTTGGGATAAGTAGAGCCAATGGCCATTGGATAAGTTGAGAGAAAGATCCTACACAGTCATGGTGGGTGAGAAAAAAAGGGAAGAGATGAAGAGGAGAGATGGAGGGGGAGGCTGAAGGACGAGAGGAAGAGAAAGAGTGTCCAGTCACCTTTGCGTGTGTGTGATGATGATGATGGCTAATCTCTCACATGACACCAGCAGGTTGAGCATCTCTCTCTCTCTCGGTCTCGACAAAGCATGGGTCCATCATGGCTCCAACATAGCTGTGTCATGTGTTACAGCTAAACCGCATGTCACGTAAGTGTGAGACCATTGTTGACCTTTGTCACCTGTCTCTTCATCCACTCGGGAGCCATCACTCTCCACAACTATCGAGCGTGTCTGTCTGAATCACTTACTTTGTGTGTGCGGCAAACAAACAAGCGAAATGTCAGTATATATACAAAGTGGAGTCGCAATTCAACGGCTCAGATATGAGACGTAAGTGGTAGGGTTTACAGACAAGCACGGACAACAAAAGGAAAACCAGCCACGTCACGGACACCAACATCTTGCTTCCAGACAAACTAAACACCTTCTATGTCAGCTTTGAGGATAATACAGTGCCACTGACGCGGCCCGCTAACAAGGGCTTTGGGCTCTCCTTCTCTGCGGCCGATGTAAGACATTTAAACATAAACCCTCGCAAGGCTGCCGGCCCAGACGGCATCCCTAGCCGCGTTGTGCAGACCAGCTGGCTGGTGTGTTTACGGACATATTCGATCTCTCCCTATCCCAGTCTGCTGTCCCCACATGTTTCAAGTTGGCCACCATTGTTCCTGTACCCAACAAAGCAAAGGTAACTGAACTAAATGACTATCGCCCGTAGCACTCACTTCTGTCATCATGAAGTGCTTTGAGAGACTAGTCAAGGATCATATCACCTCCACCTTACCTGTCACCCTAAACTCACTTCAATTTGTTTACCGCCCCAACAGGTCCACTGACGATGCTATCGTCATCACACTGCAATACCTATGTAAGATTGCTATTCATTGGCTACAGCTCAGCATTCAACACCATAATACCCTCCAAGCTTATCATTAAGCTTGAGGCCCTGGGTCTCAACCCCACCCTGTGCAATTGGGTCCTAGACTTTCTGACAGGTGGTGAAGGTAGGAAACAAAATCTCCACTTCGCTGATCCTCAACACAATGGTGCGTGCTTAGCCCCTCCTGTACTCCTTGTTCACCCATGACTGCATGGCCATGCACGCCTCCAACTCAATCATCAAGTTTGCAGACGACACAACAGTAGTAGGCTTGATTACCAACAACGATGAGACAGCCTACAGGGAGGAGGTGAGGGCACTCAGAGTGTGGTGTCAGGAAAATAACCTCTCACTCAACGTCAACAAAACAAAGGAGATGATCAGAAAACAGCAGAGGGAGCACCCCCCCATCCACATCAATGGGACAGCAGTGTAGAAGGTGGAAAGTTTTAAGTTCCTCGGCATACACATCACAGACAAACTGAAATGGTCCACCCACACAGACAGTGTGTTGAAGAATGCGCAACAGCGCCTCTTCAACCTCAGGAAGCTGAAGAAATTTGGCGTGTCACCTAAATCCCTCACACACTTTTACAGATGCACAATTGAGAGCATCCTGTCGGGCTGTATCACTCACTGCCTGGTATGGCAACTGCACCGCCCACAACCACAAGGCTCTCCAGAGGGTGGTGTGGTCTGCACAACGCATCACCGGGGGCAAACTACCTGCCCTCCAGGACACCTACAACACCCGATGTCACAGGAAGGCCAAAAAGATCATCAAGGACAACAACCACCCAAGCCACTGCCTGTTCACTCTACTACCATCCAAAAGGCGAGGTCAGTACAGGTGAATCAAAGCTGGGACCGAGAGACTGAAAAACAGCTTCTATATCTAAGCCATCAGACTGTTAAACAGCCATCAGTAATACAGAGAGGCTGCTGCCTACATACAGACTTGAAATCATTGAACACTTTAATAAATGGATCACTAGTCACTTCAATAATGCTACTTTAATAATATATTGCATTTCTTATCTCATATGTAAACTCAGCAAAAAAATAAAAGTCCTCTCACTGTCAACTGCGTTTATTTTCAGCAAACTTAACATGTGTAAATATTTGTATGAACATAACTAGATTCAACAGCTGAGACATAAACTGAACAAGTTCCACAGACATGTGTCTATCAGAAGTAGAATACTGTGTCCCTGAACAAAGGGGGTGGGGGTCAAAATCAAAAGTAACAGTCATTATCTGGTGTGGCCACCAGCTGCCTTAAGTACTGCAGTGCATCTCCTCCTCATGGACTGCACTAGATTTGCCAGTTCTTGCTGTGAGATGTTACCCCACTCTTCCACCAAGGAACCTGCAAGTTCCCGGACGTTTCTGGGGGGAATGGCCCTAGTCCTCACCCTCCGATCCAACAGGTCCCAGACGTGCTCAATGGGATTGAGATCCGAGGTCTTCGCTAGCCATGGCAGAACACTGACATTCCTGTCTTGCAGGAAATCATGCACAGAACGAGCAGTATAGCTGGTGGCATTGTCATGCTGGAGGGTCATGTCAGGATGAGCCTGCAGGAAGGGTACCACATGAGGGAGGAGGGTGTCTTGCCTGTAACACACAGCGTTGAGATTGCCTGTAATGACAAGGAGCTCAGTCCGATGATGCTGTGACACACCGCCCCAGACCATGACGGACCCTCCACCTCCAAATCGATCCAGCTCCAGAGTACAGGCCTCAGTGTAACGTTCATTCCTTCGATGAATAATGCGAATCCGACCATCACCCCTGGTTTCTTTTTTTGCTGAGTTTATATACTGTATTTTATACCATCTATTACATCTTGCATATGCCGCTCTTTCATTGCTCATCCATATATTTGTATGTATATATTCTTATTCCATTCCTTTACTTAGATTTGTGTGTATTAGGTAGTTGTTGTGGAATTGTTAGAGTACATGTTAGATATTGCTGCGCTGTCGGAATTAGAAGCACAAACATTTCGCTACACTTGCAATAACATCTGCTAACCGTGTGTATGTGACCAATAAATATTGATTTGGTTTGATTTGTGTGTCCATAACTGCTACTACAGTAGAATATGGCTGGCTGCCAGGAAGTAGAGGAGTTAAAAGCATGACCAAAGAAGTGTACTGTACCTCTCAACCATATTCCCTTCATGTCAAACTGGGAGACGCCTACCTTTAAACAACAGTAATCCAAATGGAACGTTTGAGTGTAACACTTTGAGAACGTTGGAAGAGCTCCCTGTCTTGTGTACGTGTGTGTGTGTGCGTGTGAGTGTGTGTGTGGCTTCAAAATGATCAGGTATGACGGCTGGCCAGCCGTCGTACCATCAGCCTGTTACCGTGACAATTGGAGGTGATCCCTGTCCCCTCTTAGTGTCAGGCCGATTGACAGCCATCTCGTGGCAACAGCCAGAGTGGACAGAGTGTGTGTGCACGAGTGTGCGTGTGCGTGTGTGTGTGTATGTGTGTGTGTGTGTGTGTGTGTGTGTGTGTGTGTGTGTGTGTGTGTGTGTGTGTGTGTGTGTGTGTGTGCGTGTGTGTGTGTGTGTGTGTATGTGCCTGCGTGCCTGCGTGTGTGCGTGCATGCATGCATGCGTGCGTCTCAGTTGCAGGACTGTAGTAGGGGTCAACAGGCAGCCAGGTTACCCGTTATACAACTCCGTTTTCAACGTCCATCCACGTGGAAACCAGCCATTAGGGGCAACATTGGGAGCTGTTCCTTTCAACTAGGTTTCAGGTTGACTAGGGTGTTGTGAATGGGCATAAGCATCTGTCTCTGATTCCAATGGCTGCATGTTCAAATCCAGCGATAGACATTGTTTTACATATTTTTGTTTTAAGCCTATCCCAAACCTTAACCCGTACCTCAACCATTCGTTTGAGAAACATGGATGAACATCTAATTCTGACGCGAGACTGTGAGAGCTTGTTGCAACAGGTCACAGTGAGTAGACTGATCTGAAGGGACGGCCATTCAGCTGGCCGCACAATACACACACACACAGTCAAGCAGGCAAGTGTCTGTCTGTCAGACAGGAAGGAGAGGATGTGGGGAGGGAGGACGGGCCGGACTGCCAGTCCAATTCCTGTGTCTGAGGAAGAGCATTAAAACCACGACAATGTCACAGCCTATCACCTTCACTACTGTCAC